>NC_084630.1:36559096-36671596 GCF_033978795.1 Nerophis ophidion | reverse complement strand
CTGTGTGTTCACCGCAGCCATTTGACCTCAAGGTATGTCTTTACAATCTTTAAAATCTCACTAAAACACTACTAAAACAATAAGCAGACAAGGGATCTTCCAGAATTATCCAAGTAAATGTGTCTAATTACATCTGAAACGCTCACACTGCCGTTGCTTTTTTTTTTTTAATGTTTCTAGTCCTTCACTATCGATATCCTAATTCACAAATCTTTCATCCTCGCTCAAATTAATGGGGAAATTGTCGCTTTCTCGGTCCGAATTGCTCTTACCGCTGGTGGCTCCCATTAAAAACAATGTGAATATGTGTGGAGCCCCGCAAATCGTGACGTCACGCGCACATACTTCCGGTACAGGCAAGGCTTTTCTATTAGCGACCAAAAGTTGCAAACTTTATCGTCGATGTCGTCTACTAAATCCTTTCAGCAAAAATATGGCAATATCGCCAAATGATCAAGACCCCAGACCCCCCTAGCAGACACTCGGGTGTCATGTTTTAGGATTAAAAAATGTTCATCTGATTTTGTACATCTTCATTCTCATCCCTGGTGACAACACGAGCAGGGGGAAGAAAGACACACCATGTTCTTGTTAAGTAGCTTGCACTTGTGCTCAGGGGCGCCGCTAAGGATTTTGGGCCCCATGAAAATAATTTTTACAGGGCCCCCAACACATCATTTCAGCATCATTAGGGGCCTCTCTGGGCCCCTACAATCTGTCTCCTTTAACGCCCCTGCTTGTAAGTTGTACTTACAGGGAAATATGAAGATAGAAGTTGTATTTAGAGGGAGAAATGAAGATAGAAGTTGTACTTAGAGGGGAAAATGAAGATAGAAGTTGTACTTACCGCGGTCTTAGAGGGAAGGATGAAGATATAAGTTGTATTCAGAGTGAAAAATGAAGATATAAGTTGTACTTACCGCGGTCTTGGAAGAAAAAATGAAGATAAAAGTTGTATTTAGAGTGAAAAATGAAGATCTAAGTTGTACTTTGACGGAGAGTTCATCCTGCGGACATGCAGGCCGCCATCACACTTTGAGACGCATACTGGTGACGTCACCGCCCCAGCGTACTTGTGACGTCACCGCCCCCAGCGGCGTGGAGTGCAACTGCAGCTCATAATGGCTTAATCCTAGGGCTGTGGGGGAAATCGATTCGAATTTGAATCGTGATTCTCACGTTGTGCGATTCAGAATCAATTCTCATTTAAAAACAAATATATATATATATATATTTTTTTTTTAATTAACCCAACAAACCACTACACAGCAACACCATAACAATGCAATCCAATTCCTAAAGCAAAGCTGAGCCAGCAACACTCAGAACTGCAATAAACAGAACAATTGAGAGGAGACACAAACACCACACAGAACAAACCAAAAGTAGTGAAACAAAAATGAATATTATCAACAACAGTATCAATATTAGTTATCATTTCAGCATAGCAGTGATTAAAAATCCCTCATTGACATTATCATTAGACATTTATAAAAATAATAAAAAAGAACAATAGTGTCACAGTGGCTTACACTTGCATGGCATCTCATAAGCTTGACAACACACTGTGTCCAATGTTTTCACAAAGATAAAATAAGTCATATTTTTGCTTCCTTTAATAGTTCAAACAAATTTACATTATTGCAATCATTTGATAAAACATTGTCCTTTACAATTATAAAAGCTTTTTTTTTTTTTTTTAAATCTACTACTCTGCTAGCATGTCAGCAGACTGGGGTAGATCCTGCTGAAATCTATGTATTGATTGAATACACAATCCTTTTGAATCGGAAAAATATCGTTTTTGAATCGAGAATCGTGTTGAATCGAAAAAATCGATATATAATCGAATCGCGACCCAAGAATCGATATCGAATCGAATTGTGGGACACCCAAAGATTCACAGCCCTAATTATTACTACCCTTATCACCAAACCAAATTAGCTTTCTAAACAATGACTATAAAATCGTAGCTATTATTCTTGCTAAACCTTTAAAATTGGTTCTGGATGAAATCATTGATGAGACACATTGTACATTCCAACACCTGTTGTTATGTTGTACATTCCAACACCTGTTGTTATGTTGTACATTCCAACACCTGTTGTTATGTTGTACATTCCAACACCTGTTGTTATGTTGTACATTCCAACAGGTGTTGTTATGTTGTACATTCCAACAGGTGTTGTTATGTTGTACATTCCAAAAGGTGTTATTATGTTGTACATTCCAACAGGTGTTGTTATGTTGTACATTCCAACAGGTGTTATGTTGTACATTCCAACAGGTGTTGTTATGTTGTACATTCCAAAAGGTGTTATTATGTTGTACATTCCAACACTTGTTGTTATGTTGTACTTTCCAACAGGTGTTGTTATGTTGTACATTCGAACACTTGTTGTTATGTTGTACATTCCAACAGGTGTTGTTATGTTGTACATTCCAACACTTGTTGTTATGTTGTACATTCCAACAGGTGTTGTTATGTTGTACATTCGAACACTTGTTGTTATGTTGTACATTCCAACAGGTGTTGTTATGTTGTACATTCCAACAGGTGTTGTTATGTTGTACATTCGAACACTTGTTGTTATGTTGTACATTCCAACAGGTGTTGTTATGTTGTACATTCCAACAGGTGTTGTTATGTTGTACATTCCAACACCTGTTGTTATGTTGTACATTCCAACACCTGTTGTTATGTTGTACATTCCAACAGGTGTTGTTATGTTGTACATTCCAACAGTTGTTGTTATGTTGTACATTCCAACAGGTGTTGTTATGTTGTACATTCCAACACCTGTTGTTATGTTGTACATTCCAACACCTGTTGTTATGTTGTACATTCCAACAGGTGTTGTTATGTTGTACATTCCAAAAGGTGTTATTATGTTGTACATTCCAACACTTGTTGTTATGTTGTACATTCCAACAGGTGTTGTTATGTTGTACATTCCAACACCTGTTGTTATGTTGTACATTCCAACACCTGTTGTTATGTTGTACATTCCAACAGGTGTTGTTATGTTGTACATTCCAACACTTGTTGTTATGTTGTACATTCCAACAGGTGTTGTTATGTTGTACATTCCAACACTTGTTGTTATGTTGTACATTCCAACAGGTGTTGTTATGTTGTACATTCCAACACCTGTTGTTATGTTGTACATTCCAACAGGTGTTGTTATGTTGTACATTCCAACACTTGTTGTTATGTTGTACATTCCAACAGGTGTTGTTATGTTGTACATTCCAACAGTTGTTGTTATGTTGTACATTCCAACAGGTGTTGTTATGTTGTACATTCCAAAAGGTGTTATTATGTTGTACATTCCAACAGGTGTTATTATGTTGTACATTCCAACAGGTGTTATGTTGTACAGGGCATACACACCTCCTCTTTCTGCTGTAGAAATAGTGAATGATCCACTTGACACTCCTGTGGGGAAACTTTGCTGTGATCAGAAAAATCTGCAGTTTATTCCAAAATGATTGTGTGTCTGTCTCCTATGTCATTTCTCTCTGGAATAATGTTGTGAATGACATCTGTTGGCTCAAAACGTGCTCCCTTCCTAACAGCTGTTTACTTAGCAACAAAGTCAAAGAGATATCTTTTAAAATCATTCCTGGTTATTACCCTGTAAAGACTGTGATGGTTACATAAAAGAAGGACATTGATGTTACCTGCACCTTATGTACCGTGCATGTTGCACCTTATGTTACCTGCACCTTATGTGCCATGCATGTTGCACCTTATGTTACCTGCACCTTATGTACCATGCATGTCGCACCTTATGTTACCTGCACCTTGTTACCTGTACCTTATGTACCATGCATGTTGCACCTTATGTACCATGCATGCTGCACCTTATGTTACCTGCACCTTATGTACCATGCATGTTGCACCTTACGTTACCTGCACCTTATGTTACCTGTACCTTATGTACCATGCATGCTGCACCTTACGTTACCTGCACCTTATGTACCATGCATGTTACACCTTATGTTACCTGCACCTTATGTACCATGCTTGTTGCACCTAATGTTACTTGCACCTTATGTACCATGCATGCTGCACATTACGTTACCTGCCCCTTATGTACCATGCATGTTGCACCTTATGTTACCTGCACCTTATGTACCATGCATGTTGTACCTTATGTACCATGCATGTTGCACCTTATGTTACCTGCACCTTATGTACCATGCATGTTGCACCTTATGTTGCCTTCACCTTATGTACCATGCATGTTGCACCTTATGTTACCTGCACCTTATGTACCATGCATGTTGCACCTTATGTTGCCTTCACCTTATGTACCATGCATGTTGCACCTTATGTTACCTGCACCTTATGTACCATGTATGTTGCACCTTATGTAACATGCATGTTGCACCTGTTACCTGCAACTTATGTGCCATGTATGCTGCACCTTATGTTACCTGCACCTTATGTACCATGCATGTTGCACCTTATTTTACTTGTACCTTATGTACCATGCATGTTGCACCTTATGTACCATGCATGTTGCACCTTATGTTACCTGCACCTTATGTGCCATGCATGCTGCACCTTACGTTACCTGCACCTTATGTACCATGCATGTTGCACCTTATGTTACCTGTGCCTTATGTATCCTGCATGTTGCACCTTATGTACCATGCATGTTTTACCTTATGTACCATGCATGTTGCACCATATGTTACCTGCACCTTACGTACCATGCATGCTGCACCTTATGTTACCTGCACCTTATGTACCATGCATGTTGCACCTTACGTTACCTGCACCTTATGTTACCTGTACCTTATGTACCATGCATGCTGCACCTTACGTTACCTGCACCCTATGTACCATGCATGTTACACCTTATGTTACCTGCACCTTATGTACCATGCATGTTGCACCTTATGTTACCTGCACCTTATGTACCATGCATGTTGCACCTTATGTTACCTGCACCTTATGTACCATGCATGTTGCACCTTATGTTACCTGTACCTTATGTACCATGCATGTTGCACCTTATGTACCATGCATGGTGCACCTTATGTTACCTGTACCTTATGTATCATGCATGTTGCACCTTATGTACCATGCATGTTGCACCTTATGTTACCTGTACCTTATGCATCATGCATGTTGCACCTTATGTACCATGCATGTTGCACCTTATGTACCATGCATGTTGCACCATATGTTACCTGCACCTTATGTACCATGCATGCTGCACCTTATGTTACCTGCACCTTATGTACCATGCATGTTGCACCTTATGTTGCCTGCACCTTATGTACCATGCATGTTGCACCTTATGTTACCTGCACCTTATGAACCATGCATGTTGCACCTTATGTTACCTGTACCTTATGTACCTTGCATGTTGCACCTTATGTACCATGCATGCTGCACCTTATGTACCATGCATGTTGCACCTTATGTACCATGCCTCCAGAGACTGTTAAGCACTTGTTTTGTACTTGTGAAAGGCCTCCATCACGATGGCAGCCATGTGTCACTTCATCCTGGACAACATTCATGACAAATGTGTGCTTTGTTTTAAAGATGTGATATTTAGTTTTACACTGTATGAAAACACATTTGAAAAGGAATTTTACCTTTGCAACCTCATTATTCTATTGGCTAAGTTTTATATTCATAAATGTAAGTTTCTCAATACCCGACCTGTTTTTTGTGCCTTTAAAAAATATTTAGAACTCTACATTAAAACAGTCTCTACCTCTAACAACAAAAAAGCTGTGAAAACGATGATGCTGTGTTCACAATTTAAGTTATTTACTGAATCTGAGTGAGCCTATGGCTTTCCACTTTCTTTATTATATATACATATATTTTTTTTGTATTCTACAAACCCTGTTTCCACAGAAGTTGGGAAATAGTGTTAGATGTAAATATAAACAGAATACAATGATTTGCAAATCCTTTTCAACCCATATTCAGTTGAATATGCTACAAAGACAACATATTTGATGTTCAAACTCATAAACTTTTTTTTTTTGCAAATACTAATTAACTTAGAATTTCATGGCTGCAACACGTGCCAAAGTAGTTGGGAAAGGGCATGTTCACCACTGTGTTACATCACCTTTTCTTTTAACAACACTCAATAAACGTTTGGGAACTGAGGAGAAACATTTTTGAAGCTTTTCAGGTGGAATTCTTGGCCGTTCTTGTTTTATGTACAGCTTAAGTTGTTCAACAGTCCGTGGTCTCTGTTGTCGTGTATTAGGCTTCAAAATTTTCAGTGGGAGACATGTCTGGACTTCAAGCAGGCCAGTATAGTACCCGGACTTTTTTACTATGAAGCCACGCTGTTGTAACACCTGGCTTGGCATTGTCTTGTTGAAATAAACAGGGGTGTCTTTGATCATGTTACTTGAATGACAACATATGTTGCTCCAAAAGCTGTATGTACCTTTCAGCATTAATGGTGCCTTCACAGATGTGTAAGTTACCCATGCCTTGGGCACTAATGCACCCCCATACCATCACACATGTGTAAGTTACCCATGCCTTGGGCACTAATGCACCCCCATACCATCACAGATGCTGACTTTTCAACTTTGCGCCTATAACAATCCGAATGGTTATTTTCCTCTTTGTTCTCCAGGATACAAATGTGCATAGTTTCCAAAAACATTTTGAAATGCGGACTGGTCAGACCACAGAATACTTTTCCACTTTACATCAGTCCATCTTAGATGATCTCAGGCCCAGAGAAGCCGGCGGCGTTTCTGGATGTTGTTGATAAATGGATTTTGCTTTGCATAGTAGAGCTTTAACTTGCACTTACAGATGTAGCGACAAACTTTATTTAGTGACAGTGGTTTTCTGACGTCTTCCTGAGTCCATGTGGTGATATCCTTTGGAGATTGATGTCGGTTTTTGATACAGTGCCGTCTGAGGGATCGAAGGTCACGGTCATTCAATGTTGGTTTCCGGCCATGCCGCTTACGTGGAGTGATTTCTCCAGATTCTCTGAACCTTTTGATGATATCATGGAGCGTAGATGTTGAAATCCCTAAATTTCTTGCAATTGCACTTTGAGAAAGGTTGTTCTTAAACTGTTTGACTATTTGCTCACGCAGTTGTGGACAAAGTGGTGCGCATTTTTTGGGAAGCTGTTTTAATACCCAATCATGGCACCCACCTGTTCCCAATTAGCCTGCATACCTGTGGGATGTTCCAAATAAGTGTTTGATGAGCATTTCTCAACTTTATCAGTATTTATTGCCACCTTTCCCAACTTCTTTGTCACGTGTTGCTGGCAACAAATTCTATGGTTAATTATTATTTGTAAAAAAAAAAGTTAATGAGTTTGAACATCAAATATGTTGTCTTTGTAGCATATTCAACTGAATATGGCTTGAAAAGGATTTGCAAATCATTGTATTCTGTTTATATTGACATCTAACACTATTTCCCAACTCATATGGAAACAGGGTTGGTATATTTGTTACTTTGAATTTACAACCCCCTGGCGCTGTTTTGTGCTGTGTTTATACTGTTGTTGAACTTGATTATTGTTTCTCCACTGTTTGTAAATGTTGAAATTCATAAATAAACATAAAAAAAAAAAAAAAAACTGCAGCTCAAAATGACTTCTGCTTCCGCTGTGACTTCTGACGATAAGGCTAACTGAAGCAACATATTTAGCTGCGTGTTCGTTTGTTGTCACTATTCATGACTTGTGTGCACTAGTGATGGTTGACGAGGCGTCATGACGCGTTTGGACACATTGCAAAAGTGTATTGATACTGTGTCACTAAATACTGACATCTGCTGGACATTAAACATCCCCTCAGGCAACCTATGGAGCGACTCAACTGACACTGACTTTATCATCTAGTATACACAATAATATCAACCAAGTCATTGTATTTCATTTGGGATTATTTCATACCTTCATTTAAATAAAAGTATTTCTTTAATCTTTTTGAGGTCCAGTCAATAAATAATGTGAACATGTACCATAACATGGAAATCTAAGAGAACGTGTTGTGAATGAGGATGCTTGCGGACTGGGATTTTGTAGGGGGGGTTTTTTCTACACATTTTTATTTAAAAAAAACAGTTTTTCCGACGTTTTAAATTTCAAACGATTACTCTTCTTAGTTATTATTTCACGGCGGAAATCTTTCTTTTCGCCTGAGGCTGCTTCATGATCTCCGATGAAAATAAATTCCAAATGACCAAGGACAGAAGTGCCAGGATTGTGTTGGCAGCAGCATCTCCTTGACAGATGCACTTCCTTATAAACACAAGTTGGCGGGCAGGCGTCAGTTCCACACAGTTGGTGTATTGGTCACGTCACCCAAACAGCTCATGATCGGTCACGTCACCGATCATGAGCTCTTTCTAAAAGCGGTACGTCACCGACACAGGGTTTTGCTCTATGAGCTCGACGCATGCGCCGATGCATCGATGTTGCCGGACCCATCACTACTCTACACTTAGCTAAACATTGGCTTTCATTGCTTGACACAATACCCTATACTCGTTGGAGCGTGGATGTTGGCTAACACCAGCTGCTAATGCTAATGCTAACCTACACGCAGTGCGGGAGACTATGGACCAAGAGTACAAGGAGACTATAGACAAAGAGTGCAGGAGACTTTGGACGAAGAGTGCGGGAGAGAGACTGTGGACAAAGATTGCGGGAGACTATGGACAAAGAGTACGGGAGACTATGAGCGAAGAGTGCAGGAGGGAGACTACGAAAGAAGAGTCCAGGAGGGAGACTATGGACGAATAGTGCGGGAGGGAGACTATGGACGAAGAGTGCAGGAGACTATAGACGAATAATGCAGGAGGGAGACTATGGGCGAAGAGTGCAGGAGGGAGACTATGGACGAAGAGTGCAGGAGGGAGACTACGAAAGAAGAGTCCAGGAGGGAGACTATGGACGAAGAGTGCAGGAGGGAGACTACGAAAGAAGAGTCCAGGAGGGAGACTATGGACGAATAGTGCGGGAGGGAGACTATGGACGAAGAGTGCAGGAGACTATAGACGAATAATGCAGGAGGGAGACTACGGGCGAAGAGTGCAGGAGGGAGACTATGGACGAAGAGTGCAGGAGACTATAGACGAATAATGCAGGAGGGAGACTATGGGCGAAGAGTGCAGGAGGGAGACTATGGACGAAGAGTGCAGGAGGGAGACTACGAAAGAAGAGTCCAGGAGGGAGACTATGGACGAAGAGTGCAGGAGGGAGACTACGAAAGAAGAGTCCAGGAGGGAGACTATGGACGAATAGTGCGGGAGGGAGACTATGGACGAAGAGTGCAGGAGACTATAGACGAATAATGCAGGAGGGAGACTACGGGCGAAGAGTGCAGGAGGGAGACTATGGACGAAGAGTGCAGGAGGGAGACTATGGACGAAGAGTGCAGGAGGGAAACTATGGACGAAGAGTGCAGGAGGGAGACTATGGACGAAGAGTGCAGGAGACTATAGAGACAATGCAGTGTTTGAGAAGCAAACCTGAAAAGTGAAAATGAAAACTGTGGTCAGCAGCCACCAGGGGGGGCTGTGGCTTACTAATCCAATGTGTGTGTGACCATTCAACTTCAAAATGTGCAACTTCCCGATGCAACGCTCACTATGAAATTAAACATTTGACAATGCATGACTAAGTTAATTAAACATTTGACACCGCATGACTAAGTAAATAAAACATTTGACAATGCATGAATAAGTAAATAAAATATGTTTATGCATGAATAAGTAAAAAAAAACATGCATGGCTAAGTAAATAAAACAATTGACAATGCATGAATAAGTAAATAAAACATTTTTATGCATGAAAAGGAAAAAAAACATGCACGACTAAGTAAATAAAAGATTTCACAATGCATGACTAAGTAAATAAAACAATTGACAATGCATGACTAAGTAAATAAAACAATTGACAATACATGACTAAGTAAATAAAACAATTGACAATGCATGACTAAGTAAATAAAACCTTTGACAATGCATGACTAAGTAATTAAAACAAGTGAATAAAATATGTTTATGCATGAATAAGTTAAAAAAAACATGCATGACTAAGTAAATAAAACAATTGACAATGCATGAATAAGTAAATACAACATTTTTATGCATGAAAAGGAAAAAAAACATGCATGACTAAGTAAATAAAAGATTTCACAGTGCCTGAATAAGTGCATAAAACATTTGACAATGCATGACTAAGTAAATAAAATAATTGACAATGCATGACTAAGTAAATAAAACAATTGACAATGCATGACTAAGTAAATAAAACAATTGACAATGCATGACTAAGTGCATAAAACATTTGACAATGCATGACTAAGTAATTAAAATAAGTAAATAAAATATGTTTATGCATGAATAAGTAAAAAAAACATGCAAGACTAAGTAAATAAAACAATTGACAATGCATGAATAAGCAAATAAAACATTTTTATGCATGACTAAGTAAATGAAACAATTGACAATGCATGACTAAGTAAATAAAACAATTGACAATACATGACTAAGTAAATAAAACAATTGACAATGCATGACTAAGTAAATAAAACCTTTGACAATGCATGACTAAGTAATTAAAACAAGTAAATAAAATATGTTTATGCATGAATAAGTAAAAAAAACATGCAAGACTAAGTAAATAAAACAATTGACAATGCATGAATAAGTAAATAAAACATTTTTATGCATGAAAAGGAAAAAAAACATGCATGACTAAGTAAATAAAAGATTTTACAGTGCATGAATAAGTGCATAAAACATTTGACAATGCATGACTAAGTAAATAAAACATTTGACAATGCATGACTAAGTAAATAAAACAATTGACAATGCATGAATAAGTAAATAAAACAATTGACAATGCATGACTAAGTAAATAATACAATTGACAATGCATGAATAAGTAAATACAACATTTTTATGCATGAAAAGGAAAAAAAACATGCATGACTAAGTAAATAAAAGATTTCACAGTGCCTGAATAAGTGCATAAAACATTTGACAATGCATGACTAAGTAAATAAAACAATTGACAATGCATGACTAAGTAAATAAAACAATTGACAATGCATGACTAAGTAAATAAAAGATTTCACAGTGCCTGAATAAGTGCATAAAACATTTGACAATGCATTACTAAGTAAATAAAACATTTGACAATGCATGACTATGTGCATAAAACATTTGACAATGCATGACTAAGTAATTAAAACAAGTAAATAAAATATGTTTATGCATGAATAAGTAAAAAAACATGCAAGATTAAGTACATAAAACAATTGACAATGCATGAATAAGTAAATAAAACATTTTTATGCATGACTAAGTAAATGAAACAATTGACAATGCATGACTAAGTAAATAAAACAATTGACAATGCATGACTAAGTAAATAAAACAATTGACAATACATGACTAAGTAAATAAAACAATTGACAATGCATGACTAAGTAAATAAAACCTTTGACAATGCATGACTAAGTAATTAAAACAAGTAAATAAAATATGTTTATGCATGAATAAGTAAAAAAAACATGCAAGACTAAGTAAATAAAACAATTGACAATGCATGAATAAGTAAATAAAACATTTTTATGCATGAAAAGGAAAAAAAACATGCATGACTAAGTAAATAAAAGATTTCACAGTGCATGAATAAGTGCATAAAACATTTGACAATGCATGACTAAGTAAATAAAACATTTGACAATGCATGACTAAGTAAATAAAACAATTGACAATGCATGACTAAGTAAATAAAACAATTGACAATGCATGAATAAGTAAATAAAACAATTGACAATGCATGACTAAGTAAATAATACAATTGACAATGCATGACTAAGTAAATAATACAATTGACAATGCATGAATAAGTAAATACAACATTTTTATGCATGAAAAGGAAAAAAAACACGCATGACTAAGTAAATAAAAGATTTCACAGTGCCTGAATAAGTGCATAAAACATTTGACAATGCATGACTAAGTAAATAAAACAATTGACAATGCATGACTAAGTAAATAAAACAATTGACAATGCATGACTAAGTAAATAAAAGATTTCACAGTGCCTGAATAAGTGCATAAAACATTTGACAATGCATTACTAAGTAAATAAAACAATTGACAATGCATGAATAAGTGCATAAAACATTTGACAATGCATGACTATGTGCATAAAACATTTGACAATGCATGACTAAGTAATTAAAACAAGTAAATAAAATATGTTTATGCATGAATAAGTAAAAAAACATGCAAGATTAAGTAAATGAAACAATTGACAATGCATGAATAAGTAAATAAAACATTTTTATGCATGACTAAGTAAATAAAACAATTGACAATAAATGAATAAGTAAATAAAACATTTTTATGCATGAAAAGGAAAAAAAAACATGCATGACTAAGTAAATAAAAAAATTCACAGTGCATGAATAAGTGCATAAAACAATTGACAATGCATGACTAAGTAAATAAAACAATTGACAATGCATGACTAAGTAAATAAAACATTTGACAATGCATGACTAAGTAAATAAAACAATTGACAATGCATGACTAAGTAAATAAAACATTTGACAATGCATGACTAAGTAAATAAAACATTTGACAATGCATGACTAAGTAAATAAAACAATTGACAATGCATGACTAAGTAAATAAAACAATTGACAATGCATGACTAAGTGCATAAAACATTTCTGAATAAGTGCACAAACATGAATGAGTAAGTGCTCTGCATGACAGCTGGCATAAAGTTGTGTGATGTACAATATTTCTACTCAGAGAAGAGCACTGCAAGAACAGATGAAAAAAGATGTAGAAGTTCTTAAGTCCTTTGTCCAAAACCTAAAACCCCGACATTGGAACCACAGCGTCCCTTATTCTGTCTGTTATGTTTTGGTTATTGTTTGCAAGGAAAACAATGTGGCAGAAATAGTTTGCTCCGTTTTTAAGGCCAACCCCCAGAAATGTTGACGTTGAGGTCCTTTTTTTTGGTTTGATTGTTGAGGGGGAGGCGTTTAGCCAGCGAACAATGTTCAAATACAAAGAGTTTTCTGTGTGAAAGAAGATGTATGATCTACAGTATACATGGTATACTGTAGATTTTGCTGCCAATTCTGATCCGACATTTGTAAATGTCGGATCAGAATTGGCAGCCAAAATCCCTGATTATAGCAGCAATGAAATGGAGTCACTGATTGAAATGAATCCAATGAGTATGTTTCTGTTGGGAGTAACTGAAGAGGAAATAATAGATGTTGTTAATAATTGCAAAAATAAAACATCTACTGATTGTTTTGACATTTTCGGGTCTCCCCATGTCTAGCATTAAAAGATTACAGTTGGTACAAAATGCGGCTGCTAGACTTTTGACAAGAACAAGAAAGTTTGATCACATTACGCCTGTACTGTATATACCTTTATATACATATATACATACATATATACCTATACTGTATATACCTTTATATACATATATACATACATATATACCTATACTGGCTCACCTGCACTGGCTTCCTGTGCACTTAAGATGTGACTTTAAGGTTTTACTACTTACGTATAAAATACTACACGGTCTAGCTCCATCCTATCTTGCCGATTGTATTGTACCATATGTCCCGGCAAGAAATCTGCGTTCAAAGGACTCCGGCTTGTTAGTGATTCCCAAAGCCCAAAAAAAGTCTGCGGGCTATAGAGCGTTTTCCGTTCGGGCTCCAGTACTCTGGAATGCCCTTCAGTAGAAGCATTTAAGTCTCACCTTAAAACTCATTTGTATACTCTAGCCTTTAAATAGACTCCCTTTTTAGACCAGTTGATCTGCCGTTTCTTTTCTTTTTCTTCTATGTCCCACTCTCCCTTGTGGAGGGGGTCCGGTCCGATCCGGTGGCCATGTACTGCTTGCCTGTGTATCGGCTGGGGACATCTCTGCGATGCTGATCCGCCTCCGCTTGGGATGGTTTCCTGCTGGCTCCGCTGTGAACGGGACTCTCGCTGCTGTGTTGGATCCGCTTTGGACTGGACTCTCGCGACTGTGTTGGATCCATTGTGGATTGAACTTTCACAGTACCATGTTAGACCCGCTCGACATCCATTGCTTTCCTCCTCTCCAAGGTTCTCATAGTCATCATTGTCACCGACGTCCCACTGGGTCATTATTGTCACCGATGTCCCACTGGGTGTGAGTTTTCCTTGCCCTTATGTGGGCCTACCGAGGATGTCGTGGTGGTTTGTGCAGCCCTTTGAGACACTAGTGATTTAGGGCTATATAAGTAAACATTGATTGATTGATTGACATAGATATGACACTTGTGAAAAAAACCATGCATTCCATCACCAAACCACAAACTTACATATTTAACCTGTCCTTCCAAACAGGACAATTTCCTAATAAAATGAAAATGGCGACGGTAATACCAATATATAAAAATGGGAACAAACACATCTTCACAAACTACCGACCTGTCTCTTTGCTCCCGCAGTTTTCCATAATCTTAGAGAAATTATACAACACTAGATTAGAGAAATTTATAGATAAACATAAGATAATTAATGAAAGTCAATACGGTTTTAGGACAGCAAGGTCAACATCTATGGCAATAATTGATGCAGTAGAAGAGATAACCAATAGCTTAGATAGTAAGAAATATGCAGCTGGAATTGACATGGATTTGAGTAAAGCATTTGACACCATTAATCATCAAATATTACTGAAAAAATGATACAGATATGGAATAAGGGGAGTAGCTTTGACTTGGATAAGGAGCTATTTAACACAAAGACAGCAGTTTGTGAAGATGGGTGAGTTTACATCTGGGCATTTGGACATTGCTTGTGGGGTTCCACAGGGATCCGTTCTTGGTCCCAAGTTATTTAACTTATATATCAATGACATACTTACAGTATCAAATGTATTAAAATTAGTCATATTCGCAGACGACACTAATATTTTCTATTCTAACGATATTTATACAAATTTTGTATCCACCCTAAATAATGAACTTGCAAAATTAAATGGTTAGATATAAACAAATTATCCCTTAATTTAAAGAAAACAAAAGTGATGTTATTCGGCTATTCCAATCCAGGACCAGCAATAAATATAGATGGCGTGATTCTTGAAACGGTGTCAGAAATTAAATTCTTAGGAGTCACTATTGATAATAAATTAAGCTGGAAACCACACAGGACATATATACAAAGCAAAATCTCCAAAACCATCTCTATGATCAATAAATCCAAATTCTTCTTAAATTACACAGCTCTGCATTTATTATATTGTTCATTGGTCTTACCATATCTAAATTACTGCATAGAAATCTGGGGCAACAACTACAAAACTTCACTACATCCCCTGGTTACACTCCAAAAACCTGCAATAAGAATTCTACACAAGGTGGGATATTGTGACCACACAAATATTTTATTTTTACAATCTAAATTATTAAAACTGCCTGATCTAGTTGATTTTAATACAGCTCAATTACTATTTAAAGCAAACAAAAAGGTTCTACCTGCCAATATTCAAAAACATTTCAAACGCAGAGAAGGAGTTGATAATCTAAGGGGGTGTAGTATCTTTACTATTCCAACAGTAAGAACTACCAGGAAAAGTTTGTGTGTGTCTGTGCGTGGAGTGAAACTTTGGAACGGATTGGATGTGGGGCTCAAGCAATGTTCAAATGTACATCAGTTCAAAACAAGATACAAAACAATGGTATGGGCAATGTATATAAATGTGAACATGGATGCCTAAGTGTTCAACTCCATCACTGGCTAATAAGGATTATTGTTATTATTATTATTATTGTTTTTATTATCATCATCATCTACATTAGTTTATATGTATTACTGTCATCATTTATTGTCATTGCTATTGCTAATCCATCCATCCATTTTCTACCGCTTATTCTCTTTCGGGGTCGCGGGGGGCGCTGGCGCCTATCTCAGCTACAATCGGGCGGAAGGCGGGGTACACCCTGGACAAGTCGCCACCTCATCGCAGGGCCAACACAGATAGACAGACAACATTCACACTCACATTCCAAAGACATGCACCTGGGGATAGGTTGATTGGCAACACTAAATTGGCTATTGTTCATATTATTATTATTATTGTTATCATTATCGTTATTGTTTAGTCATTGTTGATATTATCATTTTTATTATTATTACTTCTATGACATCATCCAACTAGTTAAACTATATGAATTAGTATCATCCATCCATCCATCCATCCATTTTCTACCGCTTATTCCCTTTCGGGGTCGCGGGGGGCGCTGGCGCCTATCTCAGCTACAATCGGGCGGAAGGCGGGGTACACCCTGGACAAGTCGCCACCTCATCGCAGGGCCAACACAGATAGACAGACAACATTCACACTCACATTCCAAAGACATGCACCTGGGGATAGGTTGATTGGCAACACTAAATATTGTTCATATTATTATTATTATTGTTATCATTATCATTATTGTTTAGTCATTGTTGATATTATCATTTTTATTATTATTACTTCTATGACATCACCCAACTAGTTAAACTATATGAATTAGTATCAATAAGAGGAATACATTGAAGTGTGTGTGTGTGTGTGTGTGTGTGTGTGTGTGTGTGTGTATGATGGACATATGTGTATTTTGGGTATATGCATTTGTGTGTATATATATATATATATATATATAAATTGTATATAAGTGTGTACATATGTATATATGTAAGTGTGTGTGAATTTAAATGTATTTTATATAGACAATATATAGCAGCAACCACCGAATTGAATTATATTATATATTTTATTGTATTATATATTGTATATATATATTGTATATGTATAGGGGTGGGACCTAATAAGTTTTCTTCTTCCCACTCCCTTTTGAGCCAATCTTGACATCTACAAAAGATTAGTCACATGTAATGTTTTCAATGTAGGTGTAAAAATAATGTATTCTTTTGTATTTTATGTCATTCTCTTGTTTTGTTTGCATGGCTCAAAATAAACCCTTCATTCATTCATTCATTTGTTAGTTAGAAGGTTGCTCTCCAACTCTTACAGGTTCCATCTCGTGCTACGCCAAAGAATCACTTCATTAAAAACTCAAACAGTGTTACTGTTCAAACAGTGTGTAATGTTGCGGTGGTCAAAATGATTGAATATACTTGTTAAATAAAACCTCTGCCTTCCTTTTAATGAATACTTAGGCCTTCTATGCTACTCTATGTTAAAGGTGGTACCTGTAAAATAAAGAAAAACACTATTTTGGAAAATAAAAACCAAAAAACTGCAGCTCGTAATCATTTCCATTGTAGCAGTCGGCTCATAAAAAACATCTTTATTCACCAACATTTGTTTCCAAGGTACAAACCCTGTTTCCATATGAGTTGGGAAATTGTGTTAGATGTAAATATAAACAGAATACAATGATTTGCAAATCCTTTTCAAGCCATATTCAGTTGAATATGCTACAAAGACAACATATTTGATGTTCAAACTCATAAACCGTTTTTTTTTTTGCAAATAATCATTAACTTTACAATTTGATGCCAGCAACACGTGACAAAGAAGTTGGGAAAGGTGGCATTAAATACTGATAAAGTTGAGGAATGCTCATCAAACACTTATTTGGAACAGGTGGGTACCATGATTGGCTATAAAAACAGCTTCCATGAAATGCTAAGTAATTCACAAATAAGGATGGGGCGAGGGTCACCAATTTGTAAGCAAATTGTCGAACAGTTTTAGAACAACATTTCTCAACGAGCTATTGCAAGGAATTTAGAGATTTTACCATCTATGGTCCGTAAAATCATCAAAAGGTTCAGAGAATCTGGAGAAATCACTGCACGTAAGCAATGATATTACGGACCTTTGATCTCTCAGGCGGTACTGCATCAAAAACCGACATCGGTGTGTAAAGGATATCACTACATGGGGCTCAGAAACACTTCATAAAACCACTGTTAGTAACTACAGTTGGTTGCTACATCTGTAAGTGCAAAATAAAACTCTACTATGCAAAGCGAAAGCCATTTATCAACAACACCCAGGAACGCCGCCGGCTTCGCTGGGCCCGAGATCATCTAAGATGGACTGATGCAAAGTGGAAAAGTGTTCTGTGGTCTGACGAGTCCACATTTCAAATTATATTTGGAAACTGTGGACGTGGTGTCCGACAGAACAAAGAGGAAAATACCCATCCAGATTGTTATAGGCGCAAAGTTGAAAAGTCAGCATGTGTGATGGTATGGGGGTTGTATTAGTGCCCCTATGCATGGGTAACTTACACATCTGGGAAGGCACAATTAATGCTGAATGGTCCATACAGGTTTTGGAGCAACATATGTTGTCATCCAAGCAACGTTATCATGGCATGGACGCCCCTGCTTATTTCAGCAAAACAATGCCAAGCCACATGTGACAACAGCATGGCTTCGTAGTAAAAGAGTGCGGGTACTTTCCTGGCCCGCCTGCAGTCCAGACCTGTCTCCCATGGAAAATGTGTGAGGCATCATGAAGCGTAAAATAGGACAGCGGAGACCCCGGACTGTTGAAGGACTGAAGCTCTACATAAAACAAGAATGGGAAAGAATTCCACTTTCAAAGCTTCAACAATTAGTTTCCTCAGTTCCCAAACGTTTATTGAGTGTTGTTAAAAGAAAAGGTGATGTAACACAGTGGTGAACATGCCCTTTCCCAACTACTTTGGCACGTGTTGCAGCCACGAAATTCTAAAGTTAATTATTATTTGCAAAAAAAAAAAGTTTATGAGTTTGAACATCAAATATGTTGTCTTTGTAGCATATTCAACTGAATATGGGTTGAAAAGGATTTGCAAATCATTGTATTCTGTTTATATTTACATCTAACACAATTTCCCAACTCATATGGAAGCGGGGTTTGACTGTACAACACACACAATGTATATTTCTCACAATGTTGTAAAAGGTACCTTTGTTCTTATTTGTGTAAACGTTGTTGAAACACAGTGATAACAAATACAATACAGTACTATCTGAGGACTTGTAGTCCGCTTAGACTGCAGTACTATCTGAGGACTTGTAGTATGCTTGGACTGCAGTACTATCCGAGGACTTGTAGTCCACTTAGACTGCAGTACTATCTGAGGACTTGTAGTCCACTTAGACTGCAGTACTATCTGAGGACTTGTTGTCCACTTAGACTGCAGTACTATCTGAGGACTTAGCTTGCTGCTAGTGCTGGACTAGGCTGGTCAGGTGTAAATAAAAATATGACAATAACCAACACTGGAAGAAAAGGTCATTAGCAAACATGCAAGCAGGAGACAAAATACACATGCTATCTATTCTAGCCACTCTCGTACAATAATAGTATTTTTTCCAAAAAGACTGTTGCTATGGTAACCATCCAAAAGTATTTCTACCATGAATTATGTCCCTTCAATATGACTTTGAGGTAGAAGTCCTTGGTGTGGATGAGTTTGGGTAAACAACAAAGTCCTGCCTAGGAGCAACGGGCAGGTTTGGTCGCAGCCCAGAAACATGCTAACGTGAAAGACTTTATACAGATGTTGTCACATCTACATTTCATCACATCTGTAGATGTACATGTTGTGCTGATATAAGCGTAACCTCAGAGGGACGAGGCAGGAAGCAAGCTAAGGTGAAAAACAGGAAGCAAGTTAACATAAAAGACAGGAAGCAAGCTAAGGTGAAAGACAGAAAGGAAGCAAGGTGAAAGACAGGAAGTAAGCTAAGTTAAAAATCAGGAAGTAAGCTAAGGTAAAAGACAGAAAGGAAGCTAAGGTGAAAGACAGGAAGTAAGCAAAGGTTAAAGACAGGAAGTAAGCTAAGGTGAAAGACAGGAAGCAAGCTAAGGTAAAAGACAGGAAGCAAGTTAACATAAAAGACAGGAAGCAAGCTAAGGTGAAAGACAGAAAGGAAGCAAGGTGAAAGACAGGAAGTAAGCTAAGGTACAAGACAGAAAGGAAGCTAAGGTGAAAGACAGGAAGTAAGCAAAGGTGAAAGACAGGAAGTAAGCTAAGGTGAAAGACAGGAAGCAAGCTAAGGTAAAAGACAGGAAGCAAGCTAAGGTAAAAGACAGGAAGCAAGTTAACATAAAAGACAGGAAGTAAGCTAAGGTGAAAGACAGGAAGCAAGCTAAGGTAAAAGACAGGAACCAAGTTAACATAAAAGACAGAAAGGAAGCTAAGGTGAAAGACAGGAAGTAAGCAAAGGTGAAAGACAGGAAGTAAGCAAAGGTAAAAATCAGGAAGTAAGCTAAGGTAAAAGACAGAAAGGACGCTAAGGTGAAAGACAGGAAGTAAGCAAAGGTGAAAGACAGGAAGTAAGCTAAGGTGAAAGACAGGAAGTAAGCTAAGGTGAAAGACAGAAAGGAAGCAAGGTGAAAGACAGGAAGTAAGCTAAGGTAAAAATCAGGAAGTAAGCTAAGGTAAAAGACAGAAAGGAAGCTAAGGTGAAAGACAGGAAGCAAGCTAAGGTAAAAGACAGGAAGCAAGTTAACATAACAGACAGGAAGCAAGCTAAGGTGAAAGACAGAAAGGAAGCAAGGTGAAAGACAGGAAGTAAGTTAAGGTAAAAATCAGGAAGTAAGCTAAGGTGAAAGACAGGAAGTAAGCTAAGGTAAAAGACAGAAAGGAAGCTAAGGTGAAAGACAGGAAGTAAGCAAAGGTGAAAGACAGGAAGTAAGCTAAGGTGAAAGACAGAAAGGAAGCAAGGTGAAAGACAGGAAGTAAGCTAAGGTAAAAATCAGGAAGTAAGCTAAGGTAAAAGACAGAAAGGAAGCTAAGGTGAAAGACAGGAAGTAAGCAAAGGTGAAAGACAGGAAGTAAGCTAAGGTGAAAGACAGGAAGTAAGCTAAGGTGAAAGACAGAAAGGAAGCAAGGTGAAAGACAGGAAGTAAGCTAAGGTAAAAATCAGGAAGTAAGCTAAGGTAAAAGACAGAAAGGAAGCTAAGGTGAAAGACAGGAAGTAAGCAAAGGTGAAAGACAGGAAGTAAGCTAAGGTGAAAGACAGGAAGTAAGCTAAGGTGAAAGACAGAAAGGAAGCAAGGTGAAAGACAGGAAGTAAGCTAAGGTAAAAGACAGAAAGGAAGCTAAGGTGAAAGACAGGAAGTAAGCAAAGGTGAAAGACAGGAAGTAAGCTAAGGTGAAAGACAGGAAGTAAGCTAAGGTGAAAGACAGAAAGGAAGCAAGGTGAAAGACAGGTAGTAAGCTAAGGTAAAAATCAGGAAGTAAGCTAAGGTAAAAGACAGAAAGAAAGCTAAGGTGAAAGACAGGAAGTAAGCAAAGGTGAAAGACAGGAAGCAAGCCAAGGTGAAAGACAGGAAGTAAGCTAAGGTAAAAGACAGAAAGGAAGCTAAGGTGAAAGACAGGAAGCAAGCTAAGGTGAAAGACAGGAAGCAAGCTAAGGTGAAAGACTTCATAGACATTTCCACACCAGCAGACTGTGAAAGAAAGAGAAAGTGCATTCTTTAGCACCCCCTGGTGGTCCAGCTGTGTGCTCACATGCCGCACCCCCCGGTGGTCCAGCGGTGTGTACTCACCTGCAGTCACTCCCGCCGGCGCTGATGACAAACTTGTCGTCGCAGGAGAACCTGAGGTTGGTGACGTGAGCCGAGTGAGCAAAGTAGCGCTTGTGTTTGGCCTGTCGAGACAGCAAAGATGAGGCAAAGATCCACTTCAGAGCCGCCGGACGCTTCATGGCCTACAAATTTGTCGGAGCACGGGAAGTCGAAGAGCTTGATGAGGCCAAAGTCGTCTCCGGTCACCAGGTTGAGGCCGGCGTGCGACACGCAGGCACAGTTGACATCCGCCTTGTCGGCGTTCCGAGGCCAAACTCCCAGAACCTCCTCGGCCATGATGCTGCACACAAGAAGACAGAAACTTGGAGTCCTTGCCAGACTCTCGGCTCTTCCTCCCACCTGGTCCAGGTGGCCCAAGTGATCCTGTCAATGGTGGAGGGCTCAGCCACGATCTTCCCTGAAGGAACCTGGTGGACCTGTCGAGTGTAGGTGCTGCTGGACACCTGGGAGGAGGACACGGTGGTCATGTGATGAGCCAGTGCCAGGGGCACAGACCTCAACCTGAATGTGTTTGCTGTCGGCAGAGAAGTCCATCTGGAGGACCGAGCCCGGGATGTCCTTGCAGGAACCGATGCGGTTGAGAGACGGTCCCAGAGACAGGTCATAGAAGTCCACAGCGCCTTCGAGAGAACCCACTGCAAGAAGGTGGCTATCTGGACTGAAACTGGACCACAAGGACAGAGACTTGAGTCGTGTCCAGGTGCAGAAGGTTAGTGGTTCCTACCGAACATCCTGGATGGCCACACTGCGGTCTCTCTTCTTGCTCCACACGCTGAGCGAGTTGACCGACAGGATGATGAACTCTCCGTTGTCCATGCCGATGGACACCATGTCCCCGTTGGGACTGTAGGCCACGCACTTGGCAGGATGTCCCAGCGTTACCTTGTTCAGCAGTTTCTGACACACACACACACATAGACCAAGTCCATTTCATAGTCCTCTATCATTTCTACATTTGACAATAATCTTACTCGACATCTCATATTCATCCTCCTTTCCATGTTGGGCATGATTAGCGGGGGGGCTCCTTGGAAATACAAATTATATATATAACGCCCCTGCTTATTTCAGCAAGACAATGCCAAGCCATGTGTTACAACAGCGTGGCTCCATAGTAAAAGAGTGCAGGTACTAGACTGGCCTGCCTGTAGTCCAGACATTGAAAATGTGTGCAGGCTAAAATATGAGGCAGGAGACTGTTGAACAACTTAAGCTGTACATCAAGCAAGAAAGGGAAAGAATTCCACTTCAAAAATTTGTCTGCTCAGTTTCCAAACCTTTACTGAGTGTTGTTCAAAGGAAAGGCCATGTGACACACTGGTAAAAATGCCTTTTTTGCAATGTGTGGCTGCCATAACATTCTAACTTCATCATTATTTATCTGTTTGTCAGTATGAAGATGAAATATCTTGTCTTTGCAGTCTATTCAATTGAATATAAGTTGAAAAGGTTTTGTTGTATTCTCTTTTTATTTACCATTTACACAACCTGACTACTTCACTGCTTTTGGGGTTTTGTAGGATTTAGGAGACACACCTTGTCGGCCAGGTCCCAGATGGAGTACAGTCCCTTACTGACGCAGGAGTCAGTAGACCTAAAAGGGCGTACCTTGTCGGCCAGGTCCCAGATGGAGTACAGTCCCTTACTGACGCAGGAGTCAGTAGACCTAAAAGGGCGTACCATGTTGGCCAGGTCCCAGATGGAGTACAGTCCCTTACTGACGCAGGAGTCAGTAGACCTAACAGGGCGTACCTTGTCGGCCAGGTCCCAGATGGAATACAGTCCCTTACTGAAGCAGGAGTCAGTAGACCTAAAAGGGCGTACCTTGTCGGCCAGGTCCCAGATGGAGTACAGTCCCTTACTGACGCAGGAGTCAGTAGACCTAACAGGGCGTACCTTGTCGGCCAGGTCCCAGATGGAATACAGTCCCTTACTGAAGCAGGAGTCAGTAGACCTAAAAGGGCGTACCTTGTCGGCCAGGTCCCAGATGGAGTACAGTCCCTTACTGACGCAGGAGTCAGTAGACCTAAAAGGGCGTACCTTGTCGGCCAGGTCCCAGATGGAGTACAGTCCCTTACTGACGCAGGAGTCAGTAGACCTAAAAGGGCGTACCTTGTCGGCCAGGTCCCAGATGGAGTACAGTCCCTTACTGAAGCAGGAGTCAGTAGACCTAAAAGGGCGTACCTTGTCGGCCAGGTCCCAGATGGAGTACTGTCCCTGACTGAAGCAGGAGTCAGTAGACATAAAAAGGGCGTACATTGTCGGCCAGGTCCCAGATGGAGTACAGTCCCTTACTGAAGCAGGAGTCAGTAGACCTAAAAGGGCGTACCTTGTCGGCCAGGTCCCAGATGGAATACAGTCCCTTACTGACGCAGGAGTCAGTAGACCTAAAAGGGCGTACCTTGTCGGCAAGGTCCCAGATGGAGTACAGTCCCTTACTGAAGCAGGAGTCAGTAGACCTAAAAGGGCGTACCTTGTCGGCCAGGTCCCAGATGCGGACGGTCCCGTCATCGCTGGCGGAGATGAAGACGTCTTTGAAAGGGTGAGCAGACAGACCCCAGATGCTTCCTTGCGTGTGTCCGTTGATCATGGTGTTGGAGGCGGCGTTCTTCTCTCCCACCTCCAGGATCTCTCCGTCTTTGGTTCCCACCAAGATTTTACCCTGCGGTGGGAGAGCGCACCTTAAGGCAGGTGTTGCGGAAGACTGCAGTGGACTTACCTTGGCCCTGCAGACAGACCGCACGTTCTCCACGGGCTGGCCACTCTCCAACTGGAAGGCTCGACATCGCTTCATCTCCTGGTCCCACAGTTTGACCGCACCGCCTTCCTTGGTCCTGTGGGCCAAAGCCGCAGTGAGAGCAGCGGGCCAGGAGGGGCGAGGCGGACTTGAACTTACGGACGTTCCTTTCCACCGGTGACGATGAGTCCGTCCCGCAGCGTGGTGTACATGCTGAACACCGGACCACCGTGCGCCTTGGCCACCACCCGGACCAGGAAGTGTTCTCGCCACACGTACACGTCCCCATTGATGGCGCCACTAAAGGTCAGGTGGTTCTACAGGACAAGGACCTGGTCAGAAGGCCGCCATGGGTGGAAGAAGTCATTGATCTTACAGCGCCAAAGGCCACGGACAACATGGTCTGCGTGCGTCCGTCCTCCACCGAGCCCACCACACCTTTCTTGTACAGAAGGGAGCCTCCCACCAGAGTCCAGAACTTGATGTGTTTGATTCCCACCGACACAAAGTGTGTGTCCGAGTCCGGTCTGAACTCCACCACAAAGATGCGCTCGGGGTGGCCGCCTGTGCTGGTGATCCTGGTGCC
Organism: Nerophis ophidion; assembly: GCF_033978795.1. Lineage (NCBI taxonomy): Eukaryota > Metazoa > Chordata > Actinopteri > Syngnathiformes > Syngnathidae > Nerophis > Nerophis ophidion. The sequence continues at coordinate 36,646,659 of NC_084630.1, read as the reverse complement.
TGTGCAGGTGTGGCAGGGTCAGATACATCCTGCAGGGGGCAGTAGGACCTTGGCTATCAGCCCAGACCATGGACAAGTCCAATTGGTGTATTTACCTTACCATACCAAGTACAGTGCTTTTAGGACGTAATGGAATACTGGACTTCCCCGTCAAGCACACCATCAGCAGCTTCCCAATATTTTCATGGATAAATGGTACAATATTATTTTAACGTTCTCATTAGCTGTGTCTCTGCGTCCGTTATAGTGCACATTAGTGGGGTGTCCCAATTCAAAAAAATTCCAAGTTGGAATCCTGCCGCCCAATTTGTTCCTCTCTTCCGCTAGCAGACACCATAAATGTGATCCTTGTGATCATTAACACCTCTCCATCATTAGTGATCATTAACACCTCCCCATAATTAGTGATCATTAGTGATCATTAACACCTCCCCATCATTAGTGATCATTAACACCTCCCCATAATTTGTGATCATTAGTGAACATTAACACCTCCCCATCATTAGTGATCATTAACACCTCCCCATCATTAGTAATCCCTAACACCTCCCCATCATTAGTGATCATTAACACCTCCCCATAATTAGTGATCATTAACACCTCCCCATAATTAGTGATCATTAACCCCTCCCCATCATTAGTGATCATTAGTGAACATTAACACCTCCCCATCATTAGTGATCATTAACACCTCCCCATCATTAGTGATCCCTAACACCTCCCCATCATTAGTGAACATTAACACCTCCCCATCATTAGTGATCATTAACACCTCCCCATCATTAGTAATCCCTAACACCTCCCCATCATTAGTGATCATTAACACCTCCCCATCATTAGTGATCATTAACACCTCCCCATAATTAGTGATCATTAACACCTCCCCATCATTAGTGATCATTAGTGAACATTAACACCTCCCCATCATTAGTGATCATTAACACCTCCCCATCATTAGTGATCCCTAACACCTCCCCATCATTAGTGATCATTAACACCTCCCCATCATTAGTGATCATTAACACCTCCCCATCATTAGTGATCACTAACACCTCCCCATCATTAGTGATCATTAGTGATCATTAACACCTCCCCATAATTAGTGATCATTAGTGCTCATTAACACCTCCCCATCATTAGTGATCATTAACACCTCCCCATAATTAGTGATCATTAACACCTCCCCATCATTAGTGATCATTAACACCTCCCCATCATTAGTGATCATTAGTGATCATTAACACCTCCCCATCATTAGTGATCACTAACACCTCCCCATCATTAGTGATCATTAGTGATCATTAACACCTCCCCATCATTAGTGATCTTTAACACCTCTCCATCATTAGTGATCATTAACACCTCCCCATCATTAGTGATCATTAGTGATGATTAACACATCCCCATCATTAGTGATCATTAACACCTCCCCATCATTAGTGATAATTAACACCTCCCCATCAGTAGTGATCATTAACACCTCCCCATCATTAGTGATCACTAACACCTCCCCATCATTAGTGATCATTAACACCTCCCCATCATAAGTGAAGATTAGTGATCATTAACACCTCCCCATCATTAGTGATAATTAGTGATCATTAACACCTCCCCATCATTAGTGATCATTAACACCTCCCCATCATTAGTGATCATTAACACCTCCCCATCATTAGTGATCATTAGTGATCATTAACACCTCCCCATCATTAGTGATCTTTAACACCTCTCCATAATTAGTGATCACTAACACCTCCCCATCATTAGTGATCATTAGTGATCATTAACACCTCCCCATCATTAGTGATTATTAGTGATCATTAACACCTCCCCATCCTTAGTGATCTTTAACACCTCTCCATCATTAGTGATCATTAACACCTCCCCATCATTAGTGATCATTAGTGATCATTAACACATCCCCATCATTAGTGACCATTAACACCTCCCCATCATTAGTGATCATTAACACCTCCCCATCATTAGTGATCATTAGTGATTGTTAACACCTCCCCATCATTAGTGATCATTAGTGATTATTAACACCTCCCCATCATTAGTGATTATTAACACCTCCCCATCATTAGTGATCATTAGTGATCTTTAACACCTCTCCATCATTAGTGATCATTAGTGATCATTAACACCTCCCCATCATTAGTGATCTTTAACACCGCTCCATAATTAGTGATCATTAACACCTCCCCATCATTAGTGATCATTAACACCTCCCCATCATTAGTGATCCCTAACACCTCCCCATCATTAGTGACCATTAGTGATCATTAACAGCTCCCCATCATTAGTGATCACTAACACCTCCCCATCATTAGTGATCATTAGTGATCATTAACACCTCCCCATCATTAGTGATCATTAACACCTCCCCATCATTTGTGATCCCTAACACCTCCCCATCATTAGTGATCATTAGAGATCATTAACACCTCCCCATCATTAGTGATCATTAACACCTCCCCATCATTAGTGATCATTAACACCTCCCCATAATTAGTGATCATTAACACCTCCCCATAATTAGTGATCATTAACACCTCCCCATAATTAGTGATCTTTAACACCTCTCCATCATTAGTGATCATTAACACCTCCCCATCATTAGTGATCATTAACACCTCCCCATAATTAGTGATCTTTAACACCTCTCCATCATTAGTGATCATTAACACCTCCCCATAATTAGTGATCTTTAACACCTCTCCATCATTAGTGATCATTAACACCTCCCCATCATTAGTGATCACTAACACCTCCCCATCATTAGTGATCATTAACACCTCCCCATAATTAGTGATCTTTAACACCTCCCCATAATTAGTGATCTTTAACACCTCTCCGTCATTAGTGATCATTAACACCTCCCCGTCATTAGTGATCATTAACACATCCCATCATTAGTGATCATTAACACCTCCCCATCATTAGTGATCATTAACACCTCCCCATCATTAGTGATCATTAGCACCTCCCCATCATTAGTGATCATTAACACCTCCCCATCATTAGTGGTCATTAACACCTCTCCATAATTAGTGATAATTAACACCTCCCCATCATTAGTGATCCATAGTGATCATTAACACCTCCCCATCATTAGTGATCCCTAACACCTCCCCATCATTAGTGATCATTAGTGATCATTAACACCTCCCCATCATTAGGGATCATTAGTGATCATTAACACCTCCCCACCATTAGTGATCTTTAACACCTCTCCATCATTAGTGATCATTAACACCTCCCCATCATTAGTGATCATTAACACCTCCCCATCATTAGTGATCATTAGTGATCATTAACACCTCCCCATCATTAGTGATCTTTAACACCTCTCCATCATTAGTGATCATTAACACCTCCCCATCATTAGTGATCATTAACACATCCCCATCATTAGTGATCATTAACACCTCCCCATCATTAGTGATCATTAGTGATCATTAACACCTCCCCATCATTAGTGATATTTAGTGATTATTAACACCTCCCCATCATTAGTGATTATTAACACCTCCCCATCATTAGTGATCATTAGTGATCATTAACACCTCCCCATCATTAGTGATCATTAACACCTCCCCATCATTAGTGATCTTTAACACCGCTCCATAATTAGTGATCATTAACACCTTCCCATCATTAGTGATCATTAACACCTCCCCATCATTAGTGATCCCTAACACCTCCCCATCATTAGTGATCATTAACACCTCCCCATCATTAGTGATCATTAACACCTCCCCATCATTAGTGATCTTTAACACCTCTCCAAAATTAGTGATCATTAACACCTCCCCATCATTAGTGATCATTAACACCTCCCCATCATTAGTGATCCCTAACACCTCCCCATCATTAGTGATCATTAGTGATCATTAACACCTCCCTATCATTAGTCATCATTAACACCTCCCCATCATTAGTGATCACTAACACCTCCCCATCATTAGTGATCATTAACACCTCCCCATCATTAGTGATCATTAACACCTCCCCATCATTAGTGATCATTAGTGATCATTAACACCTCCCCATAATTAGTGATCTTTAACACCTCTCCATCATTAGTGATCATTAACACCTCCCCGTCATTAGTGATCATTAACACATCCCCATCATTAGTGATCATTAACACCTCCCCGTCATTAGTGATCATTAGTGATCATTAACACCTCCCCATCATTAGTGATCATTAACACCTCCCCATCATTAGTGGTCATTAACACCTCTCCATAATTAGTGATAATTAACACCTCCCCATCATTAGTGATCCATAGTGATCATTAACACCTTCCCATCATTAGTGATCCCTAACACCTCCCCATCATTAGTGATCATTAGTGATCATTAACACCTCCCCATCATTAGGGATCATTAGTGATCATTAACACCTCCCCACCATTAGTGATCATTAACACCTCCCCATCATTAGTGATCATTAACACCTCCCCATCATTAGTGATCATTAGTGATCATTGACACCTCCCCATCATTAGTGATCATTAACACCTCCCCATCATTAGTGATCATTAGTGATCATTAACACCTCCCCATCATTAGTGATCATTAACACCTCCCCATAATTAGTGATCATTAACACCTCCCCATCATTAGTGATCATTAACACCTCCCCATCATTAGTGATCATTAGTGATCATTAACACCTCCCCATCATTAGTGATCATTAGTGATTATTAACACCTCCCCATCATTAGTGATCATTAACACCTCCCCATCATTAGTGATCATTAACACCTTCCCATCATTAGTGATCATTAGTGATCATTAACACCTTCCCATCATTAGTGATCATTAGTGATTATTAACACCTCCCCATCATTAGTGATCATTAACACCTCCACATCTTTAGTGATCATTAGTGATCATTAACACCTTCCCATCATTAGTGATCATTAACACCTCCCCATTATTAGTGATCATTAACACCTCCCCATTATTAGTGATCATTGTGATCTCCCCATCAGACTGTGACAACAATGCCACATGAAGTATAAACCATAAAACATTGAATATTAAGCATTTGTGAAAGATGGACTCCAACTTTGTTTACTTCTCTGACAACTTGCTTAAAGTGTGCCAGTCTAAGTACTAAGTATGGAGCAGGAGCCTCCTCACCAGTTAAAGTGTGCCAGTCTAAGTACTAAGTATGGAGCAGGAGCCTCCTCACCAGTTAAAGTGTGCCAGTCTAAGTACTAAGTATGGAGCAGGAGCTTCCTCACCAGTTAAAGTGTGCCACTCTAAGTACTAAGTATGGACCAGGAGCCTCCTCACCAGTTAAAGTGTGGCAGTCTAAGTACTAAGTATGAAGCAGGAGCCTCCTCGCCAGTTAAAGTGTGCCAGTCTAAGTACTAAGTATGGACCAGGAGCCTCCTCACCAGTCAAAGTGTGCCAGTCTAAGTACTAAGTATGGACCAGGAGCCTCCTCACCAGTTAAAGTGTGCCAGTCTAAGTACTAAGTATGGAGCAGGAGCCTCCTCACCAGTTAAAGTGTGCTAGTCTAAGTACTAAGTATGGACCAGGAGCCTCCTCACCAGTTAAAGTGTGCCAGTCTAAGTACTAAGTATGGAGCAGGAGCCTCCTCACCAGTTAAAGTGTGCCAGTCTAAGTACTAAGTATGGAGCAGGAGCCTCCTCACCAGTTAAAGTGTGCCAGTCTAAGTACTAAGTATGGACCAGGAGCCTCCTCACCAGTCAAAGTGTGCCAGTCTAAGTACTAAGTATGGACCAGGAGCCTCCTCACCAGTTAAAGTGTGCCAGTCTAAGTACTAAGTATGGAGCAGGAGCCTCCTCACCAGTTAAAGTGTGCTAGTCTAAGTACTAAGTATGGACCAGGAGCCTCCTCACCAGTTAAAGTGTGCCAGTCTAAGTACTAAGTATGGACCAGGAGCCTCCTCACCAGTTAAAGTGTGCCAGTCTAAGTACTAAGTATGGAGCAGGAGCCTCCTCACCAGTTAAAGTGTGCCAGTCTAAGTACTAAGTATGGACCAGGAGCCTCCTCACCAGTTAAAGTGTGCCAGTCTAAGTACTAAGTATGGACCAGGAGCCTCCTCACCAGTTAAAGTGTGCCAGTCTAAGTACTAAGTATGGACCAGGAGCCTCCTCACCAGTTAAAGTGTGCCAGTCTAAGTACTAAGTATGGAGCAGGAGCCTCCTCACCAGTTAAAGTGTGCCAGTCTAAGTACTAAGTATGGACCAGGAGCCTCCTCACCAGTTAAAGTGTGCCAGTCCCCACACTTAGTATGGAGCAGGAGCCTCCTCACCAGTTAAAGTGTGCCAGTCCCCACTAAGTATGGAGCAGGAGCCTCCTCACCAGTTAAAGTGTGCCAGTCTAAGTACTAAGTATGGAGCAGGAGCCTCCTCACCAGTTAAAGTGTGCCAGTCTAAGTACTAAATATGGAGCAGGAGCCTCCTGACCAGTTAAAGTGTGCCAGTCCCTACACTTAGTATGGAGCAGGAGCCTCCTCACCAGTTAAAGTGTGCCAGTCTAAGTACTAAGTATGGAGCAGGAGCCTCCTCACCAGTTAAAGTGTGCCAGTCTAAGTACTAAGTATGGAGCAGGAGCTTCCTCACCAGTTAAAGTGTGCCAGTCTAAGTACTAAGTATGGAGCAGGAGCTTCCTCACCAGTTAAAGTGTGCCAGTCTAAGTACTAGGTACGGAGCAGGAGCTTCCTCACCAGTTAAAGTGTGCCAGTCTAAGTACTAAGTATGGACCAGGAGCCTCCTCACCAGTTAAAGTGTGCCAGTCTAAGTACTAAGTATGGAGCAGGAGCCTCCTCACCAGTTAAAGTGTGCCAGTCTAAGTACTAAGTATGGAGCAGGAGCCTCCTCACCAGTTTAAGTGTGCCAGTCTAAGTACTAAGTATGGACCAGGAGCCTCCTCACCAGTTAAAGTGTGCCAGTCTAAGTACTAAGTATGGAGCAGGAGCCTCCTCACCAGTTAAAGTGTGCCACTCCCTACACTTAGTATGGAGCAGGAGCCTCCTCACCAGTTAAAGTGTGCTAGTCTAAGTACTAAGTATGGACCAGGAGCCTCCTCACCAGTTAAAGTGTGCCAGTCTAAGTACTAAGTATGGAGCAGGAGCCTCCTCACCAGTTAAAGTGTGCCAGTCTAAGTACTAAGTATGGAGCAGGAGCCTCCTCACCAGTTAAAGTGTGCCAGTCTAAGTACTAAGTATGGAGCAGGAGCCTCCTCACCAGTTAAAGTGTGCCAGTCTAAGTACTAAGTATGGAGCAGGAGCCTTCTCACCAGTTAAAGTGTGCCAGTCTAAGTACTAAGTATGGAGCAGGAGCCTCCTCACCAGTTAAAGTGTGCCAGTCTAAGTACTAAGTATGGAGCAGGAGCCTCCTCACCAGTTAAAGTGTGCCAGACTAAGTACTAAGTATGGAGCAGGAGCCTCCTCACCAGTTAAAGTGTGCCAGTCTAAGTACTAAGTATGGAGCAGGAGCTTCCTCACCAGTTAAAGTGTGCCAGTCTAAGTACTAAGTATTGAGCAGGAGCCTCCTCACGAGTTAAAGTGTGCCAGTCTAAGTACTAAGTATGGAGCAGGAGCCTCCTCACCAGTTAAAGTTTGCCAGTCTAAGTACTAAGTATGGAGCAGGAGCCTCCTCACCAGTTAAAGTGTGGCAGTCTAAGTACTAAGTATGAAGCAGGAGCCTCCTCACCAGGGTTTCAAACGTCCTTAGTCCGGATCCAGGATCCAGGATCCAGGATGCAGCTGCTAGCTGCTAGCTTCTAAGCCCAGGTGGTCCTGTAGTTGGCGTGAAGAAAGGCCGACTTCTTACCTTCCTGCCAGCGCCATACGGTGATCACATGCTCAGGCTCCACCCCCACAGACAGCAGAAGTTTGCCGGTGGCGCTAAAGTTGACGTAGCCCACACCTTTAGCGTGGGAGCAGCGCAGGACGGACAGGGTCTGCTTGCTGGTGGCGTCCCACACGTGGATGCAGGGGGCCAGGCCTGCTGGGACAAAACACTCAAGTCAGAGGCTCCACTTCCTGCAAGCGACACAAAGACCAATCACAGCAGGCCGTGCCACTCACTCAACTGTTGAAGAGGGTTCACTTCATATTTCTATTGCTAGTCTCAGGGATCACCACAACAAAACACTCAGTCTGAGGCTACATGCTAAGCTGTACTAGCTCACTTCAGCATCATGCTATCACTTGAGGAGGAACAGTCTGGGGCTACATGCTAAGCTATGCTAGCACACTTCAGTGTCATGCTATCACTAGAGGAGGACTAGTCTGGGGCTACATGCTAAGCCATACTAGCTAACATCAACAAGTAAACTAACGTGTACGCACACTGATGCTAACATCAAGAAGTAAACTATCGAGTACGCACACTGATGCTAACATCAAGAAGTAAACTATCGAGTACGCACACTGATGCTAACATCAAGAAGTAAACTATCGAGTACGCACACTGATGCTAACATCAAGAAGTAAACTAGCGAGTACGAACACTGATGCTAACATCAAGAAGTAAACAATCGAGTACGCACACTGATGCTAACATCAAGAAGTAAACTAGCGAGTACGACCACTGATGCTAACATCAAGAAGTAAACTAGCGAGTTTGCACACTAATGCTAACATCAAGAAGTGAACTAGCGAGTACGCACACTGATGCTAACATCGAGAAGTAAACTAGCGAGTACGCACACTGATGCTAACATAAAAAAAGTAAACTAGCGAGTACACACACTGATGCTAACATCGAGAAGTAAACTAGCGAGTACGCACACTGATGCTAACATCAAGAAGTAAACTATCGAGTACGCACACTGATGCTAACATCAAGAAGTAAACTAGCGAGTACGACCACTGATGCTAACATCAAGAAGTAAACTAGCGAGTTTGCACACTGATGCTAACATCAAGAAGTGAACTAGCGAGTACGCACACTGATGCTAACATCAAGAAGTAAACTAGCGAGTACGCACACTGATGCTAACATAAAAAAAGTAAACTAGCGAGTACGCACACTGATGCTAACATCGAGAAGTAAACTAGCGAGTACGCACACTGATGCTAACATCAAGAAGTAAACTAGCGAGTTTGCACACTGATGCTAACATCAAGAAGTAAAATAGCGAGTACGACCACTGATGCTAACATCAAGAAGTAAACTAGCGAGTTTGCAAACTGATGCTAACATCAAGAAGTGAACTAGCGAGTACGCACACTGATGCTAACATCAAGAAGTAAACTAGCGAGTACGCACACTGATGCTAACATAAAAAAAGTAAACTAGCGAGTACGCACACTGATGCTAACATTGAGAAGTAAACTAGCGAGTACGCACACTGATGCTAACATCAAGAAGTAAACTAGCGAGTTTGCACACTGATGCTAACATCAAGAAGTAAAATAGCGAGTACGACCACTGATGCTAACATCAAGAAGTAAACTAGCGAGTTTGCACACTGATGCTAACATCAAGAAGTGAACTAGCGAGTACGAACACTGATGCTAACATAAAAAAGTAAACTAGCGATACGCACACTGATGCTAACATCGAGAAGTAAACTAGCGAGTACGCACACTGATGCTAACATCGAGAAGTAAACTAGCGAGTACGCACACTGATGCTAACATCAAGAAGTAAACTAGCGAGTTTGCACACTGATGCTAACATCAAGAAGTAAAATAACGAGTACGACCACTGATGCTAACATCAAGAAGTAAACTAGCGAGTTTGCACACTGATGCTAACATCAAGAAGTGAACTAGCGAGTTTGCACACTGATGCTAACATCAAGAAGTAAACTAGCGAGTTTGCACACTGAGTCTTTGTGTTCAGTGTTGTGAGTGATTCATTATTAGCTTGGAAACATTATTACAATAGATATATTAAAAGGATTGATTCATTATGATGAATGATTCATTGTTAGGAAGGATTCATTATCACAAATTATTCATTATTAGGAATGAGTCAATCTTAGGTATGTTTCATTATCATTTATGATTCATTATCAAAAATGATTCGTTATCACAGATGATTTGTCATCAGCAATGATTCAATATTAGAAATGATTCATTATCAGGAATCATTCGTTATCACAGATAATTAGTTACCACAAATGATTCCTTATTCAGAATGATTAGTTCCTAGGAATGAGTAGTTATCACGAATGATTAGATATCAGGACTGATTCCTTATTAGGAATGATTCATTATCAGGAATGATTCTTTATTGGGAATGATTCATTATCAGGAATGACTCCTTTTTGGGAATGATTGGTTCTTAGGAATGATTCCTTATTGGGAATAATTTGTCACCGGGAATGATTCGTTCTTAGGTATGAGTTGTTATCAGGAATGATTTGTTATCAAAATGATACCTTATTGGGAATGATTTCATATTGGGAAGGAGTCGTTCTTAGGAATGGTTTGTTATCACAAATGATTTGTAATCAGGAATGATTCCTTATTGGGAATGATTCGTTCTTAGGAATGATTGGTTATCAGGAGTGATTCCTAATTAGGAATGACTCGTTATCAGGAATGATTCCTTTTTGGGAATGATTCGTTATTGGGATTGATTTGTTCTTAAGAATGATTCGTAATCACAAATGACTCGTTATCAGGAATGATTCCTTCTTAGGAATAATTGGTTGGTAGGAATGATTCATTCTCTAGGAACGATTGGTTCTTATGAATGATTGGTTCTTAGGAATGATTGGTTGTCAAAGGAGTCGGGCCGCTCCGCTGGGATGAGAGTTGTTTCAATGCGTTGCCACGGCGACGGAGAGGCCACACCTGCCGATACTCACCTGACCCCCGGGCTTCAACACAAACAACACAGACGTGAGACCAGAGGAAGCGTCGGCAGGAAGTCTTACCTGGCAGGTCCGTGATGTCACCTGACCGAGCAGGAAGCAAGAAAAGACATGAAGCGGCCCGGGTCATGCGGCGGTGGGGATGGCGAGCAACTCACCCATCTGTCCCGTGGCGATGACGTTGTGGTACTTGGGGTGCTGGTTGACGGTCAGGCACAGGATGTCGTCCGTGTGCTCCAGGTAAAAACTTTGCCTTCCTGTGGGGACAATGGAGGTCAGCACACCACGTGTGACAGCGAGACCGGCGGACTGACCGGAAGAAAGTTTCTGGATCACCACGTGTGACAGCGAGACCGGCGGACTGACCGGAAGAAAGGTTCTGGATCACCACGACGGCCGCCGTGTGGAAGACCATGTCAGCGCCCTCGTTGAGGTAATGCAGGTTGTTGCGACAGTCGAAGCCTCGGTAGCCAAACACGTGTTCCAGCTGCAGTTCCTGAACACACGCCCAAACCACAGTCGCACACGCAACCACAATCAGGACCAGGACCGGACTTACTTCTACCCCTTTCTTTGTCTTGATCACGTTGCTCTTGGCAAGTTTCTCAGGCAGTGGTGTTGCTCGACTCACCACAGGTCTGCAAAGGCCAAAACCAGAGGGGACTAAGAACAAGATCCAAAATCAAGAACCGGGCTCAAGATCCAGGCTCAAGGACTAGGACAGAGAACCAGGACCAATTACCAGGATTAAGAGTTGAGATCAAGTACCATCCTGGAGATCCAGGCTCGAGAACCAGGATACAGAACCAGGATCAAGTACCAGACTTAAGTACCAGGATCAAGAAACAAGATCAACTACCAGGCTCAAGATGGAGGCTCGGGAACCAGGACAAAGAACCAGAATCAAGTACCAGGACCAAGAACTGAGATCAAGTACCGGCAGAGTCTCTGCAGGTTTCTACATGTCAAATTTAAGACTTTTAAAGACTTTTTAAGACCATCTTGAAAATAATTAAAGACTATTTTACATCCATACGGACAACAAATACAAGAACAAAGTCAAATCAGAGAATTAATTTGAGGTTCCACTAAGTAAAAACACCAGGACACTAAACAAAAATACACCAGGACACAAATTAAATACACCATGACACTAAGAAAATACAATATCTCCTCTCTGAGCTGCTACCTTACCGTGGTAGAGGAGTTTGCGTGTCCCAATGATCCTAGGAGCTATGTTGTCCGGGGGCTTTTATGCCCACTGGTAGGGTCTACAAGACAAACAGGTCCTAGGTGAGTGATCAGACAAAGAGCAGCTCAAATACTTCTATGGAATTAAAACATAATGGACTTAGATTTCCCTTGCCCGGACGCGGGTCACCGGGGCCCCACTCTGGAGCCAGGCCCGGAGTTGGGGCACGATGGCGAGCGCCTGGTGGCCGGGCCTGTCCCCATGGGGCCCGGCCGGGCACAGCCCGAAGAGGCAACGTGGGTCATCCCTCCAATGGGCTCACCACTCATAGGAGGGGCCATAGAGGTCGGTTGCATTGTGAGCTGGGCGGCAGCCGAAGGCAGGGCACTTGGCGGTCCGATCCTTGGCTACAGAAGCTAGCTCTTGGGACGTGGAACGTCACCTCACTGGGGGGGAGGAGCCTGAGCTAGTGCGCGAGGTAGAGAAGTTCCGGCTGGATATAGTCGGACTCACCTCGACGCACGACAAGGGCTCTGGAACCACTTCTCGCGAGAGGGACTGGACTCTCTTCCACTCTGGCGTTGCCGGCAGTGAGAGGCGATGGGCTGGGGTGGCAATTCTTGTTGCCCCCCGGCTCAAACCCTGCACGTTGGAGTTCAACCTAGTGGACGAGAGGGTAGCCTCCCTCTGCCTTCGGGTGGGGGGACGGGTCCTGACTGTTGTTTGTGCTTACGCACCAAACAGCAGTTCAGAGTACCCTTTTTGGGTACACTCGAGGGAGTACTGGAGAGTGCTACCCCGGGTGATTCCCTTGTCCAACTGGGGGGCTTCAACGCTCATGTTGGCAACAACAGCGAAACCTGGAGAGGCGTGATTGGGAAGAATGGCCGCCCGGATCTAAACCAGAGTGGTGTTTTGTTAATGGACTTTTGTGCTCGTCACGGATTGTCCATAACAAACACCATGTTCAAACATATGGGTGTCCATATATGCACTTGGCACCAGGACACCCTAGGCCGCAGTTCCATGATGGACTTTGTAGTTGTGTCATCAGATTTGCGGCCTTATGTTTTGGACACTCGGGTGAAGAGAGGGGCGGAGCTTTCTACCGATCACCACCTGGTGGTGAGTTGGCTGCGATGGTGGCGGAGGATGCCGGACAGACCTGGCAGGCCCAAGTGCATTGTGAGGGTCTGCTGGGAACGTTTTCGATAGACCCTTGTGTGTTTGAGCAACCTTATTTAGGGACGGCACTGCTCACCTCAATTGAGGATGGGCCTAGAAAAGGTGGCCTAAAAATTGGCACTCAATCTCGCCTGGATAGGATACCGCACCTATCGGGTCATTCCATATGCCTGCGGTTGAAATAGAAATAAAAAGAGAAAATCATGCAACTTGAAACTGCCGACATGGAATGTGAGGACTCTCCTGGACTCGTACGGCACATCTGACAGACCTCACAGGAGAACTGCCTTGGTGGCTGCAGAGCTGAATCGCTAAAACATTGAAATTGCAGCCCTGAGTGAGACCATGATCCTGGATGAAGGCTCTCTAACTGAAGAAGGTATGGGCTACACATTCTTCTGGAAAGGCTAGCCCTCAGGAGTACAACATCTGCATGGTATACGACTGTCCATCAAAAACACACTGCTGCCAAGATTCACTGAAACACCTGTCAGCATTAGTGAGAGACTAATGACCCTCCGTATCCTCCTGGTCAGGAATTGCTACGCCACACTTCTCAGTGCTTATGCACCGACCCTGCCATCTGAGAGTGAGGTCAAGGATTCCTTCTACCAGTCACTTGATGAGGCTCTATGCCGAATCCCTAAGAATGACAAGATGTTCTTGCTTGGGGATTTTAATGGCCGAGTGGGACAGAACAGCAGGATATGGAGTGGAGTACTTGGCAGACATGGAGTTGGTCAGGTTAACTCAAATGGGATGAGATTGCTTACACTCTGCTCAGAGCATAACCTGACCATAACCAACACCATCTTCCAGCAGAAGGCTAAATACAAGAATTCATGGATGCACCCCCGTTCTAAACATTGGCACCTGATAGATTATATCATAGTGAGGCGTAGTGACATCAAAGACGTCCTCATCACCCGTGCCATGAGAGGTGCAGAGTGGTGGACAGATCATATTTTGATTATGGCCTATGTCCACCTACAAGTGCGCCCCCCCTTGAGACGGCGAGGACTCAAAAGGAAGAAGCTAGACTGCGCCCGCCTGGAAAACCCTGATCCAAGAAATTACTTTCGCCGCTCCCTGGCTGAGAAACTTGTGGAGGTAGAGTCTTCCTTGAACTCTTCTGAGAACTCTATTGACCAGAACTGGAACTCTATCAGCTCGGCTCTCTATGATTCATCAGCCCAAACAATAATGAATAACCAGGATCAAGAACCAGGATCCAGAAACAGGATCAAAAACCAGGATCAAAAACCAAGATGAACAACCAGGATCCAGAACCAAGATGAAAAATCAGGATGAAGAACCAGGATGAAGAACCAGGATCCAGAATCAGGATAAAGAACCAGAATCCAGAATCAGAATCCAGAAGCAGGACGAAGAATCAGGATCAAGTACCATGATGAAAAAGAAATGAGCAGCACGTACCTTTCGTCGACAGGAAGTTCCTTGTGCTGCAGATGAGGTTTAGTTCCCGTCATCTTCCTAATGCTGGCAGAGTAGACCTTGGTCACGTAGTCCACCGCCTTCTCACGCGCCACGTCGCTGTCGTAGCCTGATGACACCACAAGAAGTTAGAACAGGAAGTTCCTGCAGGATTCCCCCAGGAACATGGTGACCTCCGTCTTCCTCCACGTCATCGTCAGATTCTTCACTGTCCACCGCCTTGTTCTCCTTGTGACCCGCCTCTCTGGTCCAGATCATCAGCGCCGTGTCGGCTCCGCCCACAGACAGCAGCGTGGCGTCGTCATTGGCCCAGCGCACATTGGTCACGTTGGCGCTGTGGGCAACGTACTTCTTGGACCTGGCAAACTGACCCTGAAGGCAAAGAACTGGTAAGAAGAGACCATGGCTGATACGATATCAAGTCTGTATCACACTAATGTTCATCATTAATGACGGCCAATATGATATCAAGTCGGTATCGCACTAATAATCATCATTAGTTGGTCACGTTGGCGCTGTGGGCCACGTACTTCTTGGACCTGGCAAACTGACCCTGAAGGCAAAGAACTGGTAAGAAGAGACCATGGCTGATATGATATCAAATCTGTATCGCACTAATGTTCTTCATTAATGATAGGCAGTATGATATCAAGTCTGTATCACACTAATGTTCTTCATTAATGATAGCCAATATCATATCAAGTCTGTACGACACTAATAATCATCATTATGATGGAAATGAACTCTCTATCAAACTGATATCATTCACATGGTCTCGCTGTGTGACGACGGTATTCAAATCTCTATCAGACAGATATCAATCACATCTCTATCAGACTGATATCATTGACATGGTCTACCCGTGTGGCGACAATATTCAAATCTCTATCAGACCGTTATCATTCAAATCTCTATCTGCCTGATATCATTCTCACCCTGCAGGGGAAACTGAAGAGTTTCAGGAAGCCAAAGTCGTCCCCGGTGGCGAGCACTTTACCGTCCTTGGTGCGCGATGCGGCGTTCACAAAACCGTAGGTTGGCCAAATTCCCTGACAGCTGGGACCCAGAACTGAAGTCCAGCTGGCCCAGTCCAGCTTGTCAAACTGAAAAGAGGTGTTCTGGTGAGAAGGTCCAAGGAGGGTTGAGAAGAAGGTCCAAGGAGGGTTGCGAACCTCCACGTCGCTGATGCTCTGTCTGCGTCCTCGAGGAGCCTCAAAAAACAGTTGCTCCTTACTTCCTGTGTTGACCTGCAGAAGTTTTCCTGCCGGCACAACAGAAAGTAGTTGTGTTAGTCACAGTTAGCATGCTAGCGTGTTAGCATGCTCACCTCGAGCATCCCAATCCATGTGCGTGACGAAGCTTCTGATTCCTTTGCAGATGCCAACTCTCTTGCTGGTCAGCACGTTGTAGATGTCCACGAAGGAATCCTGGGACGCCACAGCCAGGTACTTCCCTGCGCCTGGATCAGGGTCAGCAGAACAACCCACAATGACCCCGCCCCCCGCTGGTGGTGAGTACCTTGGGAGAAGCGGATGTCGGAGACCAGCTCCTTCCGGTGGTGGAACGTCACCATGTCCTCCAAGGTGTCGGCGTTGACCACCAGGAAGCTGCCGTCATTCAGACCCACCGCCAGCGCTTTGCCGTCTGGAGAAAAGGCGCAGCAGCGTCCACCTGGAGCACAAATGTCAGAGCTCTCGAAAAGAATGGCGGCCAGCCAGTTGTCCCGCCGTACCTTTTTTGAGCTTGCGCACGGCAACCATGCGGTGGTTGGCAGAAAGTTCCCACATTCTCAGCGTTTTGTCATCGCCAACGGTGGCGCAGACAGGAAGTAGCGGGTGAGCTGCTAAACCCCATACCTCGCCCTCCATGTGGCCCTAAACACAGGACAGGCCTCAGGACTCTGCCGGCATTCTTTTTGTGGCATCAGCTGACCTGGACCAGTAGCGTCATCGGACCGCTCTTGTCGATCTCCAGAACTTCTCCGTTCTTGGTCCCCACCAGGATGTGGCCGTGACCCAGGGTGATGGCTCTGATGGACGGGTTGTCTTCCAGCAGCAGTCCTGCGGGGACAAGAGTGGTCATGTGACACTGGCTAGCTCTCACGTGACACCGGCGAGTGGTCACATGACACCAGGTCTTGTGACACCAGCTAGCGGTCATGTGACACCGGCGAGTGGTCACGTGACACCAAGTCTTGTGACACCAGCTAGCGGTCATGTGACACCGGCGCACCTTTGGAGGACGGAGACAGGAGTGCTCTCTTGATAGCGTAGGTCTTCAGACATCTTTCGAACATGTCATCCCAGAGTTCCACCACACCGTCCTTCCCACCCGTCACGAAACCCTGACCAGAGAACACCAGGCCCATGAGCGCCGTGTTAGCCGATGAGAACGTGTGTCTTTTCGGAAGACCTTATCCAGGGAGCACATGGCGAACACGGGACCGTCGTGGGCCTTGACCGTCTTCACAAGCGTGGTTTCTCTCCAGATGTAAACGTCACCGTTGGTGGCGCCCGAGAAGACAAAGTCCTCTGAGCGACCGTAACACGCAGACATCATGGTCTCCTGCTTGCCCAGGTTCCCGCAAATTCCACGTTTGAATGTCAGACCGCCTCCTGCTTGGAAAGAAGCACAAATGCTAACAAATTGGCATGCTTCAACCAAGCTAGCGGCCAGTTAGCTAATTAGTTGATTAATCAACTACTCGCTGCTGGACATTGAAATTATTAAAAGGTTGTAACATAGCTAATGAGTCAGCTAGGCATTTACTAATTAGTTAGAGATGTGTTAGCAACGCAGTTAACTAGTTGTTGGCTAATTAGTGAGCTGTGTGTTGGCTAATTACATTACAAAGTGTTGGCTGATTGGTTTGCTAGGTGTTGGCTAATTAGTTAGCTAGGTGTTGGCAACATATTTAGCTAGGTGTCGGCTAATTAGTTAGCTAGGTGTTGACTAATTTGTTAGCTAATCAGTTAGCTAGGTGTTGGCAACATATTCAGCGAGGTGTTGGCTAATTAGTTAACGAGGTGTTGGCAACATATTTAGGTAGGTGTCGGCTAATTAGTAAGCTAGGTGTTGACTAATTTGTTAGCAAGGTTTTGGTTAATTAGCTAGCTAGATGTCGGCTAATTATTTAGCTAATTAGTTAAAGTGTTGGCAACAAACTCAGCGAGGTGTTGGCTAATTAGTTAGTGAGGGGTGGCTAATTAGTTAGCGAGGTGTTGGCAATATAGTTAGCTAGGTGTTGGCTAATTAGCTATGTGTTGGCAACATAGTTAGCTAGGTGTTGACTAATTAGTTAGCGAGGTGTTTGCCAATTAGTTAGCGAGGTGTTTGCCAATTAGTTAGCGAGGTGTTTGCCAATTAGTTAGCGAGGTGTTTGCCAATTAGTTAGCGAGGTGTTTGCCAATTAGTTAGCTAGATGTTGGCAACATAGTTAGCTAAGTCTTGGCTAATTAGTTAGCAAGGTGTTGGCTAGGTAGTTAGCAAGATGTTGGCTAATTATTTAGGTAGGCATTGGCTAATTAATTAGCTAATCTATTAGCGATGTGTTGGCAACATATTCAGCAAGGTGTTGGCTAATTATTTAGGTAGGCGTTGGCTAATTAGTTAGCTAATCAGTTAGCTAGGTGTTGGCAACATATTCAGCGAGGTGTTGGCTAATTAGTTAACGAGGTGTTGGCAACATAGTCAGCAAGGTGTTGGCTAATTAGTTAATGAGATGTTGGCAACATAGTCAGCAAGGTGTTGGGTAATTAGTCAGCGAGGGGTTGGCTAAATAGTCAGCGAGGAGTTGGCTAATTAGTCAGAGAGGTGTTGGCTAATTAATCAGCTAGGTGTTGGCTAATTAGTTAGCGAGGCGTTGGCAACAATTAGCGAGGTGTTGGGTAATTAGTTAGCGAGCTGTTAGCAACAAAGTTAGCGAGGTGTTGGCAACATAGTCAGCGAGGTGTTGGCAACATAGTCAGCGAGGTGTTGGCAACATAGTCAGCGAGGTGTTGGCAACATAGTCAGCGAGGTGTTGGCAACATAGTCAGCGAGGTGTTGGCAACATAGTCAGCGAGGTGTTGGCAACATAGTCAGCGAGGTGTTGGCAACATAGTCAGCGAGGTGTTGGTAACAGTCAGCGAGGTGTTGGCAACATAGTCAGCGAGGTGTTGGCAACATAGTCAGCGAGGTGTTGGCAACATAGTCATTAAGGTGTTGGCTAATTAATTAGCGAGGTGTTGCAACAAAGTTAGCGAGTTGTTGGCTAATTAGAGAGCGAGCTGTTGGCAACATAGTTAGCAAGATGTTGGCAACATAGTCAGGGATGTGTTGGCATAATAGTCAGCGAGGTGCTGGCAACATAGTCAGCAAGGTGTTGGCTAATTAGTTAGCAAGGTGTTTGCAAGATAGCTAGCTAGCTGTTGGGTAATTAGTTAGTGAGGCGTTGGCTAATTAGTTAGCGAGGGATTGGTACAAAGTTAGGGAGCTGTTGGCAACATAGTCAGCGAGGTGTTGGCAACATAGTCAGCGAGGTGTTGGCAACATAGTCAGCGAGGTGTTGGCAACATAGTCAGCGAGGTGTTGGCTAATTAGTTAGCGAGGTGTTGGCTAATTAGTTAGCAAGGTGTTGGCTAATTAATTAGCGAGGTGTTGGCTAATTAATTAGCGAGGTGTTGGCTAATTAATTAGCGAGGTGTTGCAACAAAGTTAGCGAGTTGTTGGCTAATTAGAAAGCGAGCTGTTGGCAACATAGTTAGCGAGGTGTTGGCAACATAGTCAGCGAGGTGTTGGCTAATTAGTTAGCGAGGTGTTGGCTAATTAATTAGCGAGGTGTTGGCTAATTAATTAGCGAGGTGTTGGCTAATTAATTAGCGAGGTGTTGGCTAATTAATTAGCGAGGTGTTGCAACAAAGTTAGCGAGTTGTTGGCTAATTAGAGAGCGAGCTGTTGGCAACATAGTTAGCAAGGTGTTGGCAACATAGTCAGCGAGGTGTTGACAACATAGTCAGTGAGGTGTTGGCTAATTAGTTAGCGAGGTGTTGGCTATTTAATTAGCGAGGTGTTGGCTAATTAATTAGCGAGGTGTTGGCTAATTAATTAGCGAGGTGTTGGCTAATTAATTAGCGAGGTGTTGGCTAATTAATTAGCGAGGTGTCGGCTAATTAATTAGCGAGGTGTTGGCTAATTAATTAGCGAGGTGTTGCAACAAAGTTAGCGAGTTGTTGGCTAATTAGAGAGCGAGCTGTTGGCAACATAGTCAGCAAGGTGTTGGCAACATAGTCAGCAAGGTGTTGGCTAATTAGTTAGCAAGGTGTTTGCAAGATAGTTAGCTAGCTGTTGGGTAATTAGTTAGTGAGGCGTTGGCTAATTAGTTAGCGAAGTGTGCCACCACCTGAGTGCTGCCAGAACTTGATGTGTTTCATCCCTAAGGTCACCAGCTTGTCCATCCTGAAGGGGTTGCTCTTCACCACAAAGATCTTGTCCTTGTGGCCCCTGGGAAAGAAGCGGACGGGAACAAGGTGCGAGCACACCTGACGTAATAGACTTGACAATCTGTACCTGCTCTTAGCCAGTCGTTCACCTTTCTTCCAGTCCCAGATGACGATGGAGTGAAAGTCGTCCATTCCCACAGACACCAGGCTCTTTCCGTCAGCTAAAAAGGCAAAGAAACCTTCAAGACGACGCAAAGCTCTGCCGGCCAGGTGTGAGCGATCATGTGACGTACCTGTGAAGTCCAGCGCACTAACTCCTTTGCTGTGGTGACCTTTGAGCAGCGACAGGCATTTGAGAGTTGAGATGTCCCAGACGTGGACGGCCGGGTCCCGGCCCACCTGAGCACACAAAGAGGCGATCAGAGACCAGCTGTCGGTCCGGTGGCCGTCCGTACCTGGCCGGTGGCGGCGTAATCTTTCAGCGGGTGCAGGGTGAGGCTGAGGATGTCGTCATCGTGGCCCTGATAGAACCTCTGACTGTGCTGCAGGCGGTTGTAGACCACAGCCACCGCAGCCACATGGTAGACCACCTCCCCGCCCTGGCTGTAGAACAGGTTGTTACGGCAGTCGAAGCCACGGTACCTGAAGAGTAGTCCAAGACCAACTTGTCTTATCGTCCATTAACTGATTACCCATCATGCGCAGCACTTTTACCCATGAACAAATTGCAGGCTGAGCCCCTCCTCCGGTGCTTTTTGCCTCTTCAGAGAACCAATCAGCTTCCTCCGCAGCTGCGGGAGGTCGTCCTTATACACCTGCGGATGCAAATAGCGAGTCTAACGTACGGAGCGACTTCATACCTTGCAGGGTTTCCCGCAGCGCTTTGTTGCTAAGAGTCGCCGCCTAAGCTGAATTCTTAACAAGCTGCTACGCTTTGCTGTGCCTCTGTCCCTGTCAGTATGTCTCTGCAGCACCCAGCATTGTCCCACCCACAGAACCATCTGATTGCTTGCACGCAGAGCGGTAACAGCCAATCAGCAGTGCGTCTTCAGAGCGGCAACAGCCAATCAGCAGTGCGTCTTCAGAGCGGCAACAGCCAATCAGCAGTGCGTCTTCAGAGCGGCAACAGCCAATCAGCAGTGCGTCTTCAGAGCGGCAACAGCCAATCAGCAGTGCGTCTTCAGAGCGGCAACAACCAATCAGCAGTGCGTCTTCAGAGCGGCAACAGCCAATCAGCAGTGCGTCTTCAGAGCGGCAACAGCCAATCAGCAGTGCGTCTTCAGAGCGGCAACAGCCAATCAGCAGTGCGTCTTCAGAGCGGCAACAGCAAATCAGCAGTGCGTCTTCAGAGCGGCAACAGCCAATCAGCAGTGCGTCTTCAGAGCGGCAACAGCAAATCAGCAGTGCGTCTTCAGAGCGGCAACAGCCAATCAGCAGTGCGTCTTCAGAGCGGCAACAGCCAATCAGCAGTGCGTCTTCAGAGCGGCAACAGCCAATCAGCAGTGCGTCTTCAGAGCGGTAACAGCCAATCAGCAGTGCGTCTTCAGAGCGGCAACAGCCAATCAGCAGTGCGTCTTCAGAGCGGTAACAGCCAATCAGCAGTGCGTCTTCAGAGCGGCAACAGCCAATCAGCAGTGCGTCTTCAGAGCGGGAACAGCCAATCAGCAGTGCGTCTTCAGAGCGGTAACAGCCAATCAGCAGTGCGTCTTCAGAGCGGCAACAGCCAATCAGCAGTGCGTCTTCAGAGCGGCAACAGCCAATCAGCAGTGCGTCTTCAGAGCGGTAACAGCCAATCACCAGTGCGTCTTCAGAGCGGCAACAGCCAATCAGCAGTGCGTCTTCAGAGCGGCAACAACCAATCAGCAGTGCGTCTTCAGAGCGGCAACAGCCAATCAGCAGTGCGTCTTCAGAGCGGCAACAGCCAATCAGCAGTGCGTCTTCAGAGCGGCAACAGCCAATCAGCAGTGCGTCTTCAGAGCGGCAACAGCCAATCAGCAGTGCGTCTTCAGAGCGGCAACAGCAAATCAGCAGTGCGTCTTCAGAGCGGCAACAGCCAATCAGCAGTGCGTCTTCAGAGCGGCAACAACCAATCAGCAGTGCGTCTTCAGAGCGGCAACAGCCAATCAGCAGTGCGTCTTCAGAGCGGCAACAGCCAATCAGCAGTGCGTCTTCAGAGCGGCAACAGCCAATCAGCAGTGCGTCTTCAGAGCGGCAACAGCCAATCAGCAGTGCGTCTTCAGAGCGGTAACAGCCAATCAGCAGTGCGTCTTCAGAGCGGCAACAGCCAATCAGCAGTGCGTCTTCAGAGCGGTAACAGCCAATCAGCAGTGCGTCTTCAGAGCGGTAACAGCCAATCAGCAGTGCGTCTTCAGAGCGGCAACAGCCAATCAGCAGTGCGTCTTCAGAGCGGCAACAGCCAATCAGCAGTGCGTCTTCAGAGCGGCAACAGCCAATCAGCAGTGCGTCTTAAGAGCGGCAACAGCCAATCAGCAGTGCGTCTTCAGAGCGGCAACAGCCAATCAGCAGTGCGTCTTAAGAGCGGCAACAGCCAATCAGCAGTGCGTCTTCAGAGCGGTAACAGCCAATCAGCAGTGCGTCTTCAGAGCGGTAACAGCCAATCAGCAGTGCGTCTTCAGAGCGGTAACAGCCAATCAGCAGTGCGTCTTCAGAGCGGTAACAGCCAATCAGCAGTGCGTCTTCAGAGCGGCAACAACCAATCAGCAGTGCGTCTTCAGAGCGGCAACAACCAATCAGCAGTGCGTCTTCAGAGCGGCAACAGCCAATCAGCAGTGCGTCTTCAGAGCGGCAACAGCCAATCAGCAGTGCGTCTTCAGAGCGGTAACAGCCAATCAGCAGTGCGTCTTCAGAGCGGTAACAGCCAATCAGCAGTGCTCCAGCGTCGTGATGAGCAGATTAGGTGTTTAGCAGGTAAGCATCAAGCACCGAACTCTCCCCAAATGATAATAAACACCTCCCAGTCAACTACTGGTAACATCACTATGAGCCCGTTGACGTTCTAGAAATATAAGCGGCAGCTCAGCTCGCTCGCAGTCCTGGAGGTGAAGGCTAATTAGCTTTCAGCTTAACGTTAGCTCATTTTGCGGCGTGTGTGCGTGTTACGGACGGCAAAGCCCCGTCTGTCTGTTATTTCACTTGACCTTTTTCTGTGTTGAAGCAGCAAAAAAGGACATAATGTTACATGAAGAGTTTGTGTCTGTGATAGTGTATATAATAATGTAAGTGCATCATTAAGCCTACATCAACTCCATGGTGTTCAGGGATGAATAGTCTCTCCTATTGCTATTGTACTGTTTTTTCAGCTATAGTAACATTCATCATTAGTAATGTAGCAGCCTAGTTTCCCTGCGATCACATGTTGCTACAAATATAACATTTACATAATAAAACTCAACTTCAGGCTTCCCAAATGCTGTAAAAAATGAAGCATGATGAGTTGAACATATGTCAGCATGTGGCATAATAATGACATAATTAGTATCTCAGCTAACTAGGACTGTTTTGTTTTTACTCTATGGAAAAAATATGGAGATATATATCGTATATCGCCAATCAGCAAATGGAGCGGAAAACACAACCAAAAATTTTAGGCTTCTTCATGCGACGAAGCTGGCCTACTTCACCAAAGTCTGTAGTCTATTGCCCCCCAGGCTGTGGTGGCAGCGATAAGGTGGAGACGTGATGGCGACAGGCCAAGTAACACCGATCCTTACACCCACCCACCCCCTTTCCCGGTCTGTCCGCCGGAGAGACACCATCTTAACTAACACATTTTCTAGGGGAAACACTGCCTTGCCTATAATCACCTGACGCTCGTAGTTGTGCTGAGATTCCTGTTCGATGTCCGAGTCGATTTCTGGCACGTCGGACACGTCAGAGTCTGAGTCGCCGCTGTTGGAGTCGGCGTAACCCTCTGGAAGCAGCAAAATGTTATCAAATCAAAAACTGCGACTTTCAGGGACGCATGGAGGGTGACTTTAGTGCTACTTTTCAGGGATGCATGGAGGGTGACTTTAGTGCTACCTTTCAGGGACGCATAGAGGGTGACTTTAGCGCCACTTTTTAGGGACGTAGTTCCCTGGCAACATCACCGATAAAGTCACAAAAAAGATTTTTAAAAGACCCCAACCTTGGAGGAGGGGTTCCAGGACACCGTTCATGATACCCTCAGGCAGGAAGCGCCACTGAAAGACGGCGTGATCGGCCCCGCCGGTGCTGACGACCCACTGAAGATCCTTAGACCATCGCACGTTGGTCACATGTGCAGAATGGCCGATGTACTTCTTGAACTTGGCACCTGTTGGACGTAGAAAGGAGTGAAGATCTGAGCGAGTTCTGCCAACACACCCAGGCTGCTTCTGTTGCCGCTACGGACCTTTCTTGAGACACGGGAACCTGAAGAGTTTTACGAGGCCGAGGTCATCGCCAGTCACCAGCACGGCGCTGCTGTAGTTGGCGTCCACAGAGTTGACGGTGGTGACGTTGGAGTATTTAGGCCAGATGCTGTTAACCTCTGGCCCCAGAACACCCGTCCACGTCATCCAGTGGATACCCTTGGCCTCTTCTTTGGACAGCACTTTACCTGCGGGGCACAAGCTTCAAGCGTCAAAGTTTGGGTCAGTAGTGAGGGTCGGTGAAGGGTACCTGGCATCCGGAAAAAGAGGCGCTCTCCGGCGCCGTCGTTAGTCTGCAGGAAACGGGAGTCCACGGACCAGTCCAGGTGTGTGATGAAGGAGGTAGAGTGGCCGCACTCGCCCACTTTTTTAAAGCGTTGGGCGACAGCGTAGACGTCCACCACACCATCATTGGAGCCCACCGCCAACAAGGAGCCGTCTGGTGAGAACTTGAGCTCGTGTATCACCTCCTTCCTGTCCTTAATGTGCACCACCTCCGTCATGTCCCTGAGGTTACAACAAGTCTCGCCTCGTTATTCACCCTCAACCATGTGACTGAACAAGGTCAGGGGTCACCTGACTCGCAGGACCGTGAAGGAGCCATCCTTCATTCCCAGAGCCAGCTGAGATCCGTCGTTGTTGAAGGAAACGCTGCGCACCGATTCTTCCATATTACAGCGAGCCAGCAGGGTTCGGTCTGGCAGACTCCAGAGCCTGAGATACGCACAGGAAGTGACCACGCACAGGAAGTGACCACGTGCAGGAAGTGACATCGCACAATGGTTTTTGATTGATTGATTGATAATTTTATTAGTAGATTGCACAGTACAGTACATATTCCGTACAATTGACCACTAAATGGTAACACCCCAATAAGTTTTTCAACTTGTTTAAGTCGGGGTCCACGTTAATCAATTCATGGTAAATGATGTCAGAACCGTGACAGCTCACCTGACAGAGCGGTCATCGCTTCCGGTAGCAGCGACTGGCTGCTTGGGATGAAGGTCCAGTGCCCACAGTTCCCCCTCGCTGTGACCTTGCATCAGCAGAACCGGTTTGTCCCGGTCCCGGACCATGACCTCAAAAATCTCGCTGTCCTGTGTGCCTGCCAGGATGCGGTCAGCCTTCCAGCAGACGCTTCGGATGGACAGACCTGAAACCACGCCAGCGTGACGTCAAGCATAACGTCGAACGTGACGTCAGGTGTCTCGTCAGGTGTGCCATTTGCAACCAACCTTTGTATCCCTGCTCGGCTTCACGAAGATCGATTTTGGTTATGGGCTTGAAGTCGACGTCCCACAGTCGCACACAACCGTCTCGTCCTCCGGTGGCAAAACCTTCTTCACAGGCGTGCATGCTGAAGATTCCCGCCTAAAACCAGACAAACGCTCTTACCCATCAGCGTCCCTTCTTGTGCGTGTGTGTCACCGCGTGTGGCAGTGCGGGTGTGTGTCAGCAAGTGTGACAGTGTGGGTGTGTGTCAGCCAGTGTGACAGTGTGGGTGTGTGTCAGCCAGTGTGACAGTGTGGGTGTGTGTGTGTGTGTCAGCAAGTGTGACAGTGTGGGTGTGTGCCAGCCAGTGTGACAGTGTGGGTGTGTGTCAGCCAGTGACAGTGTGGGTGTGTGTCAGCCAGTGACAGTGTGGGTGTGTGTCAGCCAGTGTGACAGTGTGGGTGTGTGTCAGCCAGTGTGACAGTGTGGGTGTGTGTCAGCCAGTGACAGTGTGGGTGTGTGTCAGCCATTGTGACAGTGTGGGTGGGTGTCAGCCAGTGTGAAAGTGTGGGTGTGTGTCAACAAGTGTGACAGTGTGGGTGTGTGTGTCAGCCAGTGTGACAGTGTGGGTGTGTGTCAGCCAGTGTGACAGTGTGGGTGTGTGCCAGTCAGTGTGACAGTGTGGGTGTGTGTCAGCAAGTGTGACAGTGTGGGTGTGTGTCAGCTAGTGTGACAGTGTGGGTGTGTGTCAGCTAGTGTGACAGTGTGGGTGTGTGTCAGCTAGTGTGACAGTGTGGGTGTGTGTCAGCAAGTGTGACAGTGTGGGTGTGTGTCAGCCAGTGTGACAGTGTGGGTGTGTGTCAGCTAGTGTGACAGTGTGGGTGTGTGTGTCAGCAAGTGTCAAGTGTGACAGTGTGGGTGTGTGTCAGCCAGTGTGACAGTGTGACAGTGTGTGTCAGCCAGTGTGACAGTGTGGATGTGTGTCAGCCAGTGTGACAGTGTGGGTTTGTGTCAGCAAGTGTGACAGTGTGGGTGTGTGTCAGCCAGTGTGACAGTGTGGGTGTGTGTCAGCAAGTGTGACAGTGTGGGTGTGTGTCAGCAAGTGTGACAGTGTGGGTGTGTGTCAGCAAGTGTGACAGTGTGGGTGTGTGTCAGCAAGTGTGACAGTGTGGGTGTGTGTCAGCTAGTGTGACAGTGTGGGTGTGTGTCAGCAAGTGTGACAGTGTGGGTGTGTGTCAGCAAGTGTGACAGTGTGGGTGTGTGTCAGCAAGTGTGACAGTGTGGGTGTGTGTCAGCAAGTGTGACAGTGTGGGTGTGTGTCAGCTAGTGTGACAGTGTGGGTGTGTGTCAGCAAGTGTGACAGTGTGGGTGTGTGTCAGCAAGTGTGACAGTGTGGGTGTGTGTCAGCCAGTGTGACAGTGTGGGTGTGTGTCAGCTAGTGTGACAGTGTGGGTGTGTGTGTCAGCAAGTGTCAAGTGTGACAGTGTGGGTGTGTGTCAGCCAGTGTGACAGTGTGACAGTGTGTGTCAGCCAGTGTGACAGTGTGGGTGTGTGTCAGCCAGTGTGACAGTGTGGGTTTGTGTCAGCAAGTGTGACAGTGTGGGTGTGTGTCAGCCAGTGTGACAGTGTGGGTGTGTGTCAGCAAGTGTGACAGTGTGGGTGTGTGCTAGTCAGTGTGACAGTGTGGGTGTGTGCCAGCCAGTGTGACAGTGTGGGTGTGTGCCAGCCAGTGTGACAGTGTGGGTGTGTGCCAGCCAGTGTGACAGTGTGGGTGTGTGTCAGCCAGTGTGACAGTGTGGGTGTGTGCCAGTCAGTGTGACAGTGTGGGTGTTTGTCAGCCAGTGTGACAGTGTGGGTGTGTGTGTCAGCAAGTGTCAAGTGTGACAGTGTGGGTGTGTGTCAGCCAGTGTGACAGTGTGGGTGTGTGCCAGCCAGTGTGACAGTGTGGGTGTGTGCCAGTCAGTGTGACAGTGTGGGTGTTTGTCAGCCAGTGTGACAGTGTGGGTGTGTGTGTCAGCAAGTGTCAAGTGTGACAGTGTGGGTGTGTGCCAGCCAGTGTGACAGTGTGGGTGTGTGCCAGCCAGTGTGACAGTGTGGGTGTGTGTCAGCCAGTGTGACAGTGTGGGTGTGTGTCAGCCAGTGTGACAGTGTGGGTGTGTGTCAGCCAGTGTGACAGTGTGGGTGTGTGTGTCAGCAAGTGTCAAGTGTGACAGTGTGGGTGTGTGTCAGCCAGTGTGACAGTGTGACAGTGTGTGTCAGCCAGTGTGACAGTGTGGGTGTGTGTCAGCCAGTGTGACAGTGTAGGTTTGTGTCAGCAAGTGTGACAGTGTGGGTTTGTGTCAGCAAGTGTGACAGTGTGGGTGTGTGTCAGCCAGTGTGACAGTGTGGGTGTGTGTCAGCAAGTGTGACAGTGTGGGTGTGTGCTAGTCAGTGTGACAGTGTGGGTGTGTGCCAGCCAGTGTGACAGTGTGGGTGTGTGCCAGCCAGTGTGACAGTGTGGGTGTGTGCCAGCCAGTGTGACAGTGTGGGTGTGTGTCAGCCAGTGTGACAGTGTGGGTGTGTGCCAGTCAGTGTGACAGTGTGGGTGTTTGTCAGCCAGTGTGACAGTGTGGGTGTGTGTGTCAGCAAGTGTCAAGTGTGACAGTGTGGGTGTGTGTCAGCCAGTGTGACAGTGTGTGTCAGCCAGTGTGACAGTGTGGGTTTGTGTCAGCAAGTGTGACAGTGTGGGTGTGTGTCAGCCAGTGTGACAGTGTGTGTCAGCAAGTGTGACAGTGTGGGTTTGTGTCAGCAAGTGTGACAGTGTGGGTGTGTGTCAGCCAGTGTGACAGTGTGGGTGTGTGCCAGCCAGTGTGACAGTGTGGGTGTGTGCCAGCCAGTGTGACAGTGTGAGTGTGTGCCAGCCAGTGTGACAGTGTGGGTGTGTGCCAGCCAGTGTGACAGTGTGGGTGTGTGCCAGTCAGTGTGACAGTGTGGGTGTGTGCCAGTCAGTGTGACAGTGTGGGTGTGTGTCAGCCAGTGTGACAGTGTGGGTGTGTGTCAGCCAGTGTGACAGTGTGGGTGTGTGCCAGCCAGTGTGACAGTGTGGGTGTGTGTGACAGTGTGGGTGTGTGTGCGTACTCCGTGTGCCGCCTGGATGGTCCTGACCAGGGAGATTCCGCGCCACACATACACGTCGCCATTGAGCGCGCCTGAGTAGGTGGTTTGCTCCTTGGCGGTGGCCACACACAAGATGGTCTGAAGGTCACCCGCCTTCCCGAAGATTCCCCTCTTGGGTGTCAGAGCGTTTCCACACAGAGTCCAGAACTGAGACAAGATCATCAATCAATCATTACAGTTTTAATATGAAGGATGGGGGTCAGCATTACAATTATTAATTATGTACCACTCTTTTTTGCAGGAGGACAATCATTACTAATCATTATTAATTTTATAATCGCCTGCCTGAGCTGCTACCTTGTGGTGGTAGAGGAGTTTACGCGTCCCAATAATCCTAGGAGCTACAGTATGTTGTACGGGGGCTTCTATTCTCCTGGTAAAGTCCCTCATGAAAAACAGATCCTAGTTGAGAGACCAGCCAAAGAGCAGTTTAAAGACGACCATGATTAGACAATATTGAGGACCAACGTTTCCCTCTCCAGGACACAGGTCACCAGGGCGCTTTCTGGATTTAGGCCTGCATGTGGGGCTGGGCCTGCCCTCAAGCTGCCCGGCCAGGCACAGCCCGAAGAGGCAACGTGAGTCTTTCCTCCTATAGGTGGTGAGCCCATAGAAGTCGGGTGCAGTGTGAGCTGGGCGGCAGTCGAAAGCAGGGCCCTTGGTGGTCCGATCCTCGGCTACAGAAGTTAGCCTTTGGGATGTGGAATGTCACCTCGCTGGCGGGACGGAGCGGAAGCTAGTGCGCGGAGTAGAGAAGTTACTATCCATTCGGACTCACTTCGATGTATAGCAAGAGCTCTGGAACCAGTCTTCTCGACAGGGCCTGGACTCTCTTCCACTACGGCGTCGCCAGCAGTGAAAGGCGAGGGGTGGGGGTGACTATACTTGTTGCCCCCCGCTGAGTTCAACTTGGTGGACGAGAGGGTAGCTTTCCTCCGCTTCAGGTGATTCCCTTGTTCTACTAGCGTGTTCAACGCCTACGTTGGAAACGGCAATGTGGCGTGATTAGGGGAAATGGCCGCCCTGATCTGAACTTGAGTGGTGTTTTGCTATTAACACTTTGTGCTGGTCACAGAATGTCAATAACAAACAGTATGTTGAAACATAAGGGTGTCTGTCCGCATGTGCACTTTGCACCAGGACACCCTAGAACGCAGGTCCATGATCGACTTTGTTGTTGTATCATCCCATTTACGGTCTCATAGTTTGGATGCTCGGGTGAAGAGAGGGGCGGAGCTTTCAACGGATCCTCACTTGGTGGTGAGTGGGCTCCGATAGTGGTGGAAGATGTCGGACAGACCTGGCAGACTCAAATGCAGAGTGATGGCCTGCTAGGAACGTCTGGCAGAGTTTTCCGTCAGGGAGAGTTACCATTTCCACCTCCGGAAGAACTTTGAACATCTCACGACAAAGCCACTGGACATTGAGTCCGAGTGGATGATGTTCCGTACCTCTATCGTCGAGGCAGCCATCAGAGCTGTGGCCGCAAAGTGGTCAGTGCCTGCCATTGCGGAAATCCAGATGGATGCCATCAAGCTGAAGAAAGAGTCCTATCGGGTCCTTTTGGTTTCTCAGACTCCAGAAGGCAGCGGATTAATGGAATTAAATTGAAACTTTTATAAGTAGATTGCACGGTACAGTACATATTCCGTACAATTGACCACTAAATGGTATCCCCCCCAATAAGTTATTCAACTTGTTTAAGTCGGGGTCCACGTTAATCAATTCATGGACAAGTACTGAAAAGCTAAGCGGTATGCGGCTTTGGCCTTTGCATAGACAAAAACTTGGACATGGGAGGAGTTTGGGGAAGCCATGGCAAACGACTTCCGGACGGCTTCGAAGCAATTCTGGACCACCAAACTCCGCCTCAGGAGGGGGAAGTAGTGCACTGTCAACACCGTGTATGGCGGGGGTGGTGTGCTGCTGACCTTGACTGCGGATGTTGAGGATCAGTGGAAGGTATACTTAGAAGACCTCCTCAATCCCACCTACTCGTTTTCTAATGAGGAAGCAGTACCTGGGGACTATGTGTCGGGCTCTATTTCTGGTGCTTAAATTGGTAGTTAAAAAGCTCCTCGGTGGCAAGGTCCCGGGGGTGGATGAGATCCGCCCAGAGTTCTTTAAGGCTCTGGATGCTGTGGGCCTGCCTTGGTTGACAAGACTCTGCATCATTGCTTAGACATCGAGGGTGGTACCTCTGGATTGGCAGACTGGGGCGGTGGTTCCTCTCTTTAAGAAGGACAACCGGAGGGTGTGATCCTACTTTGTGGGATCACACTCCTCAGCCTTCTCTGTAAGGTCTAATTAAGTTTACTGGAGAGGAGGCTACACCGGATAGTTGAACCTCGGGTTCAGGAGGAACAGTGTGGTTTTCGTCCTGGTCATGGAACTGTGGACCAACTCTATACTCTGGGCAGGGTTCTTGAGGGTGCATGGGAGTTTGCCCAACCAGTCTACATGTGCTTTGTGGACTTGGAGAAGGCCTTGGACCGTGTTCCTCAGGAAGTCCTGTGGGGAGTGCTCAGAGAGTATGGGGTATTGAAAATTATTAATTATTATTATTTACCATTTTCTTGTGTAGACTACAATTATAAATACTTACAATTGTATTATGTAGACTACAATCATTAATAATTATAATTATGTTGACTACAATTATTAACAATTAAAATTATAATTTGTAGACTACAATTATTAACAATTAAAATGTTACTATGTTGACTACAATTATTAGTAATAAAAATTATTAATAATTACAATTGTATTATGCAGACTACAATTATTAATACTTACAATCTTATTATGTAGACCAAAATTGTTAATAATTGCAATTTTATTCCGCGGACTACAATTATCAATAGTTAAAATATTATGTAGAATACAATTATTAATAATCACAATTGTATTATGGAGACTACAATTATTAATATATACAATTTTATTATGTAGACTATGATTATAAATAATTAAAATATTATGCAGACTAAAATTATTAATAGATACAATTGTATTATGTAGACTGATTATTAATAGTTAAAATGTTATTATGTAGACTACGATTATTAATAATTATAATTGTATACTGCAGACTACAATTATTAATAAATACAATTTTATTATGTAGACTATGATTATAAATGAAATTTTATTATGCAGACTGAAAATATTAATAAATACAATTTTATTATGTAGACTACGATTATAAATAATTGAAATTTTATTTTGCAGACTAAATGTATAAATAAATACAATTTTATTATGTAGATTACGATTATTAATAGTTAAAATGTTATTAAGCAGACTGCAATCATTAATAATTACAATTGTATTATGGAGACTACAATTATTAATGATAAAATGTTATTATGCAAACTACAATTATTACTAAATACAATTGTATTATGTAGACTACAATTATTAATGATTAAAATGTTATTATGCAGACTACAATTATTAATAAATACAATTGTATTATGTAGACTACAATTATTAATGATAAAATGTTATGATGCAGACTACAATTATTAATGATTAGAATGTTATGATGTAGACTACAATTAATAAAAAATACAATTGTATTATGTAGACTACAATTATTAATGATAAAATGTTATGATGCAGACTACAATTTTTAATGATTAAAATGTTATGATGTAGACTACAATTATTAATGATTAAAATGTTATGATGTAGACTACAATTATTAATAAATACAATTGTATTATGTAGACTACAATTATTAATGATTAAAATGTTATGATGTAGACTACAATGATTAGTCATTCAAATGTTATAGAATATTTCACAGCTGCTAGGTGTTAAGCCCCGCCCACCTTGATGTGTTTGACGCCACAGCTGACCAATCGGGCGGACACAAGCGGATCCCAGGCCACGTCAAAGATCTGCGGCAAGAAAGGGGGATCAATAATCAATAATCAATAATCAGGAGTTGAGCGGACCACAGCTCAGGTGAGGCCTACTCTGTCCGAGTGGCCGGTGGCTGTGGCGAGGACTCGTCCGCCCCTCCAGTCCCACACGCACAAGGTGTTCTTCGCGTCCAGTCCCACGGAGGCCAGGCGCTGTGACGACACAACAAAAATACACACACACAAACACAACATCATCACCCACACACCAACACCACACACACACCAACACCACCACAAACACACCAACACCACACACACCAACACCACACACACACACAACATCACCCACACACCAACACCACGCACAACATCACCCACACACCAACACCACACACACAACATCACCCACACACCAACACCACACACATCATCACCCACACACCAACACCACGCACAACATCACCCACACACCAACACCACACACACAACATCACCCACACACCAACACCACACACATCATCACCCACACACCAACACCACGCACAACATCACCCACACACCAACACCACACACACAACACCACACACACAACATCACCCACATACCAACAAGACACACACACCAACACACAACATCACCCACACACCAACACCACACACACAACATCACCCACACACCAACAAGACACACACACCAACACACAACACCACACACACACATCACCCACACACCAACACCACACACACACACAACATCACCAACATCACCCACACACATCTCCCACACACCAACACCACACACAACATCACCCACACAACATCACCCACACACCAACACCACACACACATCACCCACACACCAACATCACCCACACAACATCACCCACACACACAACATCACCCACACACCAACACTACACACACAACATCACCCACACACCAACATCACCCACACATCACCCACACACCAACACCACACACACACACATCACCAACACCACACACACAACATTACCCACACACCAACACCACACACACATCACCCACACACCAACAACATCACCCGCACACCAACACCACACACACAACATCACCCACACACAAACACCACACACACACATCACCAACACACACATCACCCACACACCAACAAGACACACACACCAACACACAACACCACACACACAACATCACCCACACACCAACAACATCACCCACACACCAACACCACACACACAACATCACCCACACACCAACAAGACACACACACCAACACACAACACCACACACACAACATCACCCACACACCAACAACATCACCCACACACCAACACCACACACCAACAAGACACACACACCAACACACAACACCACACACACATCACCCACACACCAACACCACACACACAACATCACCCACACACAACATCACCCACACACAACACCACACACACAACATCACCCACACACCAACACCACACACACACAACATCACCCTCGTCGTCATCACATCACGGAGGGGGCGTGGCCTCACCTGTCCGTCGCCGTCAAACGCCAGACAGGCCACGCCGTGCGTGTGCAGGTCACGCAGGATGGAGACGGTGTGCATGGCGTAGGTGTCCCACACGCAGATGTAAGGATCCTTGCCCACCTGACCCGTGGCCACCTGCACTTTGTCGGGATGGAGCGCCAGGCTGCGACGGGGATGGAGACGCCGCGTGGTGAGCCCGCCATCTGCCATCCGTGTTGTGAGCGTAAGAACTAGGTTACCTGATGATGTCGTCGTCGTGGCCCAGGTAGAACTTCTGGGCATGTTCTCTGGCGTTGTAAACCACGCCCACCCCGGCCACGAAGTAGACCAGCTCCTTGCCGGCCGTGTAGAAGAGGTTGTTGCGGCACTGCTGGCCGCGGTAGCCGTGCACCCACTCCAACCTCAGCTGGCAGCGCGGCGCCGTCTTGTCCGCCATGTCACCAAGATCTGGACACCGCACAAGTCTGAAAGGTCACCGCCCCTCCCCCACACCTGCACCTGCACCCGCCGCCTCAGACTTCATCCTTTGATGCCTCCTGTCCGAAAGCAGATTAGCGCAGGCCGTCAGCAGCGCCTTCTTCCCGGCGGGAAATGTCCCCGCATGCCGGCGGGAGAACCCTGTCACCCGCAGCGGAACCCCGACCGAACCAGTGGACGGTCCAGAAAGACACGTCGAAAGCTAGGACGCGACCTACATGGGATTAACGCCAGCACATCCGGTCCTCACCTTCAAAATAAAACAACCCATGTACGGTCCAGAAAGATACATCGAAAGCAAGACGTGACCGCCATGGGATTAACAGCAGCACATCCGGTCCTCACCTTCAAAATAAAACAACCGATGGACGATCCAGTAAAACACTTAAAAAACTAGGACGCGACCACCATGGGATTAACGGCAGCACATCCGGGCCTCACCTTCAAAATAAAACAACCGATGTACGGTCCAGAAAGACATCGAAAGCTAGGACGCGACCGACATGGGATTAATGCCAGCACATCCGGTCCTCACCTTCAAAATAAAACAACCCATGTACGGTCCAGTAAAACACGCCAATAGCTAGGACGCGACCGCCATCGGATTAACGGCAGCACATCCGGTCCTCACCTTCAAAATAAAACAACCGATGGACAATCCAGTAAAACACGTCAAAAGCTAGGACGCGACCACCATGGGATTAACAGCAGCACATCCGGGCCTCGCCTTCAAAATAAAACAACCCATGTACGGTCCAGTAAAACACGCCAATAGCTAGGACGCAACCGCCATGGGATTAAAGACAGCACATCTGGTCCTCACCTTCAAAATAAAACAAACGATGGACGATCCAGTAAAACACTTCAAAAACTAGGACGCGACCACCATGGGATTAACGGCAGCACATCCGGGCCTCACTTTCAAAATAAAACAACCGATGTACGGTCCAGAAAGACATCGAAAACTAGGACGCGACCGACATGGGATTAATGCCAGCACATCCGGTCCTCACCTTCAAAATAAAACAACCCATGTACGGTCCAGTAAAACACGCCAATAGCTAGGACGCAACCGCCATGGGATTAACGGCAGCACATCCGGTCCTCACCTTCAAAATAAAACAACCGATGGACGATCCAGTAAAACACTTCAAAAACTAGGACGCGACCACCATGGGATTAACGGCAGCACATCCGGGCCTCACCTTCAAAATAAAACAACCGATGTACGGTCCAGTAAAACACGTCAAAAGCTCGGACGTGACCGCCATGGGATTAACGCCAGCACATCACCTTCAAAATAAAACAAATCTGACGAAAATAACGGAAAAATCACCAAAGATGCTCTTAACATGTCATCCATTTTAAATGATGTTTTACATTCAAGACCAATAAATGGCGATTGTTTATATTTCCAAAGGAAAACAACTGCGCTGAACTATTTGTAACCCAGTGGGTGTGTTTTTGATGGTCATTTTCAGTATTTGACTTCCAAATCCTATATTCTGCGTCAGGAGCCTAAAATACTACTGTTTTATTCCAAACAGTAGTATTTTGATGTCATTTTCATATTTGATGAAAGTGTCAACAAGAACAATGTTTTGTGTTTTGACTTTTTTACTTTGAAGGATTGCTTATTTGCACTCATTTCCGCCTCCTGAACTGCTAGCGATCAGAGGGCAATGCATGATGGGAGATGAAGTCTTATACCTGAAAGAAAAAAATACAAACTTGTACATTTTTCATGTACATTTTTTACATACTTTTTCCCAAGATGGCGCCGCTGTAGTGGTTGCTGTTGGCAGGAGTTCTGTGCTCTTGTGTCATTCTTTTGTGTTCCCCTCTTCTTTTCATGTGTTATTACTAGCCAGGGGCGTCGCCAGACATATTTCACTGGGGCACGTGCCCCACTGTTGATCTGCAGTGCCCCAGTAAAAATTTCACCAATAAAAAAAAAAAACGCTTCAGAGTTTTAAGTCTACATAACAGACAACAGCGCACATACTACTTAGTATGGTAATTGATTGCTACTGTATTCACTCCACTAACAATGAGCACATGGCTAATTAATATGGTAATTTATTTAGGTAACATTAGCCAACAACAATTTGTTAATTACAATATTTTGATTTTGATTTGACTCAAACTGTAACTCCTAGATGGATATCAGAAAGTTATCCGCCCGCAGCAGAGAAGAAGCAGCAGGAATGAGAGATGTAAGTGAAGTCCTAGCTAGCTAGGCAACATCATTGTCTTAAGTTGATGCTAAGTTAGCTAACATTATTCCTTGTATCAAGACAAACATATTCATTTGCTGTACGAACTGTCGGGGGAATTTCCAATGAACATGAAACATAATGTTGGTTATTGTCTGCTGGTTCTGCATCAATGATGTTTGGAGTAAGCATGTGTGAGTTGAGTGCTTCTCAAATGCTTTATCTTCAGGAAGAAAAACATTTTTCCATATCATCAAGTCGTGAGCCAAATTTTTAAATCATTCGAGTTTATTTCACAGAAAAATAGTACACTAGACTTGTCTTGTTAATCAGTGTGACTTTGACTAAAATAATCCTGTTTTGTCACCAGAAAAATGGCTACAGCTAAAGCATCTGGTTTTGTTTCCAGAAAAAATAGTAACATTTCTGTATTTGTTTTCAGAAAGATGGCTGAAAATATCGGGTTTTGTTGCCCCATTTAGATTTAAAAAAATATATATTTCCATGTCTGTCCTGAGTCCTCCTCCAACTTGTTAGTCGCTTTGTCTTTTGCTAAAATACTCACTAATAGTCACTGGAAAAATGGCAAAAAATATCTGGTTTTGTTGCCACAAATTGATTTTTTTCTCCCTAAACTTTTTTTTTTTTCATGCACACATGTGACTGCGACTCACTGAAAATGACACACAATCCACTTTTATGTCAGGAGCCAGCAGTTGGGAACCACTGGTCAACTGTATAACAGTTACTGTAATATTTCCATGTCTGTCCAGAGTGATTGACCACTTTGCAAAAATGAAAAGGAGACGTTACAGTTTACTTCTCAGAAAATGATTCCCTGAACAGACACACAACAGTTGTTCATTTATTCTACTACTGTGGCTTTATTGTTTTGTGTATATTTTATAGTTTTGTGTATCTGAAATAGGATTAGCCACATTGCCATAAATGGAAATTAAATAATATAAAAGAACCCAGAGATGTAGGGGTGCTTTATTTGTTGTTTTACTTTTGTAGATGTTAAATTTGCAGATGATTACTGCAATAAATATTTCAAAAAGATTCATTGCTCTTCCTTTTTGCTTTTACCAGTAGCAGTTTAGAAGTCTGGAGTAAAAAAGTGCACAAGTAGGTCAAATGCATGAGTTAATTTCAGGTGGTTCATCAAAGATCCATACAACATCATCTAATATGATTTCATAGTTTAAAGCACTATTTATGTATTTTTTATGATAAATAAGTGCTAAAAATGTTTTTGCTTGCGCGCTTTGCACGCTCACATGAATTATTTGTGCCCCAGGTGTGCCCCAGTACAGTATTAGGTCTAGTGACGCCCCTGTTACTAGCCCTGTTTCCATATGAGTTGGGAAATTGTGTTAGATGTAAATATAAACAGAATACAATGATTTGCAAATCCTTTTCAAGCCATATTCAGTTGAATATGCTACAAAGACAACATATTTGATGTTCAAACTCATAAACATTTTTTTTTTTTTGCAAATAATCATTAACTTTAGAATTTGATGCCAGCAACACGTGACAAAGAAGTTGGAAAGGTGGCAATAAATACTGATAAAGTTGAGGAATGCTCATCAAACACTTATTTGGAACATCCCACAGGTGTGCAGGCTAATTGGGAACAGGTGGGTGCCATGATTGGCTATAAAAGCAGCTTCCATGAAATGCTCAGTCTTTCACAAGAAAGGATGGGGCGAGGTACACCCCTTTGTCCACAACTGCGTGAGCAAATAGTCAAACAGTTTTAGAACAACATTTCTCAAAAGCTTCAGAGAATCTGGAGAAATCACAGCACCTAAGCGATGATATTACGGACCTTTGATCCCTCAGGCGGTACTGCATCAAAAACCAACATCAGTGTGTAAAGGATATCACCACATGGGCTCAGGAACACTTCATAAAACCACTGTCAGTAACTACAGTTGGTCGCTACATCTGTAAGTGCAAGTTAAAACTCTGCTATGCAAAGCAAAACCCATTTATCAACAACACCCAGGAACGCCACTGGCTTGGCTGGGCCCGAGATCATCTAAGACAGACTGATGCAAAGTGGAAAGGTGTTCTGTGGTCTGACGAGTCCACATTTCAAATTATATTTGGAAACTATTGACGTGGTGTCCTCCGGAACAAAGAAGAAAATAACCATTCGGATTGTTATAGGCGCAAAGTTGAAAAGCCAGCATGTGTGATGGTATGGGGGTGTATTAGTGCCCAAGGCATGGGTAACTTACACATCTGTGAAGGCACCATTATTGCTGAATGGTCCATAAAGGTTTTGGAGCAACATATGTTGTCATCCAAGCAACGTTCTCATGGACGCCCCTGCTTATTTCAGCAAGACAATGCCAAGCCACGTGTTACAACAACGTGTCTTCGTAGTAAAAGAGTGCGGGTACTTTCCTGGCCCGCCTGCAGTCCAGACTTGTCTCCCATGGAAAATGTGTGGCGCATTATGAAGCGTAAAATACGACAGCGGAGACCCCGGACTGTTGAATGACTGAAGCTCTACATAAAACAAGAATGGGAAAGAATTCCACTTTCAAAGCTTCAACAATTAGTTTCCTCAGTTCCCAAACGTTTATTGAGTGTTGTTAAAAGAAAAGGTGATGTAACACAGTGGTGAACATGCCCTTTCCCAACTACTTTGGCACGTGTTGCAGCCATGAAATTCTAAGTTAATTATTATTTGCAAAAAAGTTTATGAGTTTGAACATCTAATATCTTGTCTTTGTAGCATATTCAACTGAATATGGGTTGAAAAGGATTTGCAAATCGTATTTCGCCCGATTGTAGCTGAGATAGGCACCAGCCTCCCGCGACCCCAAAAGGGAATAAGCGGTAGAAAATGGATGGATGTATTTCGTTTATATTTACATCTACCACAATTTCCCAACTCATATAGAAACATGGTTTTTGTGTATATATCACCATCCGTCCATTTCCTACCGCTTATTCCCTTTTGGGGTTGTGGGGGGCGCTGGCGCCTATCTCAGCTACAATCGGGCGGAAGGCGGGGTACACCCTGGACAAGTCACCACCTCATCGCAGGGCCAACACAGATAGACAACATTCACACACTAGGGCCAATTTAGTGTTGCCAATCAACCTATCCCCAGGTGCATGTCTTTGGAGGTGGGAGGGGCCTATCCCCAGGTGCATGTCTTTGGAGGTGGGAGGGGCCTATCCCCAGGTGCATGTCTTTGGAGGTGGGAGGGGCCTATCCCCAGGTGCATGTCTTTGGAGGTGGGAGGGGCCTATCCCCAGCTGGATGTCTATGGAAGTGGGAGGGGCCTATCCCCAGCTGGAGGTCTTTGGAGGTGGGAGGGGCCTATCCCCAGGTGTATGTCTTTGGAGGTGGGAGGGGCCTATCCCCAGCTGGATGTCTTTGGAGGTGGGAGGGGCCTATCCCCAGGTGCATGTCTTTGGAAGTGGGAGGGGCCTATCCCCAGGTGCATGTCTTTGGAGGTGGGAGGGGCCTATCCCCAGCTGGATGTCTTTGGAGGTGGGAGGAAGCCGGAGTACCCAGAGAGAACCCACGCATTCACGGGGAGAACATGCAAATTCCACTTAGAAAGATCCCGAGCCCAGGATTGAACCCAGGACTGCAGGACTTTCGTATTGTGAGGCAGACGCACAAACCCCTCTTCCACCGTGAAGCATACACATGCATACATACATATATATATATATATCTATCCATCCATCCACTTTCTACTGCTTATTCCCTTTTGGGGTCGCGGGGGGGGCTGGCACCCATATATATATATATATATATATATATATATATATACAGGATTGATTTAGTAGTAAGCCAAAAGGGCATTTATTGTACAAGTCTTTTTTAAGAAGGGCGGGGTGTGGAATAATCAAACTTAAAGTGTCCCTTAACAAACATAAATCTCTCCCATCCGGGGCTCTCAATCCTGCACACAGCACACTTCTTTTCATGTGGTATATAATTGCCTATAAAACAATAGACAATAAAACATTACACCAAAATAGTGGATGTCTCAACTCACCGCCTGATGCACCTGCCTGGACACAGAGGAGAGCCAGACCTGAATGAGGCAGAGTCAAAGGGTTGTCGCTGGGCCACACCTGGCCGCACAGCTGGTAGCACTTCAGGCTGATTGAGAAGATAGAGTGGGATGTACCACCACCCCTCCATGATGTGGCCAACCTAGGCTGGGGCCTTGTCTTCCAGCTTTCACTTTGCCTCCATGCCCTGGCTCCTCCCCTGTGAGGTGCTTACCTGTTGGCCGGTCCTTGAATGACTCACCACTATATATATATATATTATATATATATATATATATATATATATATATATATATATATATATATATATATATATATGTACATATATATATATATATATATATATATATATGTACATATATATATATATATATATATATATATATATATATATGTAGGTGTGGGAAAAATCACAAGACTACTTCATCTCTACAGAACTGTTTCATGAAGGGTTCCCCTCAATCATCAGGAGATTATATATACATATATATATATATATATACATACATACAAACCCCATTTCTATATGAGTTGGGAAATTGTGTTAGATGTAAATACAAACGAAATACATCCATCCATTTTTTTTTTTTTTTTTGCCTTTAGGTCCGGGACCCTTGGAATATGTGTGACATGGGGTGGCACTTTCGTGACATTTGCAGTGCTTTTTTGTGGACTTCTGGATCCGCCTCCCGGGAGCCTTTTGGCCGTGGAGACCACCTGCTGGGTCTCTGCCACACCAGAGTCAGTTTGGCGAGACTGGAGAAGATGCAGGTGAAGAGACAGGACCGCGGAGCTGGCACTGAGCGCCGGGACGGAGAAGCTTCACAGTGTCGTGGCTGAATGAGCAGGTATCGGACACTTCAGTCTCCTTGGAGGTATCCTCCCTCATCCATGCGGACTGGACACCGGCCGAGAGTTGGTTGGCGGCCAAGAGTGGAGTGGGCTCTCTTGGTTGCTTTGTTGGGTCTGCTCCTGTCTCTGGCCATACTCCCTCCACCCCAGCAGACGATGGCGTGGAACACTGCAGAGGCCACCACAGTGTATATGTTTCTTTTACTTTTTAATCCTAGCTTATTCATTTATGTATGTAGAAGTGTCCCGTTGCATCAGCTCTGCTACTTTAATGTCTTTCATGTCCTTTGTGTTCTTTGATGTTTGATGTTTGTAGCATATGCTTGTCTCAAAGATTAAGCCATGCAAGTGCAAGTGCAAACGAGTTTGACAGCTGTTAGCCTTTAAATAGACCTCCTTTTTAGACCAGTTGATCTGCCGCTTCTTTTCTTTTTCTCCTCTGTCCCGGGGTCCAGTTCGATGACCATGGATGAAGTACTGGCTGTCCAGAGTCGGGACCCAGGATGGACCGCTCGCCTGTGTATCGGTTGGGGACATCTGTACGCTGCTGATCCGACTCCACTTGGGATGGTTTCCTGCTGTCTTGGATCCGCTTTGAACTGAACTCTCACGGCTGTGTTGGGGGGGCGGGGGGGGGTCCTCTCCAAGGTTTCTCATAGTCATCATTGTCACTGGCGTCCCACTGGGTGTGAGTTCTCCTTGCCCACTGGGTGTGAGTTTTCCTTGCCCTTATGTGGGTTCTTCCGAGGATGTCGTAGTCGTAGTGGTTTGTACAGTCCTTTGAGACATTTGTGATTTAGGGCTGTATAAATAAACACTGATTGATTGATTGATGTTTCCCTCTTGCACACATGTAAGAGGGATGTGTGCTATGGCTATGAGTTGTTTTTTTTCCCTTGGCCTCAGTCTGGACTCCCTCTCCAGGGGCCCAGGCTTAGACCAATTTTTTTATTTCATTTTAATCTTTTATTTTTATCTCTCATTCCCCCCACTTGTTTACCTGTATCTCACCTTTTTTTGCAAGGGGCGCCGAAACTCTGCAGACCCGTCAGCGATCCTGTTCGGTCCCCTTGTAATGTTCGTCTCATCTTGAATGGGATTGTGCTGAACATTTTAATTTCTTCTCAGGGATTAATAAAGTATGTCTGATTCTGATTCTGATTCTTATTTCATATCAACAATAGCCGCATTTACTTGGTTATATTGTTATTTTCATTGATGCCAGATAAGAGCAACTTTAGCATCCCTCTGCTAGCATTGGCCTCATGGTTGTGGCCTCACAAAGCGTGACTTTAGCTCA
The DNA here is from genome assembly GCF_033978795.1 of Nerophis ophidion. Lineage (NCBI taxonomy): Eukaryota > Metazoa > Chordata > Actinopteri > Syngnathiformes > Syngnathidae > Nerophis > Nerophis ophidion. The sequence continues at coordinate 36,603,500 of NC_084630.1, read as the reverse complement.
CACATGACCAGTATTTGCTGGGCAGGTGGAAGAACTCCAACACACAAAGTGCATTTAGTGTTTTTAATTATTGGTCAACAGTTGAAGGATAGATTTAAATATGGAGCTTGTTCATTCCTAAAGATGGAGGCCTGATTATGTCTCAAAGTGTGAGCATATTTCAGAGTGAAGACTTAACAACCAGCAAGCAAGTTTCAGTTGAATAAGAGAGTCATCCTCAGTGCTCCTAACCAAAGCTTTCAGGCGACATGCTAGTTAGCTTAGCATGCTATGCTAGTCGGTGGTGACAGTGGGAACACAAACAAATGTCGGTCCACTTTATTATCAACGACGCGTCACTTGACAAATAATCCAAGTCAAAGTCCACCCTGGAATATGTGCGCTATCAAGAAAAAGTATTTGTTGTCAGGTATGTCACTTCCTGTTTGACGGCAAGGTGACCTCGTGCTTCTTCTTGCCAAAGAGACTAAAGCGTTTCTCTTTGTCCTTCTCCTTCCTCACATCTTGTGCTTCGTCAGCCGGCGTCACGGTGAGGTCGCCGCTCGGCCCGTTGGCGGCACTGGCGTTGAGGCCGGCACTGGCGTTGATGACGGCCTGGATCCAGGCGCTCATCTCTTCCTGCAAAGTCCAACATGGTGGTCAAGAGTTGGCATCACCATGGCAACCGGATGCTACTGACCAGGAAAATCAGACCTGCGCAAATGAAGGCCCGGGGGCCACGTGCGGCCCGTTAAGCTTTTCAATCTGGCCCGCCAGACATTCCCAAATCATTTTCTTAGATGTTTAAGATGTAAAGTGTAGCTGCTATTATGATGTGCACTCATCTTTTAGAATCACCCTACTAAGTCTTTCAATACTTGGAATCTGCACTTTTGCATGATACAGTAGTTACTATGGTAATATCATTAGTTACTATGGTCACCTAATTAGTTACTATGGTCATCTAATTAGTTACTATGGTAATATCATTAGTTACTATGGTCATCTAATTAGTTACTATGGTCATCTAATTAGTTACTATGGTAATATCATTAGTTACTATGGTAATATCATTAGTTACTATGGTCATCTAATTAGTTACTATGGTCATCTAATTAGTTACTATGGTAATATCATTAGTTACTATGGTCATCTAATTAGTTACTATGGTCATCTAATTAGTTACTATGGTAATATCATTAGTTACTATGGTCACCTAATTAGTTACTATGGTCATCTAATTAGTTACTATGGTAATATCATTAGTTACTATGGTCATCTAATTAGTTACTATGGTCATCTAATTAGTTACTATGGTAATATCATTAGTTACTATGGTAATATCATTAGTTACTATGGTCATCTAATTAGTTACTATGGTCATCTAATTAGTTACTATGGTAATATCATTAGTTACTATGGTCATCTAATTAGTTACTATGGTCATCTAATTAGTTACTATGGTAATATCATTAGTTACTATGGTCACCTAATTAGTTACTATGGTCATCTAATTAGTTACTATGGTAATATCATTAGTTACTATGGTCATCTAATTAGTTACTATGGTCATCTAATTAGTTACTATGGTAATATCATTAGTTACTATGGTAATATCATTAGTTACTATGGTCATCTAATTAGTTACTATGGTCATCTAATTAGTTACTATGGTAATATCATTAGTTACTATGGTCATCTAATTAGTTACTATGGTCATCTAATTAGTTACTATGGTCATCTAATTAGTTACTATGGTAATATCATTAGTTACTATGGTAATATCATTAGTTACTATGGTCATCTAATTAGTTACTATGGTCATCTAATTAGTTACTATGGTAATATCATTAGTTACTATGGTCATCTAATTAGTTACTATGGTCATCTAATTAGTTACTATGGTAATATCATTAGTTACTATGGTCATCTAATTTGTTACTATGGTCATCTAATTAGTTACTATGGTAATATCATTAGTTACTATGGTCATCTAATTAGTTACTATGGTCATTTAATTAGTTACTATGGTAATATCATTAGTTACTATGGTCATCTAATTAGTTACTATGGTAATATCATTAGTTACTATGGGCATCTAATTAGTTACTATAGTAATATCATTAGTTACTATGGTCATCTAATTAGTTACTATGGTAATATCATTAGTTACTATGGTCATCTAGTTAGTTACTATGGTCATCTAATTAGTTACTATAGTAATATCATTAGTTACTATGGTCATTTAATTAGTTACTATGGTGATATCATTAGTTACTATGGTCATCTAATTAGTTACTATGGTCATCTAATTAGTTACTATGGTAATATCATTAGTTACTATGGTCATCTAATTAGTTACTATGGTCATCTAATTAGTTACTATGGTAATATCATTAGTTACTATGGTCATCTAATTAGTTACTATGGTAATGTCATTAGTTACTATGGTAATCTAATTAGTTACTATGGTCATCTAATTAGTTACTATGGTAATATCATTAGTTACTATGGTCATCTAATTAGTTACTATGGTAATTTAATTAGTTACTATGGTAATATTAGTTACTATGGTCATCTAATTAGTTACTATGGTAATATCATTAGTTACTATGGTCATCTAATTAGTTACTATAGTAATATCATTAGTTACTATGGTCATCTAATTAGTTACTATGGTAATATCATTAGTTACTATGGTCATCTAATTAGTTACTATGGTCATCTAATTAGTTACTATGGTAATATCATTAGTTACTATGGTCATCTAATTAGTTACTATGGTCCTCTAATTAGTTACTATGGTAATATCATTAGTTACTATGGTCATCTAATTAGTTACTATGGTCATCTAATTAATTACTATGGTAATATAATTAGTTACTATGGTCATCTAATTAGTTACTATGGTCATCTAATTAGTTACTATGGTCATCTAATTAGTTACTATGGTCATCTAATTGGTTACTGTGGTAATATCATTAGTTACTATGGTCATCTAATTAGTTACTATGGTCATCTAATTAGCTACTATGGTCATCTAATTAGTTACTATGGTAATATCATTAGTTACTATGGTCATCTAATTAGTTACTATGGTCAACTAAATAGTTACTATGGTCCTCTAATTAGTTACTATAGTAATATCATTAGTTACTATGGTCATCTAATTAGTTACTATGGTAATATCATTAGTTACTATGGTCCTCTAATTAGTTACTATGGTCATCTAATTAGTTACTAAGGTCATCTAATTAGTCACTATGGTCATCTAATTAGTTACTATGGTCATCTAATTAGTTACTAAGGTAATATCATTAGTTACTATGGTCATCCAATTAGTTACTATGGTCATCTAATTAGTTACTGTGGTAATATAATTAGTTACTAGGGTAATATAATTAGTTACTTGGGTAATATGATTAGCTACTATGGTCATCTAATTAGTTACTGTGGTAATATAATTAGTCACTAGGGTAATATAATTAGTTACTGTGGTAATATAATTAGTTACTATGGCCATCTAATTAGTTACTATGGTCATCTAATTAGTTACTGTGGTGATATAATTAGTTACTATAGTAATATAATTAGTTACTATGGTTATATAATTAGTTCCTATGGTCATCTAATTAGTTACTATGGTAATATCATTAGTTACTATGGTCATCTAATTAGTTACTATGGTCATCTAATTAGTTACTAAGGTCATCTAATTAGTCACTATGGTCATCTAATTAGTTACTATGGTCATCTAATTAGTTACTAAGGTAATATCATTAGTTACTATGGTCATCCAATTAGTTACTATGGTCATCTAATTAGTTACTGTGGTAATATAATTAGTTACTAGGGTAATATAATTAGTTACTTGGGTAATATGATTAGCTACTATGGTCATCTAATTAGTTACTGTGGTAATATAATTAGTCACTAGGGTAATATAATTAGTTACTGTGGTAATATAATTAGTTACTATGGTCATCTAATTAGTTACTATGGTCATCTAATTAGTTACTGTGGTGATATAATTAGTTACTATAGTAATATAATTAGTTACTATGGTTATATAATTAGTTCCTATGGTCATCTAATTAGTTACTGTGGTAATATAATTAGTTACTATGGTAATATAATTAGTTACTATGGTCATTTACTTATATACTATGGTCATCTAATTAGTTACTATGGTCATCTAATTAGTTACTGTGGTCATCTAATTAGTTACTGTGGTGATATAATTTGTTATTATGGTAATATAGTTAGTTACTATGTCATCTATTTAGTTACTCTGGTCATGTAATTAGTTACTCTGGTCATGTAATTAGTTGCTATGGTCATGTAATTAGTTACTCTGGTCATGTAATTAGTTACTATGGTCATGTAATGAGTTGAAATGTGGGTGTCAGGGAGGGCGTGGAAGGAGACTTTTACAACAAGTTGTAAAGCTTAGTGATCCGTCAGATATATCAGATTGGAGGTGGGCTTTTTCCTTTTACACTTCACCTTCATATTTTTGTTGCGTTTTGCTTGATTGTAAAATATGTGGATGGAGAGGGGGTGTGATGTTCATATGTTGTCAATATTCAGTGTTTTATCCTTCATAGTTAATGTGTTTAAATCCCACATTTTTTATTTTCATGTACATTCTGGCTGTCTCCATCCATCCATCCATTTTCTACCGCTTATTCCCTTTTGGGGTGGCGGGGGGCGCTGGCGCCTATCTCAGCTACAATCGGGCGGAAGGCGGCGTACACCCTGGACAAGTCGCTACTTCATCGCAAGGCCATTCTGGCTGTGTGATTTAGTAAAAAAAATGTAGATGCCATTCCGTTTTTGAAGGCGGTCTGTCGTAACGTTTTTAGCATTCAGACATTATTGTGAGGTTTTGTATTAGTGTTCCTAAAAGTCAGATATACCGGCCCCCCAGACACATTTTGTCTCTAAATTTGGCCCCCGAGTCAAAATAATTGCCCAGGACGGAGGTAGAAAGAATATAAACTCACTTCATCTTTGGCTTGGAACAGAAATTGGTTGCCGTCGGTGACTCTGGAAAACAAAGAGCCACCCTCAACTTCCTGTTTGGAAGGTGCTGTGGGCCCACTGACGTTACCTCAGTTTGAAGACATGTTTCTTCTTCTTGTAGTCGGACGCCACGTCGCAGGTGGCGTCTTTCAGGCTGACAGGCAGCTGGCTGTGATAGGCCACGCCCTGCGCCGCTGCCTTGCTGTCCTTGTAGAAGCCCATTTCCTGTTTGCTGATGACACAGAGCACGTGGTGCCATGACCTGCCCGACACAGAGCAGAGGGTGAGTGGCGCACGGGAGGGAGGAGCCAAGAGAAAAGATGGTAACCTGTTGGACGCCTTCTTGTTTGGCCCCTCCCACTGGTGTTTGCGATTCAGAAGGCCTTCCAGCTGTGAGGTCACCATTGTGGACGCCACGCTGCTTTTCTTCTTCTTCCTGCCGCTCTCTGGCGAGGGGGCGGGACTCGGTTCCTTTGAGCTGCTGTCTGCCAGCCCGTTCATCAGCACGCCAGCCATACCGTTCTGATTAACAGGAAAGTACATCAAGTCCATCCATCCATCCATCCATCCATCCATCCATCCATCCATCTTCTTCCGCTTATCTGAGGCCGGGTCACGGGGGCAGCAGCCTAAGCAGGACTTCCCTCTCCCCAGCCACTTCGTCTAGCTCATCCCGGGGGACCCCGAGGCGTTCCCAGGCCAGCCGGGAGACATAGTCTTCCAAACGTGTCCTGGGTCTTCCCCGTGGCCTCCTACCGGTTGGACGTGTGCTAAAAATCTCCCTAGGGAGGCGTTCGGGTGGCATCCTGACCAGATGCCCGAACCACCTCATCTGGCTCCTCTCGATGTGGAGAAGCAGCGGCTTTATTTTGAGTTCCTCCCAGATAGCAGAGCTTCTCACCCTATCTCTAAGGGAGATCCCCGCCACACGACGGAAGAAACTCATTTCGGCCGCTTGTACCCGTGATCTTGTCCTTTCGGTCATGACCCAAAGCTCATGACCATAGGTGAGGATGGGAACGTAGATCGACCGGTAAATTGAGAGCTTTGCCGTCTGGCTCAGCTCCTTCTTCACCACAACAGATTGGTACAACGTCCGCATTACTGAAGACGCCGCACCGTTCCGCCTGTCGATCTCACGATACACTCTTCCCTCACACGTGAACAAGACTTCTAGGTACTTGAACCCCTCCATTTGGGGCAGGGTCTCCTCCCCAACCCGGAGATGGCACTCCACCCTTTTCCGGGCGAGAACCATGGACTCGGACTTGGAGGTGCTGATTCTCATTCCGGTTGCTTCACACTCGGCTGCGAACCGATCCAGTGAGAGATGAAGATCCTGGCCAGATGAAACCATCAGGACCACATCATCTGCAAAAAGCAGAGACCTAATCCCGCGGCCACCAAACCGGAACCCCTCAACGCCTTGACTGCGCCTAGAAATTCTGTCCATAAAAGTAATGATCAGAATCGGTGACAAAGGACAGCCTTGGCGGAGTCCAACCCTCACTGGAAACGTGTTCGACTTACTGCCGGCAATGCGGACCAAGCTCTGGCACTGATCGTTCAGGGAGCGGACCGCCACAATAAGACAGTCCGATACCCCATACTCTCTGAGCACTCCCCACAGGACTTCCTGAGGGACATGGTCGAATGCCTTCTCTAAGTCCACAAAGCACATGTAGACTGGTTGGGCAAACTCCCATGCACCCTCAAGAACCCTGCCGAGAGTATAAAGCTGGTCCACAGTTCCAAGACCAGGACGAAAACCACACTGTTCCTCCTGAATCCGAGGTTCCACTATCCGGCGTAGCCTCCTTTCCAGTACACCTGAATAAACCCTACCGGGAAGGTAAGTCACCTCCTGTAAAATGTAAGTACATCAATGGTGGCATGGCTGACCTGAGGGGAGTCCTGTTCAGACGAAATGCCATTGTGGTTGTTGCTGTCGAAGCAAACAAAGAAAGGTTAACGTGCTCATGTGTTGCACTTCCTGTCACGGCGTTGTTCCTCCACCTCTGCTCTTGCGGCTGGACGGCAGGCGTCTCTAAAGATGGCCGTCGCGTCTTCCTCTCTGCCTCCTCCTGCTCCTGCTGCCTCCTCACCTCCAACAGTTCCATCTAGAGGAGGCGACACCTTATCACGCCACCATCTACCGCTAACACTTCCCACCCCCGTCCGTTGCTCACCGTGGTTAGGCGCTCCAACGCAGAGAAGCGTTCCTCCCAGGTGGCGGCTGACTTTTCGAAGGCCTCGTGGCGTTTGATGAGCTTCTCCACCTCGTCCACGTTCTGACCCACCTCCTTGCTGGACAGGTAGGGCTCCTGACCCAGAAGCCAAGCCTCCGCCACACCCGCATCCCGCGAGAACTGGTGCACCTCAAGGACTGCACAAAGTTCATGATTGGCAGGACAAAGAAATTCATCTTTCGCCTTACCGAGTCGTAGCCACTCCCATCGATCCTCCCACTTGTCGATCATGTCTTTCCTCTTGTCCGTCAACTGAAGCAGCTTCTCTTTTATCTGCCCACAGATTGAACAACTATGAGTCATTTTGCAGACTTTCATTTTGGTTGCATGCTGAGCGAGGGGGCTGACTTCCTGTGACGCTTTGTGTTTGTTGGCGAGCAGCGCCTTGCCCAGGTCCACACAAGCGCTCAAGGTGTCGTTGCGGGCGTCTACCTCAGCCTTGACGCCCTGATGCTGGTTCATCAGCAGCTCCACGGACGACACGTCCCGAGGTTGCTCCTGGGCCTGGATGAGCCAGACAACGTGGTCCATCCACATCATAAGGTCTCGGACCATGTTGAAAAAGCGGAACTTATCGCCGGTGTCCAGGAGGAGGAGTCTGCGTCGGTCGCTGGCATCCAACAGGTCATTCCAGGCGGCCAGGACCTCGCTCTCCTGCCGCTGGATGTCGTCTGCTTTGTCTCCTGCGTAGGCGGACTGAAGGCGGGTTGCATCCTCCTGCAGCTGCCTTACCTGTCAATGGTCAAAGGTCAGTGTACGCCACGTCACCTCCTCCCGTCACGCCACGTCACCTCCTCCCGTCACGCCACGTCACCTCCTCCCGTCACACCCACCTGCATCCCCAGTGCGTGGATGTCACGCTCAAAGGTGATGTGCGCCCTCTGCAACAGGTCTACCGTGTTCTGGTCTCGGCCCAATTCGTTGGGAAGCTTCTGTCGTTTGTCCGCAACGCGAGCCAGTATCTCCTTGGCATCGTGGTAAAACTTGTGCAGCTCGAAGGAGGCAGCCAGGATCTGCGTCCGGGTGTCTATGAGCTCCAGCAGGTCCGCCCAGGCCTCGTTTAGCCCGTCCTTCCACTCAGCCACGGTGGCGGCGTCTCCGTGGCCACAGTTGATGAGCTCGTCAGTCTGCCGATTAACGGCATCCATGCGGTCCTGTCCAATGTTTCCTGTGTCCCGCGCAAACTCCCTGAAACGTTCCTGTAACATCTGAAGCGAGTCCCACAGGAGAAGTGAGGTGGAGTGCAGGACTCACACATGCTAATAAAGATGTTTCTGAAGGTTGAATGGATGCCATCTTGATCAAAACTCCAACTGCCAATCGAAGCTCACAACATAGTGATGGATTCCAACCAAAACCTGCTTCAAAGATCTCTTGATCAACAAATGTAGAAAAAGACATTTGGGATCAGGACTGAGGAAACCATTTGGATGGTTGCAGGAATACAATCTGCAGATTCTGGACCAAGATCACTTTGGACTTCCATTCAACCTTCACTAGCCATCTTAGTAGACTTGGCGCTGTTAGCGTACCATGACGTGTTCATAGTCCTGTCCAAGTTCGTGAGATCCAGCCACGACCTCCCTCTCGGCGATCCATTGTTCCACGTCATCAACTTCCCGGTTGAGATGGAAAAGGCGTAGCCTCTCGTCCAGTTTGGCCTGCCTCTCCTCGGACAGATCCTTCAGGCTAGCGTACAACTTGTCCACCTGAGACTGACGCAGGCTGATGCGCTCGCTGGCGTGCATACGCACAAACACAGAAAACTGTTACCACGGCAATAGAACTCATGCGCAAACAAGCTCTTGCTAACCTGTCTGGGTGTGCAGCGGCCACAAGTCCCCGACTCGTCTTGGAGAGCATGTGCACAGTCTCGGCGTAGTCCTCCACCGCCTGTTCCACGATCTGGTGTTTCTTCAGCATACTGACGGCACTCTGCTCGTCCTGAAAAGAACCACACCCTCAAACGTCACGCACGGCAAAGGACCCGGCCCACTCAGCGATGAGTGACTCCACCCACCTTGGCCTTCTCCTCCGACATCATGTACAGCTCTTGCTCGCTCATCCACACCTCGGCCTCGGCCGCATCGAAGTAATACTGCTGGGCTTTGTGCGTCTTCTCCAGCCTGTTGCGGCGCTGCTCGGCCTCCTCGGTCAGCTGCACCCACAGAAGCCGCAAGTCGGCCACTCGTTGTAGAGTGACATCGGCCTCAGAGTGTCCGTCTTTGAGGAGACTGCGACTGCGTTCCAAGATGTCATCAATGCGTGGATGGTGGCCTTGGATCTCCTTCTGGAGTGTCTGCGGAGGACAAATATGTTGTTGGATCACACACGTGATCACATGACCCACATATTCACCTGATTCTTCTTCATGAGCAGCTGAACGGCCTGGAGGTTGTGTCCGTGTTCCCTGGAGGTTGCGAGGGGCAGCCTCTCTTTGACCCAAAGCTGAATAAAAAAGAGATGCGATGAAGATCCATGGGTCATGGTCAACTTAACATCTCATGTAGGGTCAGCAGCTGCCTACAATCTCGTCCTCTACGTCACGGTTGAACTGATGAACTTCTCTGGACGCCACCAAGAAGTTCTTTCGGCGGCAGAGTGGCTCCAGCAACTCCTGGAACTTCTTCTCCACCTGCTGCCGCCGCCCATCCCCATGGTCAGTGTCTGTCACCTCTTGACCGATCGTGTGCAGCTCCACCACCTCCCGCTGACGCACCTCCACCTGCTTCTCCAGCATCTGCCGTCACACAGCACAGGTGCAGCACTCTGCAAGTACGTCTAAGTAGCGGTGCTTAGTCGTGCTACCTGTTGTTTCTTTAACAGGATGTTGACGGACGTCAAGTCTTTTCCAAAGTCATCAGACTGGATCTGACCCTCCAGCCTGACCAGCCACTGGTCCAGGTCGGAGCAGCTTTGGGTGAAAAGCTCCGCCTTGTTGGCGTCGAACAGACACTGAGCTTTGGTCTGGGTGCTGGACTCAAGCTCGGCCCACATCCTGTGTAGCAGGGCCAGCTGCTCCGTCACCACCCTCTCTGTCTCCAACTTCTCTGAGACCAGCAGCGTGGCGTCCTGATGCAGGGGCTCAAATTGAAGAACAGAAAGAAATGGAACATGATCAGTGTTACTTGAACCAGTACCTTCTGGATCTTGTCCAGCCATTTTCTGTTGGACTGCAGTTCAGCCATGAAGGCCTGGTGCTTCAGCCATTTGCTGTGCAGGTTCCGAGCCTCGTCGTAGGTCATGTCCTGAGCCGTCAGCATCTTCTCATTGATCCACAAAGTCAGCTAGCCCAGAAAAACACATGTTAGCAATCAACTCATGGGGGCGTGGCACGGATGGTGGAGCGGCTTGAGGGTTCCAGATTCGATTGCAGTTTCCGCCATCGTAGTCACGGCCGTTGTGTCATTGAGCAAGACACTTCACCCTTGCTCCTGATAGCTGCTGGTTAGTACCTTGCATGGCAGGCGTGTGTGTGTGTGTGTGTGTGTGCGTGTGTGTGTGTGTGTGCGTGCGTGTGTGTGTGTGTATGTGTGTGTGTGTGCGTGATGTACAAACCCCGTTTCCATATGAGTTGGCCCCCCCCTCTGTGCTGTGCGTCCGTTGAGGTGGGCGGGGTTGGGGGCGCGTGTATAGTATAGCCAAGAGTCATGGATGCATTGGAATTCTGGGTAATTCTTACGTTGCGTTCATACTGTGTTACAGAGCCAATGTTCTCCAGAAATGTGTTTGTTATTCTTGTTTGGTGTGGGTCCACAGAGTGTGGCGCATATTAGTTAGAGTTTTAAAGTTTTTTATATCACAACCATCAGTGTTAACAGTATGGCTGTTGACCAAGTATGCATTGCATGTGTCCTACCTACACGCAGATATCAAGGTGCAAAGGTGGGAGCAAGGACATGTTGTAGAACAGTGGTCCCGAACCACCGGGTCGCGACTGCAGAATCGTTTTTTATATATATATTTTTAATCACACTCAGTTTTTACTGCATGCCATTGGTAAGCGCAGGGGTGAGAAGAGGTTTTAAAATTATTAGCGCCTGCTTACTTTTACCAAATGCCTTGAATAAGCGCAGGAATGAGAAGAGGTTTTAAATTAATTAGCGCCCCGGCGGTTATTCAAGGAAATACGGTAACTTAGAATTTCATGGCTGCAACACGTGCCAAAGTAGTTGGAAAAGGGAATGTTCACCACTGTGTTACATCACCTTTTCTTTTAACAACACTCAATAAACGTTTGGGAACTGAGGAAACTAATTGTTGAAGCTTTGAAAGTGGAATTCTTTCCCATTCTTGTTTTATGTAGAGCTTCAGTCCTTCAACAGTCCGGGGTCTCCGCTGTCCTATTTTACGCTTCATAATGCACCACACATTTTCCATGGGAGACAGGTCTGGACTGCAGGCGGGCCAGGAAAGTACCCGCACTCTTTTACTACGAAGCCACGCTGTTGTGACAAAGCTTGGCATTGTCTTGCTGAAATAAGCAGGGGCGTCCATGATAACGTTGCTTGGATGACAACATATGTTGCTCCAAAACCTGTATGGACCATTTAGCATTAATGGTGCCTTCAAGTTACCCATGCCTTGGGCACTAATACACCCCCATACCATCACAGATGCTGTCTTTTCAACTTTGCGCCTATAACAATCTGGATGGTTTTCCTCTTTGTTCTGGAGCACACCACGTCCACAGTTTCCAAGTATAATTTGAAATGTGGACTCGTCAGACCACAGATTACTTCACCATTTTGCATCAGCGGCGTTCCTGGGTGTTGTTGATAAAATGTCTTTTGCTTTGCATTGTAGAGTTTTAACTTGCACTTACAGATGTAGCGACCAACTGTAGTTACTGACAGTGGTTTTATGAAGTGCTCATGAGCCCATGTGGTGATATTCTTTACACACTGATGTCGGTTTTTGATGCAGCACCACCTGAGGGATCAAAGGTCCATAATATCATCACTTAAGTGCAGTGATTTCTCCAGATTCTCTGAACCTTTTGATGATTTTACGGACTGTAGATGGTAAAATCCCTAAATTCCTTGCAATAGCTCGTTGAGAAATGTTGTTCTAAAACTGTTCGACAATTTGCTTACAAATCGGTGACCCTCACCCCATCCTTGTTTGTGAATTACTTAGCATTTCATGGAAGCTGCTTTTATACCCAATCATGGCACCCACCTGTTCCCAATTAGCCTGCACACCTGTGGGATGTTCCAAATAAGTGTTTGATGAGCATTCCTCAACTTTATCAGTGTTTATTGCCACCTTTCCCAACTTCTTTGTTTCGTGTTGCTGGCATCAAATTCTAAAGTTAATGATTATTTGCAAAAAATAAAAAAATAAAGTTTATGAGTTTGAACATCAAATATGTTGTCTTTGTAGCATATTCAACTGAATATGGCTTGAAAAGGATTTGCCAATCATTGTATTCTGTTTATATTTACATCTAACACAATTTCCCAACTCATATGAAAACGGGGTTTGTATAATGTAAAGTGCTGTGGGTATCATTTTAGGTATAATCAAGTGTTATATAAATTTAAATACACACTATATAATTTTAGGTATAGTTAAGTGTTGTATAAATATAAATACACACTATATAATTTTAGGTACATTTAAGTGTTACATAAATATAAATACACATTTTAGGTATAATTAAGTGTCATAGAAATATAAATAAAATGTATAATTTTAGGTATAATTATGTGTTGTATAAATACACACCATATATTTTATGTATAGTTAAGTTTTATATAAATATAAATACACCCTATAATTTTAGGTATAATTAAGTGTTATGTAAATATAAATACCCACCATATAATTTTAAGTGTATTTAAGTGTTATATAAATATAAATACACACCACATAATTTTAGGTATAATTGAGCGTTATACAAATATAAATAAACATTTACATTTCCTTCCATCGCTAACTTTGCTGTTTGGCCTCCTGCCATTGAACTCCCCAATGCCTCTTGTGGCAGGAAGTGGTAATGCGAGGAAAGATGAGAGTCAAGTCAGTTTGATACATTTTAATTGTTTTGATTGTGTTTTAATGCTGGCTTTGTCAATGTAAACGTATGTTTCCCTTGTCAATAAAGCCCCTTTCAATTGAAAGGACTTCTGCAGCTGCACAAATGTTCAAATCTCTGACCTGTACCTTGAGCAAGCACAGGTGACACAATGCTCTCACTATCACACCCAGAGGAAGCACATAGTACTACAGCACATATTGCAACCTGACCTCCTGGCAGTCCTGCAGGAACTTCTGCACATCTCGGTTGTCCTTCAGTTGGATCAGAAGCTCCACTGCAGCCTCCATGTTCTTCTTATGCCTGAAGCCATCAGTTGAGGTGCAATTATGGCCTTGGACCGATACTGACTGCTTAGAAGAAACATCAAGCAAGCTCACCTGACGTCCACCCAGGTGACTCGCTCCAGGATCCGCTCACTATTGATGTTCCCGTGGCTGGCCAGCCGCCTGCCGCTTTCCACCACACTGCTGATCTTGTCCTCGTTGGCGTCCATGGCGGTCATGAAGTCCTCCTGCTTCCTAATGGCCGCCTCGGCCGCCTCCAGCATGATGGGCATCTCCGTGTGGGCTAGGATGTAGGCCTGCAGAGGAAGATTGCTGTCGGACCAGGAGCATCCAACTCGGACAACGGCGATTCGTTCCAATACATTTGCCCAAAGACCCAGGAGAAAATGATTGTCATGACTGCAGTCCACCAGCAGAGGGAGCTGTCATGACTGCAGTCCAACAGCAGAGGGAGCCGTCAAAACTGCAGTCCACCAGCAGAGAGGCTGGCATGACTGCAGTCCACCAGCAGAGGGAGCTGTCATGACTGCAGTCCACCAGCAGAGGGAGTTATCATGACTGCAGTCCACCAACAGAGGGAGTTGACATGACTGCAGTCCACCAGCAGAGAGGCTGTCATGACTGCAGTCCACCAGCAGAGAGGCTGTCATGACTGCAGTCCAACAGCAGAGGAGTTGACATGACTGCAGTCCACCAGCAGAGAGGCTGTCATGACTGCAGTCCAACAGCAGAGGGAGTTAACATGACTGCAGTCCACCAGCAGAGAGGCTGTCATGACTGCAGTCCACCAGCAGAAGGAGTTGACATGACTGCAGTCCAACAGCAGAGGGAGTTAACATGACTGCAGTCCACCAGCAGAGAGGCTGTCATGACTGCAGTCCACCAGCAGAGAGGCTGCCATGACTGCAGTCCAACAGCAGAAGGAGTTGATATGACTGCAGTACAACAGCAGGAGTTGACATGACTGCAGTCCAACAGCAGAAGGAGTTGACATGACTGCAGTCCACCAGCAGAGAGGCTGTCATGACTGCAGTCCAACAGCAGAGGGAGTTAACATGACTGCTGTCCACCAGCAGAGGAAGTTCACATGACTGCTGTCCACCAGCAGTGGGCGCTGTCATGACTGCTGTCCAACATCAGAGAGGCAGTCATGACTGCAGTCCACCAGCAGAGTGGTTGTCATGACTGCAGTCCACCAGCAGAGTGGTTGTCATGACTTCAGTCCACCAGCAGAGTGGTTGTCAAGACTGCAGTTCGCAAGCAGAGTGGTTGTCATGACTGCAGTCCACCAGCAGAGTGGTTGTCAAGACTGCAGCTCGCAAGCAAATGGAGTTGTCATGACTATATTCCACCAGCAGAGTGGTTGTCATGACTGCAGTTTACAAGCAAATGGAGTTGCAGTGACTGCAGTCAGCCAGCAGAGAGGCTGCAATGACTGCAGTCCCCCAGCAGAGTGGTTGTCATGACTGCAGTCCACCAGCAGAGGGAGCTGTCATGACTGCAGTCAGCCAACAGAGAGGCTGCCATGACTGCAGTCCCCCAGCAGAGTCGTTGTCATGACTGCAGTCCACCAGCAGAGTGGTTGTCATGACTGCAGTTCGCAAGCAAATGGAGTTAACATGACTGCTGTCCACCAGCAGAGGGCGCTGTCATGACTGCTGTCCAACATCAGAGATGCAGTCATGACTGCAGTCCACCAGCAGAGTGGTTGTCATGACTGCAGTCCACCAGCAGAGTGGTTGTCAAGACTGCAGTTCGCAAGCAGAGTTGTTGTCATGACTGCAGTCCACCAGCAGAGTGGTTGTCAAGACTGCAGTTCGCAAGCAAATGGAGTTGTCATGACTATAGTCCACCAGCAGAGATGTTGTCAAGACTGCAGTTCGCAAGCAGAGTGGTTGTCAAGACTGCAGTTCGCAAGCAAATGGAGTTGTCATGACTGCAGTCAGCCAGCAGAGAGGCTGCAATGACTGCAGTCCCCCAGCAGAGTGGTTGTCATGACTGCAGTCCACCAGCAGAGGGAGCTGTCATGACTGCAGTCAGCCAACAGAGAGGCTGCCATGACTGCAGTCCCCCAGCAGAGTCGTTGTCATGACTGCAGTCCACCAGCAGAGTGGTTGTCATGCCTGCAGTTCGCAAGCAAATGGAGTTGTCATGACTGTAGTCTACCAGCAGAGAGGCTGTCATGACTGCAGTTCACGAGCAAATGGAGTTGTCATGATTGAATTCCACCAGCAGAGCGGCTGTCATGACTGCAGTCCACCAGCAGAGAGTTGTCATGACTGCAGTCCACCAGCAGAGAGTTGTCATGACTGCAGTCCACCAGCAGAGGGCGCTGTCATGGCTGCAGTCCACCGGCAGAGAGGCTGTCTTGACTGCAGTTCACCAGCAGGGTGGTTGTCATGACTGCAGTCCACCAGCAGAGTGGTTGTCATGACTGCAGTTCACAAGCAAATGGAGTTGTCATGACTGCAGTCCACCAGCAGTGAGGCTGTCATGACTGGAGTCCACCAGCAAAGAGAGTTGTCATGACTGCAGTCCGCCAGCAGAGGGAGCTGTCATGACTGCAGTCAGCCAGCAGAGAGGCTGCCATCACTGCAGTCCCTCACCAGAGTGGTTGTCATGACTGCAGTCCACCAGCAGAGTGGTTGTGATAACTGCAGTTCGCAAGCAAATGGAGTTGTCATGACTGCAGTCCACCAGCAGAGCGGCTGTCATGACTGCAGTCCACCATCAGAGAGTTGTCATGACTGCAGTCCACCATCAGAGAGTTGTCCTGACTGTAGTCCACCAGCAGAGCGGCTGTCATGACTGCAGTCCACCATCAGAGAGTTGTCATGACTGTAGTCCACC
This sequence comes from Nerophis ophidion, assembly GCF_033978795.1. Taxonomy (NCBI): domain Eukaryota; kingdom Metazoa; phylum Chordata; class Actinopteri; order Syngnathiformes; family Syngnathidae; genus Nerophis; species Nerophis ophidion. The sequence goes on along the minus strand of NC_084630.1, from coordinate 36,587,070 downwards.
AGCAGAGGGCACTGTCATGCTGCAGTCCACCAGCAGAGAGGCTGTCATGACTGCAGTCCACCAGCAGAGAAGCTGTTATGGCTACAGTCCACCAGCAGAGTGGTTGTCATAACTGCACTTCACAAGCAAATTGAGTTGTCATGACTGCAGTCTACCAGCAGAGAGGTTGTCATGACTGCAGTCTACCATCACAAGAAGCTGATATGACTGAAGTCCACCAGCAGACAAAGTTCACATGACTGCAGTCCACCAGCAGAGAGAGCTCTCATGACTGCAGTAGGCGTCATGACTGCAGTCCACCAGCAGAGAAAGCTGATATGACTGCAGTCCACCAGCAGACAAAGGTGTCATGACTGCAGTCCACCGGCAGAGGGAGCTGATATGACTGCAATCCACCAGCAGAGAGGCGGTCTTGACTGCAGTCCACCAGCACAAGGACCTGTCCTGATTGCAGTCCACCAGCAGAGGGAGCTGTCACGACTGCAGTCCACCAAAAGAGAGAGCTGTCTTGACTGCAGTCCACCAGCAGAGGAAGCTGATATGACTGCAATCACTCAGCAGAGTGATATGACTGCAATCCACCAGCAAAGAGGCTGTCCTGACTGCAGTCCACCAGCACAGGGACCTGTCATGACTACAGTCCACCAGCAGAGGGATCTGTCATGACTGGAGTCCAACAACAGAGAGAGCTGTCATGACTGGAGTCCACCAACAGAGAGAGCTGTCATGACTGCAGTCCAACAGCACAGGGACCTGTGATGACTGCAGTCCACCAGCAGAGAAGCTGTAATGACTGTAGTCCACCAGCAGAAGTAGTAGTCATGACTGCAATCCACCAGCAGAGCGAGCTATCATGAATGCAGTCCACCAACAGAGAGAGCTGTCAGGACTGCAGTCCAACAGCAGAGGGAGCTGTCATGACTGCAGTCCAACAGCACAGGGACCTGTGATGACTGCAGTCCACCAGCAGAGAAGCTGTAATGACTGTAGTCCACCAGCAGAAGTAGTAGTCATGACTGCAATCCACCAGCAGAGGGAGCTATCATGAATGCAGTCCACCAACAGAGAGAGCTGTCATGACTGCAGTCCAACAGCAGAGGGAGCTGTCATGACTGCAGTCCAACAGCACAGGGACCTGTGATGACTGCAGTCTACCAGCAGAGAAGCTGTAATGACTGTAGTCCACCAGCAGAAGTAGTAGTCATGACTGCAATCCACCAGCAGAGGGAGCTATCATGAATGCAGTCCACCAACAAATGGAGCTGTCATGACTGCAGTCCACCAGCAGAGGGAGCTGTCATGACTGAAATCCACCAGCAGATTGAGCTTTCATTTCTGCAGTCCACCAGCAGAGAGGCTGTAATGACTGCAGTACACCAGCAGAGGGAGTTTAGAACAGGAATTACTGTGAAGTCAAGATGATGCTTCTGGTTTCCAGGTTCCAATCTTGTGTTGTTTTACATGTAATGCTTGTTCTCATGTATCAAAAGTGCAGTGTCTTTTAAAATGTAATTTTGTTGACTAAAGTTGTTGTGTTGTTTTGTGTGCAAATGTTTTTTGTTGAGTAAACAAGTAATTGTGTTGCTTTGTGTGCATAATGATGGTCAGTGACATATGATTGGTCCTCAGACTCCTAAAACAAAAAGTTAAAGTACCACACACTAGGTGTGGTGAAATTATCCTCTGTAATTGACCCATCCACATGTTCAACCCCTGGGAAGTGAGGGGCGCAGCAAGCAGCAGCAGGCCCACGCTCGGGAATCATTTTGTTGATTTAACCCCCAATTCCAACCCTTGATGCTGAGTGCCAAGCAGGGAGGCAATGAGTCACATTTTTTATAGTCTTTGGTATGACTCGGCCGGGGTTTCAACTCACGACCTTCCAGTCTCGGGGCAGACACTCTAACCACAAGGCCAGACAGGTTCATACCTGCCGGGTCCAGACAGCTTCATACCTGTCGGGTACAGACAGGTTCCTACCTGTCGGGTACAGACAGGTTCCTACCTGCCGGGTCCAGACAGGTTCCTACCTGCCGGGTCCAGACAGGTTCCTACCTGCCGGGTCCAGACAGGTTCCTACCTGCCGGGTCCAGACAGGTTCCTACCTGCCGGGTCCAGACAGGTTCCTACCTGCCGGGTCCAGACAGGTTCCTACCTGCCGGGTCCAGACAGGTTCCTACCTGCCGGGTCCAGATAGGTTCCTACCTGCCGGGTCCAGACAGGTTCCTACCTGCCGGGTTCAGAATGGTTTCTACCAGGCGGCTCCAGACAGGACCCTACCTGGCGGGTCCAGACAGGACCCTACCTGGCGGGTCCAGACAGGACCCTACCTGGCGGGTCCAGACAGGTTCCTACCTGCCGGGTCAAGACAGAACCTGACGGGTTCTCACCTGGTTGTTGAGGAGAGCTTCAGCCTGCTTGCTGTCCTTGAGGAACATTTGGTACGCGTGCGATTGGGCCAGTAGGTCCTGTCGGTTCTCCCACATCGCCTGAAGTTCATTCCAGCCGACATGAAGCGCCTGCAGTCGCTGTCGCAGGAACACGTACTGGGCATCCGTTTGATTTTGTGTAACCATGTGCCCTATCTCACGCATCTTCTGATAGTCCTGGTCATAGTTGTGGATTTCATTCCTTAAGCCTTCGTGTTGACACATTAGCTTCTCGGCGTCCGCCAGCGTGTTGGGCATGTCCTCAGAGGCGATAGCAGTCTGAGTGCGGGAAAGCCAGGACTGGAAGTCATCCAGATCACGCAAAAACTGTTGCAACTTCCGGGCCTCACCCAGAGACTCTTCACGGTTCTTCAAAGTGTCCTTCAGTTCCTCCCAGATAGCAGAGATCTCAACGAGTTGGCCATTGATGGCGCTGGCTTGGTCAGGATGCTCATCCGCCAGCCGCTGGGCTTCGTCTTGCAAATCTTGAAGTTTCTGATCAATGGCGGCCAGGTCTCTTTCCATTCCGGTGAGTTTGCGCTGCAGGGCCATAACCCCTGCCAGGTCATTGCCCAGCTCCTGGGTTGAGTCAATGACCTTGGTCTTCTCTTTGATCCAGGACTTTGTCTCATTACAGTCAAGGTGGTAGTTCTGCATGCCCAGCGCAGAGTTTAAGGACTCCTTTTTGAGGTCCACCAGATCACGGAAATGGCTCCATCTAGTGGCAAGAGAGGAAAAAAATGAACTTTTCTACACATGAAGACATGTTCAAGGTGTTTGTACCTGTGGTTGAGTTCGTCCCGTTGGCTCCTGATGTCCTTCTCACCAGGATGATCTCTGTGAAGCAGCTGACGTGCAATCTGGTTTACCACAGCGATACGGGAGGCTTGATTGTTCATCTCTGGCTCCAGACTTTCAAACCTGACAAGCAGAGGGCATAAATGCAGGCTGGATTGAAGCCAGGCTTGTTGAGCACCTCGTGGTCTTACCTGTGCTGGACAACCTCCAAGTCCTCCAGCTTGTCAGGCATCTCCATGCTGTTCAACCACTGTTCCTTCTCCTCAATCCAAACCTCACAGGCACCAACTTCAGTGACCATCTTATAAAGAGCCAGTGTGTCCTGCAAAGACTGCTTCCTCAGCTTTGTGAGCTCTGAAACCTCTTTATAGCGCTCCTCCATGCCAACCAGCCTCCCTCGCAGCTTGTCTGGCTCTGCATCCTCTGGGGTCAGGGAGGCTACCTGCTCATATAGCAGGCCGATGACTGGGTGATAGCTGCTCACCACTGTTGCTGCGTCTTTGTGCTTCCTGACCAAAGCCTGTGTGGAGAACTCATCATGACCCAGATCTCTGCTGGAAACAATGCGAAGAGCATCCAGGATGCAAGTGTCGGCATCATCTGCATCAGCCTGAAACTGATGCATTGCCAGAGCATCTTGCAGTATCGTCTTTCTGATGGCTGCCAGTTGCTCTAGTTCTTTCCACTGAGCCAGAAGATCCTGGATCCGCTCCTGGATCTTCACTGCACTAAAGTGTTGTGCGTGCACCATGATATGGCCTTCTGCTATGGTGTGCTGCAGGTGTCCAGAGCGGCCGCTCATCTCGTCCTCCAAGGTTCGCTGCTTGCTGAGCAGGCGCATCGTCCCCGTCAGGTCCTTGCCGTGCTCAGCTGAGGACAGGATCTGCTCCTTTTCCCGGATCCAACCCTCCTCCTCAGCCATGTCCCAGAAGAACTTCCAGAGACGGCGGGACTCCTCAAGGTGGTTCCGGCGGTTGACAGCAAGCTGAGTCAACTCCTGGTAGCAGAAGTCCAGGTGGGAAACGCGGTCTTGAATGACCTGAGGGTCACAGGGTTTGTAGCCTTCACAGACAGGAGGGACATGGCGATCAGAAGCTGCTTCCTGTTTCCAATGAAATTAAGTCACTTTCTGCTTACCATTGTCGCTGGTAGAGTACTTGTGGGCGCTAGTGGAGACTGCCTTCACTCTGTCAGCCTGGACGCCAATGTGGGCCTCCACCAGAGCATGCTTCTGCAGAAGGTCTTCCACCCCCAACAGATGTTTTCCATAATCCTGAGACAAAAGAAGCATCTGGAAACAAACAGGAGCAACAAGTGATCAGGATGGGGTCTTTTAGTTCTGGAAAAGGGCAGACTCCACTCTGCAGGACGCGTATCAGGTCAAAGCAGCATCATCACACCATTTCATGCTTTTAACTTCTCTATTATTTTCCTGCGTACTTATTTACATTTCTGCCAAGTCACTCAAACAGCAATTTTTCACACTTTGTCCTTTTCACCAAGATGAAGAGTTTTCCTTGTCAAAAGTTCAAAACTACCCGACCCCCTCCTGGTGCTAAAGAAATGTATTCCCATTTGCAATAGATTTTGAAGAATTATTTTGAAATGTTATTTTTTGGGCCACCTTCGGCTCACTGGCTGCTCTGCGTGTATGCGTCAGACACACAAGGACAAGAAAGTTGGATCAAATCATGCCTATTATACTCAGATTAGTATACCTATATGCATACAGTATATACCTTTATACATACCTATACTGTATATACCATTATATACATACTTATACTGTATATATCTTTATAAACAAATGTATATATGTATATAAAAATAAAGGTATACACAGCATATATATATAGATATATATGTATATATTAGGGCTGTGAATCATTGGGTGTCCCACGATTCGATTCAATATCGATTATTGGGGTCGCGATTCGATAATATATCGATTTTTTTCGATTCGATTCTCGATTCAAGAACTATTTTTTTTCCCGATTCAAAAGGATTGTGTATTCATTCAATACATAGATTTCAGCAGGATCTACCCCAGTCTGCTCACATGCCAGCAGAGTAGTAGATTTTTTGTAAAAAGCGTTTATAATTGTAAAGGACAATGTTTTATCAAATGATTGCACTAATATAAATATGTTTTAACTATTAAAGGATCCAAAAATATGACTTATTTTATCTTTGTGAAAACATTGGACACAGTGTGTTGTCAGGCGTATGAGATGCCATGCAAGTGTAAGCCACTGTGACACTATTGTTCTTTTTTATTATTTTTATAAATGTCTAATGATAATGTCAATGAGGGATTTTTAATCACTGCTATGCTGAAATGATAACTAATATTGATACTGTTGTTGATAATATTCATTTTTGTTTCACTAGTTTTGGTTTGTTCTGTGTGGTGTTTGTGTCTCCTCTCAATTGTTCTGTTTATTGCAGTTCTGAGTGTTGCTGGCTCAGCTTTGCTTTTGGAATTGGATTGCATTGTTATGGTATTGCTGTGTAGTGGTTTGTTGGGTTGATTAAAAAAAAAGAAAAATCGATTTAAAAAAATTTGAATCGATTCTGAATCGCACAACATAAACGATTCGATTCGTATTCGAATCGATTTTTTCCCCACACCCCTAATATATATATATATATATATATATATACATATATATATATATATATCTATATATACATATATATAAATATATATATATATATGTATATATACATACCTAAACTGTATATACCTACCAATACATATACACACACATACATATATATATATACATATATATATATATATATATATATATATATATATATATATATATATATATATATATATATATACATATATATATATATATATATATATATATATATACATATACATATATATATATATATATATATATATATATATATATATACATATATACATGTATATGTATATACATGTATACACACATATACATATTATATATATATACATACACACACATGTATATATATACCTATACTGTACATACTTACATATACACACATATATATATATATATATATATATATACATGTATATATATATTTATACCGTATATACTTACATATACACACATATATATATATACACACATGTATATATATATATATATATACCTCTACTGTATAAACCTACATATACATATACACACACACATACATTTATACATATATATATATATATATATATATATATATATATATATATACATATATATATATATATATATATATATACACACACATATACACACAGTTGGGCAAAAAAGTATTTAGTCAGCCAGCAATTGTGCAAGTTCTCCCACTTAAAATGATGACAGAGGTCTGTAATTTTCATCATAGGTACACTTCAACTGTGAGAGACAGAATGTGAAAAAAAAAATCCAGGAATTCACATTGTAGGAATCTTAAAGAATTTATTTGTAAATAATGGTGGAAAATAAGTATTTGGTCAACCATTCAAAGCTCTCACTGATGGAAGAAGGTTTTGGCTCAAAATCTCACGATACATGGCCCCCTTCATTCTTTCCTTAACACGGATCAATAGTCCTGTCCCCTTAGCAGAAAAACAACCCCAAAGCATAATGTTTCCACCCCCATGCTTCACAGTAGGTGTGGTGTTCTTGGGATGCAACTCAGTATTCTTCTTCCTCCAAACACGACGAGTTGAGTTTATACCAAAAAGTTCTGTTTTGGTTTCATCTGACCACATGACATTCTCCCAATCCTCTGCTGTATCATCCATGTGCTCCCTGGCAAACTTCAGACGGGCCTGGACATGCACTGGCTTGAGCAGGGGGACACGTCTGGCACTGCAGGATTCGATTTCCTGTCGGCGTAGTGTGTTACTGATGGTAACCTTTGTTACTTTGGTCCCGGCTTTCCGCAGGTCATTCACCAGGTCCCCCCGTGTGGTTCTGGGATTTTTGCTCACCGTTCTCATTATCATTTTGACCCCACGGGATGAGATCTTGCGTGGAGCCCCAGATCGAGTATTATCAGTGGTCTTGTATGTCTTCCACTTTCTGATAATTGATCCCACAGTTGATTTTTTCACACCAAGCTGCTTGCCTATTGTAGATTCACTCTTCCCAGTCTGGTGCAGGTCTACAATTCTTTTCCTGGTGTCCATCAACAGCTCTTTGGTCTTGGCCATAGTGGAGTTTGGAGTCTGACTGTTTGAGGCTGTGGACAGGTGTCTTTTATACAGATAACACTTTCAAACAGGTTCCATTAATACAGGTAACGAGTGGAGGACAGAAGAGCTTCTTAAAGAAGAAGTTACAGGTCTGTGAGAGCCACAGATCTTCCTTGTTTGAAGTGACCAAATACTTATTTTCCACCATAATTTACAAATAATTTTTTTTAAATTCCTACAATGTGAATTCCTGGATTTTTTTTCACATTCTGTCTCTCACAGTTGAAATGTACCTATGATGAAAATTACAGACCTCTGTCATCTTTTTAAGTGGGAGAATTTGCACAATCGCTGGCTGACTAAATACTTTTTTGCCCCACTGTATGTATATATATATATATATATATATATATATATATATATGTATATATATATATATATATATATATACACAAACCCCGTTTCCATATGAGTTGGGAAATTGTGTTAGATGTAAATATAAACAGAATACAATGATTTGCAAATCCTTTTCAAGCCATATTCAGTTGAATATGCTACAAAGACAACATATTTGATGTTCAAACTCATAAACTTTATTTTTTATTTTTTTGCAAACAATCATTAACTTTAGAATTTGATGCCAGCAACACGTGACAGAGAAGTTGGGAAAGGTGGCAATAAATACTGATAAATTTGAGAAAGTCTCATCAAACACTTATTTGGAACATCCCACAGGTGTGCAGGCTAATTGGGAACAGGTGGGTGCCATGATTGGCTATAAAAACAGCTTCCATGAAATGCTAAGTAATTCACAAACAAGGATGGGGTGAGGGTCACCACTTTGTAAGCAAATTGTCGAACAGTTTTAGAACAACATTTCTCAACGAGCTATTGCAAGGAATTTAGGGATTTTACCATCTACAGTCCGTAAAATCATCAAAAGGTTCAGAGAATCTGGAGAAATCACTGCACGTAAGCGATGATATTACGGACTGTTGATCCCTCAGGCGGTACTGCTTCAAAAACAGACATCAGTGTGTAAATGATATCACCACATGGGCTCAGGAACACTTTATAAAACCACTGTCAGTAACTACAGTTGGTCGCTACATCTGTAAGTGCAAGTTAAAACTATGCTATGCAAAGCCAAACCCATTTATCAACAACACCCAGGCTTGGCTGGGCCCGAGCTCATCTAAGATGGACTGATGCAAAGTGGAAAGGTGTTCTGTGGTCTGACGAGTCCACATTTCAAATTATATTTGGAAACTGTGGATGTGGTGTCCTCCGGAACAAAGAGGAAAATAACCATTCGGATCGTTATAGGCGCGAAATTCAAAAGCCAGCATGTGTGATGGAATGGGGGTGTATTAGTGCCCAAAGCATGGGTAACTTACACATCTGTGAAGGCACCATTAATGCTGAAAGGTCCATACAGGTTTTGGACCAACATATGTTGTCATCCAAGCAACGTTATCATGGACGCCCCTGCTTATTTCAGCAAGACAATGCCAAGCCACATTCAGCACGTGTTACTACAGCGTGGTTTCGTAGTAAAAGAGTGCGGGTACTTTCCTGGCCCGCCTGCAGTCCAGACCTGTCTCCCCTGGAAAATGTGTGGTGCATTATGAGGCGTAAAATAGGACAGCGGAGACCCCGGACTGTTGAATGACAGAAGCTCTACATAAAACAAGAATGGGAAAGAATTCCACTTTCAAAGCTTCAACAATTAGTTTCCTCAGTTCCCAAACGTTTATTGAGTGTTGTTAAAAGAAAAGGTGATGTAACACAGTGGTGAACATGCCCTTTCCCAACTACTTTGGCACGGGTTGCAGCCCCAAAATGCTAAGTTAATCATTATTTGCGAAGAAAAATTAAGTGTATGAGTTTGAATATCAAATATGTTATCTTTGTAGTGCATTCGATTAAATATGGGTTGAAAAGATTTGCAAATCATTGTATTCTGTTTATATTTACAACTAACACAATTTCCCAACTCATATGGAAAATGGGTTTCGTATACTGTATATACACCTTCATAGACATATACACTTATATATGTATATATATATATAAACATTATATATATATATAAACATTATATATATATATATAAACATTATATGTATATATAAATATTATATATATATATAAATTATATATACATCTATACTGTATATACCTTAATATACATATGCACACACACATTTTCACACACACACACACACACACATACATACATACATACATATATATTTTATATATATATATATATATATATATATATATATATATATATATATATATATATATATATGCACACACAGGTTTCTTCTTCATAGTTTTCCTGAGGGAACTACTCTCCTGAAGGAATCAATAAAGTACTATCCATCCATCTATCCATCCATCCATCCATCCATCCATCCATCCATCCATCCATCCATCCTCATAGTCACGCCCAGACTGCAAAAGTGTGGGATGAAAGCCAGCTCTTAACTAAAGAGGAGGAGTCTGTTGAACTCTCACATTTTCTATTCATGTAATATTTCAACAATTGTACTCCATTGCGTCCGCTCACCCAGAAGGGGGTCCACACATCTGTAGCCTTCTCCCGAGGTTCCTTCTCTATCCCAGCTAGGGCGTTTGGAGTTTTTCTTGCCCAGATATGGGTTCAGATCATGGGATGTTATTGTGGTTTTTGAAGCCCTTTGAGGCTCTTGTGATTAAGGACTATGGCTAAGGGTTCACTCCAACCCTCTACCTCTTCTACATCTTTGACTTCCATGACTTTCACATCTTCCACGACTTCTATGACTTGTCCTTCTTTTATTTCTTCTTGTTCTTCTGCGACTGATACAACTTCTAAGTTTTCTGCATCTTCTATAGCTTCTACATTTTCTAGGACAAGGTCTATGTCTTCTTGGTCTTCTACGACTTTTACTTCTTCTTGGTCTTCTGCTTTTTGTTTTTCTACAAATTCTACTTGTTATTGGTCATCTACGTGTACTACATCTGTAGCAGATGTAGTACACGTCTTCTACTTGTTCTTGGTCTTTTACGTCTTCCACTTGTTCTTAGTCTTCTACATCTGCTACGTCTGCTAGGTCTTCTACTTCTTATTGGTCTTCTCAACGCCTACGTCTTCTAAGTCTTCTTGGTCTGCTACGACTTGTACGTCTTCTATAACTTGTATGACTTCTACATATTTTACATCTGCTATGTCTTATACCTTTTCTTCCACTTCTAAGTCTTCTTGGTCTGCTACGTCTGCTATGTCTTCTTCCACTTCTACACTTTCTATGACTTGTAAGTTTTCCACGGCTTCTATGTCTTTCTGGTCTTCTATGTTTTCTACTTCTTTTTGGTCTTCTATGTATGCTACCTCTTCTACATCTTATACTTCTTGGTCTTGTACGTCTTCTACTTCTTAGTCTGCTACGACTTCCATGTCTTCTACGTCTTCTGGTCCTTCTACGACTACTACTTCTTCCGTCTTATACCACTTCTACTTCTTCTAAGACTTCCATGTCTACTACGACTTATGACTTTTACGACTTCTACGTCTTCGAGTAATTTATGTTCGTTATAGTCTCTTCCATCATGTCGGTCACTTTTGTCCTCTTCATCATCGATCAATTAAAGAAACTGTATTTGATGTGAATGGGGGCAACAAACATGTTATCAGTCTGGACCGACGCATCATGAATGTCAGTCTTTTGTGCGCCGTGATGACAACTGTAAACACGACATCGGGGTAGGTTTCATCTACAGATTGTTACTCACAACAAAGCAGGAAGAAGAAGCTGTTGTAGCGTGCATACACACACATTCAAAACTCCATGTTCCACGACACAGTCGGACTGATTTAGCTATGAGCCCGCCTGCCTTCGCGACTTGATTGAGTCTAGCTTAAGCAGGCTGGGCTGGATGGGAGAACAGTACTAAGAGGAACAGACTGGAGAACAGGGCAGCAGTATGGCAAGTAAAGGGCGGAGCTAGCTACTTACACCAAAGCAGATGGACTGGACCACTTTGTGAAAACCAGGCAAAAGAGATCCTGCTTTAGGACAGAAAACAAAAGGGAACAGACCTTCACTTGGTCCATCCAGTCCATGATGTGTAGCATCTCTTGGAAGACTCTCTGCAGGCCCAGATTCATCTCCAGACGCTGCCTTCGGGCCTTTAGCAGCTCCAACAGGTACTCCCACAGCCGCATCACGTTGTCTTTCCTAGCGATGATGCCTTTGATGTCATGGTAACGCTCTGCCTCCAGTTCTTTCGCAACTGCGACCACAGCCTGCACGCGCTCTTCGTAGGCCGCAATGTCTGTCTCGATGGCCTCGTGCTTCTTGGTAGCCGCTTCCACCGCTTGAATGTCCCAGCCAAAGTTGTCCTGGAGAGAAGGAGCAATTTGTAAGAAGTGTGGAGGTCTGGCTGGTGCTCGGCCCTCACACCTGTGAGACTAGTCTCTGGTTTTCACAGAGCCAGGTCTCCCTCATGGCCGCCTTGCGGTCCAAGCGTCTAGCCAGCTGCTCCAACTTCTCCTGACGAATGAGCTCCGTCCGCAGGGCCAGCTCCCTCTCATGCTCCGCCTTCTCCAGACTCTCCCAGGCCTGCAAGCACAAACCTCAGCTCACAGGCTCGGGGAGGACGTCCATAGAAGCTTCTGACCTTGTTGATGTCCGAGATGACTTTGCCCTCCCGAGGTGTGAAGACCTTTTGGTTGTTGGCTCTCATTTTGCTCTGGATGGTGAAGAGAAGAACCTCCAAGTTCCCCTTTTCGGTGAACCTAAAAACTCCCAAAGACATTGGGGGAGTCAGAGTGGAGGGGGTGGGCTTCAGATGAAGGAGGCGGAGTCCGATGCTTACTTTGAAGGTTTCTCCACAGTTCTGTAGGTTTTGAAGGCCTGAAGCTGCTGCTGAACGGCCAGCAGAGAATTGGCCAACTTCCTGTCGTTGAGGATGATGATGGTCTGTTGGATCCATTCCAGCAGGGCCGATGCCAGACATTCGTACTTCTCCATCATGCTCTCTGTCTCCATGGCGTGATCCAGCACCTGCGCGTCCAGACAAAAGCCGTCAGCGGACTTCCTGCCTCGGGTTCTTTCAAGCGTTTCTGGGCCACCTTTCCGATCCGCTTGCCCTCCACCTTCAGAGCCTTCATCTTGGAGAAGTAGTGGTAGAAGGTGACCACGTAGGTGATGACCGACTTCTCGTCCGGGTGATCCACGCTGATGTCTGCAAGTTACAGTAAATACTGTACACTTACTTCTCTTCATTGTAGTGATTTGTGACTCTTCTATCAAGTTGTCATTATTTATTTGTGTTTATTTATGACTCTTCCATCAAGTTGTCATTATTTATTTGTGTTTATTTATGACACTTGTATCAGATTTTCATTATTTATTGTATTTATTTATGACACTTGTATCAAGTTTTCATTATTTATTTGTATTTATTTATGACACTTGTATCAAGTTTTATTATTTATTGTATTTATGTATGACACTTGTATCAAGTTTGTATTATTTATTGTATTTATTTATGACACTTGTATCAAGTTTTTATTATTTATTTGTATTTATTTATGACACTTGTATCAAGTTTGTATTGTTTATTGTATTTATTTATGACACTTGTATCAAGTCTTCATTATTTATTTGTATTTATTGTATTTATTCATGACACTTGTATTGAGTTTGTATTATTTATTGTATTTATTTGTATCACTTGTATCAAGTTTTTATTATTTGTGTTTATTTATGACACTTGTATCAAGTTTTTATTATTTATTGCGTTTATTCATGACACTTGTATCAAGTTCTTTTTATTGTATTTATTTATGACACTTGTATCAAGTTTTCATTATTTATTTGTATTTAATTATGACACTTGTATCAAGTTTTTATTATTTATTTGTATTTATTTATGACTCTTGTATCAAGTTTTCATTATTTATTTGTATTTATGTATGACACTTGTGTCAAGTTTTTATTATTTATTTGTATTTATTTATGACACTTGTATCAAGTTTTTATTATTTATTTGTATTTATTTATGACACTTGTATCAAGTTTTTATTATTTATTTGTATTTATTTATGACACTTGTATCAAGTTTTTATTATTTATTTGTATTTATTCATGACACTTGTATCAAGTTTTATTCTTTATTGTATTTATTTATGACTTTGGTATCAAGATTTCATCATTTATTGTATTTTCATTATTATTTGTATTTATTATATTGATTCATGACACTTGTATGAAGTTTGTATTATTTATTTGTGGTCCTTCACCTTCAGGGTCCAGGAGCTTGGTGAGGCCCAGGTGTTGTTCAGCCATGTTGAAGGCGTTCTGCAGGTTGTGGTGAACGTTGGATTTCTTCAGCCCGTCAAAGTCCATCAAATCAGGCCTGGAAAGAAAGTCTACCATCATTATTACTAAGGACACATTGAAGGAACATGGAGAACATGAAGAACATGAAGAAGATGAAGAAGATGGAGAACATTAAAAACATGAAGACTATGAGGAACACTGAGAACATGAAGAACATGAAGAAGATGGAGAACATTAAAAACATGAGGCACATGAAGAATATTAGGAACATGAAGAACATGAGGAACATGAAGATCATGGAGAACATTAAAACATGAAGAATATGAGGAACACGGAGAACCTGAGGAAGATGGAGAACATGAAAAAAGAGGCACATGAGGGACACAAGGAACATGGAAAACATGAGGAACATTAAGAATATGAGGTACATGGAGAACATGAAGAATATGCGGAACACGGAGAACATGAGGAACACTGAGAATGTGAACAACACAAGGAACATGGAGAACATGAAGGAAATGAGGAACACGAGGAACATTAGGAACATGAGGAAAATTTAAAAAATGGAGAACATGAGGCACATGAAGAATATGACGAACATGAAGAACATGAGGAACACGGAGAATGTGAAGAGCATGAAGAACATGAAAAACATGAAGAACATGGAAAACATGAGGAACATAAGGCACATGAAGAATATGATGAACATGAAAAACATGAGGAACACAGAGAACAGGAGGAAGATGGAGAACATGAAAAACATGAGACACATGAAGAACATGGGGAACATGGAAAAACATGAGGCACATGAAGAATATGATGAACATGAAAAACATGAGGAACACAGAGAACATGAAGAACACGAGGAAGATGGAGAACATGAAAAGCATGAGGCACATGAAGATTATGAGGAACATGAAGAACACGAGGAACACGGAGAACATGAGGAACATGAAGACCGTGGAGAATATGAAAAATGTGAGGAACACGGAGAACATGAAGAACATGGAGAATATGAGGAACATGGAGAACATGAGGAACATGAAGACCATGGAGAATATGAGGAACACGGAGAACATGAAGAACATGGAGAATATGAGGAACATGGAGAACATGAGGAAGATGAAGAATGTGAAGAACTTGAAGAACATGAGGAGGATGGAGAAAATGAAAAAAAGAGGCACATGAAGAACATGAGGAACATGAAACACAGAATATGAAAAACACAGAGAACATGAAAAACATGAGGCAAATGAAGAACATGAACACGGAGAACATGGAGAACATGAGGAACATGAAGAATACGAGGAACATGGAGAACATGAGGAACATGAAGAATATGTGGAACATGGAGAACATGAAGAACATAAGGAACACAGAGAACATGATGAACACAGAGAACGTGACGAACATAGAGATTGTGACAAACATGGAGAACGTGAGGAACATGAAGAAGATGGAGAACATGAAGAAGGTGGAGAAGATGAAGAGCATGAAGGAGATGGAAAACATGAGGAACATGAGGATGGAAAACATGAGGAACATGAAGAAGATGGAGAAGATGAATAACATGGAGGAGATGGAAAACATGAAGAAGATGGAGAAGATGAAGATTGAAAAGATGAAGAACATAGAGAAAACGGAGACGATGGAGAACATGAAGAATATGGAGAATAGTTAGAAGATGGAGAACATTTAGAAGATGAAGAACATGAAGAAGATGGAGAAGGTGGAGAACATGAAAAAGATGGAGAACATTTAGAAGATGAAGAACATGAGAAGATGGTGAGCATGAAGAAGATGGAGAGCATTGAGAAGATGAAGAACATGAAGAAGATGAAGAACATGGAGAAGTTGAAGAACATGGGGAAGATGGAGAACATATAGAAGATGGAGAACATTTACAAGATGAAGAACATGAAGAAGATGGAGAACATTTAGAAGATGAAGAAGATGGAGAAGGTGAAGAACATTTAGAAGATGGAGAAGGTGAAGAAGGTGGAGAAGTCACCTGTGTTTATGGATGAGGGCACTGAAGGCCATCCCGTCTCTCCAGCTTGTAGTGAAGTTGTGGATGTTGACGTCACAATACCTGAAAAGAACACAATACTGCAGTATTCCAGACATGTAGTACTACTACACATGTACAGTACCATATGCATGTACAGTACTACATGTGTACAGTACTACATGTCTGTACAGTACAGTACTACATGCCTGTACAGCACTACATGTCCGTACAGTATTACATGTGTACAGTACTACATGCCATTACAGTACTACATGCCTGTACAGTACTACATGTGTACAGTGCTACATGTGTACAGTACTACATGTGTACAGTGCTACATGTGTACAGTACTACATGCCTGTACAGTATTACATGTGTACAGTACTACATGTGTACAGTACTACATACCTGTGCAGTACTACATGTCTACAGTACTACATGCCTGTACAGTACTACATGTGTACAGTACTACATGCCTGTACAGTATTACATGTGTACAGTACTACATGTGTACAGTACTACATGCCTGTGCAGTACTACATGTCTACAGTACTACATGCCTGTACAGTACTACATGTCTGTACAGTACTACATGCCTGTACAGTACTACATGCCTGTACAGTACTACATGTCTGTACAGTACTACATGTGTACAGTACTACATGTCTGTACAGTACTACATGTCTGTACAGTACTACATGTGTACAGTACTAGATGCCTGTACAGCAGTAATAAAGTAATTGCTTCATGCAATGGATGTAGTATGAAAGGATGGATATAGCTAGTATTACATGAATGTATACAAAAACTGTAAGAAAGAGATGAAGTATGAAAGGATGGATATAGCTAGTATTACATGAAGGATGGATATAGCTAGTATTACATGAAAGTATACACAAACTGTAAGATAGAGATGTTTGATCATGTTTTTTTGGACTGGGAGACACAATTCCTCCGTAGAGAGGACTTTTAAAACATCATTTATTTTACTTTTCCAAACAGATACCGATAATTTCCGATATTACATTTTAAAGCATTTATCGGCCTGCTGATATTATCGGACATCTCTAATACAAGATGTACTACTAATGTATGTACTGATATAGTAATATGTGTATAGATGTAGTATTATAGTGTGTGTATGGATGTAGTATTAATGTATGTGTATGGATGTAGTATTATAGTGTGTGTATGGATGTAGTATTATAGTGTGTGTATGGATGCAGTATTAATGTATGTGTATAGATGTAGTATTAATGTATGTGTATGGATGTAGTATTAATGCATGTGTATAGATGTAGTATTAATGTATGTGTATGGATGTAGTATTAATGTATGTGTATAGATGTAGTATTAATGTATGTGTATGGATGTAGTATTATAGTGTGTGTATGGATGTAGTATTAATGTATGAGTATGGATGTAGTATTAATGTATGAGTATGGATGTAGTATTAATGTATGTGTATGGGTGTAGTATTATAGTGTGTGTATGGATGTAGTATTATAGTGTGTATATGGATGTAGTATTAATGTATGTGTATGGTTGTAGTATTAATGTATGTGTATGGATGTAGTATTATAGTGTGTGTATGGATGTAGTATTATAGTGTGTGTATGGATGTAGTATTAATGTATGAGTATGGATGTAGTATTAATGTATGTGTATGGATGTAGTATTATAGTGTGTTTATGGATGTAGTATTAATGTATGAGTATGGATGTAGTATTAATGTATGAGTATGGATGTAGTATTAATGTATGTGTATGGATGTAGTATTATAGTGTGTGTATGGATGTAGTATTATAGTGTGTATATGGATGTAGTATTAATGTATGTGTATGGTTGTAGTATTAATGTATGTGTATGGATGTGGTATTAACGTATGTGTATGGATGTAGTATTATAGTGTGTGTATGGATGTAGTATTATAGTGTGTGTATGGATGTAGTATTAATGTATGAGTATGGATGTAGTATTAATGTATGTGTATGGATGTAGTATTATAGTGTGTGTATGGATGTAGTATTAATGTATGAGTATGGATGTAGTATTAATGTATGAGTATGGATGTAGTATTAATGTATGTGTATGGATGTAGTATTATAGTGTGTGTATGGATGTGGTATTATAGTGTGTATATGGATGTAGTATTAATGTATGTGTATGGTTGTAGTATTAATGTATGTGTATGGATGTGGTATTAACGTATGTGTATGGATGTAGTATTATAGTGTGTGTATGGATGTAGTATTATAGTGTGTGTATGGATGTAGTATTAATGTATGTGTATGGATGTAGAATTAATGTATGTGTATGGATGTAGTATTAATGTATGTGTATTGATGTAGTATTATAGTGTGTGTGTATGGATGTAGTATTAATGTATGTGTATGGATGTAGTATTAATGCATGTGTATGGATGTAGTATTAATGTATGTGTATGGATGTGGTATTAACGTATGTGTATGGATGTAGTATTATAGTGTGTGTATGGATGTAGTATTATAGTGTGTATATGGATGTAGTATTATAGTGTGTATATGGATGTAGTATTATAGTGTGTGTATGGATGTAGTATTATAGTGTGTATATGGATGTAGTATTAATGTATGAGTATGGAAGTAGTATTAATGTATGTGTATGGTTGTAGTATTAATGTATGTGTATGGATGTGGTATTAACGTATGTGTATGGATGTAGTATTATAGTGTGTGTATGGATGTAGTATTATAGTGTGTGTATGGATGTAGTATTAATGTATGTGTATGGATGTAGAATTAATGTATGTGTATGGATGTAGTATTAATGTATGTGTATTGATGTAGTATTATAGTGTGTGTATGGATGTAGCATTAATGTATGTGTATGGATGTAGTATTAATGTATGTGTATGGATGTGGTATTAACGTATGTGTATGGATGTAGTATTATAGTGTGTGTATGGATATAGTATTATAGTGTGTATATGGATGTAGTATTAATGTATGAGTATGGATGTAGTATTAATGTATGTGTATGGTTGTAGTATTAATGTATGTGTATGGATGTGGTATTAACATATGTGTATGGATGTAGTATTATAGTGTGTGTATGGATGTAGTATTATAGTGTGTGTATGGATGTAGTATTAATGTATGTGTATGGATGTAGAATTAATGTATGTGTATGGAAGTAGTATTAATGTATGTGTATTGATGTAGTATTATAGTGTGTGTATGGATGTAGTATTAATGTATGTGTATGGATGTAGTATTAATGTATGTGTATGGATGTGGTATTAACATATGTGTATGGATGTAGTATTATAGTGTGTGTATGGATATAGTATTATAGTGTGTATATGGATGTAGTATTAATGTATGTGTATGGATGTAGTATTAATGTATGTGTATGGATGTGGTATTAACGTATGTGTATGGATGTAGTATTATAGTGTGTGTATGGATATAGTATTATAGTGTGTATATGGATGTAGTATTAATGTATGAGTATGGATGTAGTATTAATGTATGTGTATGGTTGTAGTATTAATGTATGTGTATGGATGTGGTATTAACGTATGTGTATGGATGTAGTATTATAGTGTGTGTATGGATATAGTATTATAGTGTGTATATGGATGTAGTATTAATGTATGAGTATGGATGTAGTATTAATGTATGTGTATGGTTGTAGTATTAATGTATGTGTATGGATGTGGTATTAACGTATGTGTATGGATGTAGTATTATAGTGTGTGTATGGATGTAGTATTATAGTGTGTATATGGATGTAGTATTAATGTATGAGTATGGATGTAGTATTAATGTATGTGTATGGTTGTAGTATTAATGTATGTGTATGGATGTGGTATTAACGTATGTGTATGGATGTAGTATTATAGTGTGTGTATGGATGTAGTATTATAGTGTGTATATGGATGTAGTATTATAGTGTGTGTATGGATGTAGTATTATAGTGTGTATATGGATGTAGTATTAATGTATGAGTATGGATGTAGTATTAATGTATGTGTATGGTTGTAGTATTAATGTATGTGTATGGATGTGGTATTAACGTATGTGTATGGATGTAGTATTATAGTGTGTGTATGGATGTAGTATTATAGTGTGTATATGGATGTAGTATTAATGTATGAGTATGGATGTAGTATTAATGTATGTGTATGGATGTAGAATTAATGTATGTGTATGGATGTAGTATTAATGTATGTGTATTGATGTAGTATTATAGTGTGTGTATGGATGTAGTATTAATGTATGTGTATGGATGTAGTATTAATGTATGTGTATGGATGTAGAATTAATGTATGTGTATGGATGTAGTATTAATGTATGTGTCTTGATGTAGTATTATAGTGTGTGTATGGATGTAGTATTAATGTATGTGTATGGATGTAGTATTAATGTATGTGTATGGATGTAGTATTAATGTATGTGTATGGATGTAGAATTAATGTATGTGTATGGATGTAGTATTAATGTATGTGTCTTGATGTAGTATTATAGTGTGTGTATGGATGTAGTATTAATGTATGTGTATGGATGTAGTATTAACGTATGTGTATGGATGTAGTATTATAGTGTGTGTATGGATATAGTATTATAGTGTGTATATGGATGTAGTATTAATGTATGAGTATGGATGTAGTATTAATGTATGTGTATGGATGTAGTATTATAGTGTGTGTATGGATGTAGTATTAATGTATGAGTATGGATGTAGTATTAATGTATGAGTATGGATGTGGTATTAACGTATGTGTATGGATGTATTATTATAGTGTGTGTATGGATATAGTATTATAGTGTGTATATGGATGTAGTATTAATGTATGAGTATGGTTGTAGTATTAATGTATGTGTATGGATGTGGTATTAACGTATGTGTATGGATGTAGTATTATAGTGTGTGTATGGATGTAGTATTATAGTGTGTGTATGGATGTAGAATTAATGTATGTGTATGGATGTAGTATTAATGTATGTGTATTGATGTAGTATTATAGTGTGTGTGTATGGATGTAGTATTATAGTGTGTGTATGGATGTAGTATTAATGTATGTGTATGGATGTAGTATTAATGTATGTGTATGGATGTAGTATTAATGTATGTGTATGGATGTAGTATTAATGTATGTGTATGGATGTAGTATTAATGTATGTGTATAGATGTAGTATTAATGTATGTGTATGGATGTAGTATTTAAGTGTGTGTGTATAGATGTAGTATTAATACTACATCCATACACATACATGAATATTACATCCATACACATACATTAATACTATGTGCATGAATGTAGTATTCATGTATGTGTGTGGACGTAGTTCTGTGTGTATGGATGTAATATTAATGTTGTATAGATGTAGTACAAATGCAAGTATGCATGTGGTAATATTGAGTGTATAGATTGTAATAACCAGAGGTGGGTAGAGTAGCCAGAAATGGTACTCAAGTAAGAGTACTGTTACTTTAGAGATTTATTACTCAAGTAAAAGTAAGGAGTAGTCACCCAAATATTTACATGAGTAAAAGTAAAAAGTATGTTGTGAAAAAAATACTCAACTACTGAGCAACTGATGAGTAACCTGTTTGTTTAATGATTACGGCAACAAGTAATGCACAAAAACATAAAAATAGCAATGAACAAATTCAGGGCCAGGAATATCTCTTAAGCAACTAAAACAATAATATATATTGAATAATAATACATTAAAATTAAAAAAATAAGGCAAATTGAGCCACAATAACTTAACAGCACCATAGGCTCAGTAGGCATTGATTGATTGATTGAAACTTGTATTAGTAGATTGCAAAGTACAGTACATATTCCGTACAGTTGACCACTAAATGGTAACACCCCAATAAGTTGTTCAACTAGTTTAAGTCGGGTATTACGTGTGACGGTCATGTGACCGCCTGGCTCTGTTTGATTGGTCTAACGTCACCAGTGACTGCATTTGATTGGTGAAACGGAGTCAAAGGTCACCAGTGACTGCATCTGATTGGTGAAACGCAGGCATGCGTAGTTCCTACTTTGAAGGTCTGTCTAACAAACCAAAACAAACATTAATGTAGATAAATGGAGCAGAGTAAAAGTAGTGTTTCTTCTCTATAAATATACTCGAGTAAAAGTAAAAGTATGTTGCATAAAAACTACTCTTAGAAGTACAATTTATCCCAAAAGTTACTCAAGTAGATGTAACGGAGTAAATGTAGCGCGTTACTACCCACCTCTGGTAATAACCAATAAAATTAATCAATAACCAATGGAAATAATCAATAACCAATAGAAATAATTAATAACCAATAGAGATAGTCAATAACCAATAGAAGTATTTAATAACCAATAGAAATAATCAATAACTAATACAAATAATCAATAGAGATAATTAATACCCAATAGAGATAATAAATGGGTTGTACTTGTATAGCGCTTTTCTACCCTCAAGGTACTCAAAGCGCTTTGACACTACTTCCACATTTACCCATTCACACACACATTCACACACTGATGGAGGGAGCTGCCATGCAAGGCGCCAACCAGCACCCATCAGGAGCAAGGGTGAAGTGTCTTGCTCAGGACACAACGGACGTGACGAGGTTGGTACTAGGTGGGATTTGAACCAGGGACCCTCGGGTTGCGCACGGCCACTCTCCCCACTGCGCCACGCCGTCCCTAATCAATAATCAATAATAAATATAAATAACCAATGGAAAAAAATCAATAACCAATATGAATAATCAAGAAGTAGAGATAAACAATAACCAACAGCCATTACAAATAATAAATAGGCAATAGAGATAATCAATATTCAATAGAGATGATCAATAACCAATGAAAATAATCAATAAGCAATAGAAATAATCAATATTCAATATAAATAATTAATGATGAATATAGATAATCAATAACCAAAATAAATAATCAATAACTAATGGAAATAATCAATAACTAATGGAAATAATCAATAACCAATATAAATAATCAATAACAAATAATCATTAACCAGTTCGGATAATAAATAACTAATACAAATAATCAATAATCACCCAGAAGTCTTCATCTGACACCACAACAGCAAAGCGTCTTTGGCAGATTTTCTTTCTTTGTTGTCTTCCGTTTCCACACTGATGTCCTGGATCTAAACAAATACATCTTTGTTTGTTTACATTTAATATATGTTTGTTTACATTTAATAAAGTGCATATTGATGTCCTGGATCTATACAAATACATGTTTGTTTACACATGTTTGTTTACATTTAATAAAGTACATATTGATGTCCTGGATCTAAACAAATATATATTTGTTTGTTTACATTTAATATATGTTTGATTACATTTAATAAAGTACATATTGATGTCCTGGATCTATACAAATACACGTTTGTTTACACATGTTTGTTTACATTTAATAAAGTACATATTGATGCCCTGGATCTATAAAAGTACATGTTTGTTCACATTTAATACATGTTTGTTTACATTTAATAAAGTACATATTGATGTCCTGGGTCTATACAAGTACATGTTTGTTTACATTTAATCCATGTTTGTTTACATTTAATACAAGTTTGTTTACATTTAATACACGTTTGTTTACATTTCATAAATGTTTGTTTACATTTAATACATGTTTGTTTCCATTAAACAAAGTACATATTGATGTCCTGGATCTATACAAGTACATGTTTGTTTACATTTAATACATGTTTGTTTACATTTAATAAAGTACATATTGATGTCCTGGATCCATACAAGTACATGTTTGTTTACATTTAATACATGTTTGTTTACATTTACTAAAGTACATATTGATGTCCTGGATCTATACAAACACATGTTTGTTTACATTTAATACATGTTTGTTTACACATGTTTGTTTACATTTAATACATGTTTGTTTACACATGTTTGTTTACATTTAATACATGTTTGTTTACACATGTTTGTTTACATTTAATAAAGTACATATTGATGTCCTGGATCTATACAAGTACATGTTTGTTTACATTTAATACATGTTTGTTTACACATGTTTGTTTACACATGTTTGTTTACACATGTTTGTTTGCATTTAATACATGTTTGTTTACACATGTTTGTTTACATTTAATAAAGTACATATTGATGTCCTGGATCTATACAAGTACATGTTTGTTTACACATGTTTGTTTACATTTAATACATGTTTGTTTACACATGTTTGTTTACACATGTTTGTTTACATTTAATACATGTTTGTTTACATTAAACAAAGTACATATTGATGTCCTGGATCTATACAAGTACATGTTTGTTTACATTTAATACATGTTTGTTTACATTAAACAAAGTACATATTGATGTCCTGGATCTATACAAGTACATGTTTGTTTACATTTAATACATGTTTGTTTACACATGTTTGTTTACATTTAATACATGTTTGTTTACACATGTTTGTTTACACATGTTTGTTTACATTTAATACATGTTTGTTTACACATGTTTGTTTACATTTAATAAAGTACATATTGGTGTCCTGGATCTATACAAGTACATGTTTGTTTACATTTAATACATGTTTGTTTACACATGTTTGTTTACACATGTTTGTTTACATTTAATACATGTTTGTTTACACATGTTTGTTTACATTTAATAAAGTACATATTGATGTCCTGGATCTATACAAGTACATGTTTGTTTACATTTAATACATGTTTGTTTACACATGTTTGTTTACATTTAATACACGTTTGTTTACACATGTTTTTTTTACATTTAATACATGTTTGTTTACACATGTTTGTTTACATTTAATAAAGTACATATTGATGTCCTGGATCTATACAAGTACATGTTTGTTTACATTTAATACATGTTTGTTTACACATGTTTGTTTACATTTAATAAAGTACATATTGATGTCCTGGATCTATACAAGTACATGTTTGTTTACATTTAATACATGTTTGTTTACACATGTTTACATTTATTACATGTTTGTTTACACATGTTTACATTTAATACATGTTTGTTTACACATGTTTAAATTTAATACATGTTTGTTTAAATTTAATACATGTTTGTTTACACATGTTTGTTTACATTTAATAAAGTACATATTGATGTCCTGGATCTATACAAGTACATGTTTGTTTACATTTAATACATGTTTGTTTACATTTAATACATGTTTGTTTACACATGTTTGTTTACACATGTTTGTTTACACATGTTTGTTTACACATGTTTGTTTACATTTAATACATGTTTGTTTACACATGTTTGTTTACATTTAATAAAGTACATATGGATGTTCTGGATCTATACAAGTACATGTTTGTTTACATTTAATACATGTTTGTTTACATTTAATAAAGTACATATTGAGGTCCTGGATCCATACAAGTACATGTTTGTTTACATTTAATACATGTTTGTTTACAGTTAATAAATGTTTATTTACATTTGATACAAGTGTGTTTACATTTAATACATGTTTGTTTATACATCATAAATGTTTGTTTACATTTAATACATGTTTGTTTACATTAAACAAAGTACATATTGATGTCCTGGATCTATACAAGTACATGTTTGTTTACATTTAATACATGTTTTTTTTACATTTAATACATGTTTATTTACATTTAATAAAGTACATATTGATGTCCTGGATCTATACAAGTACATGTTTGTTTACATTTAATACATGTTTGTTTACATTTAATAAAGTACATATTGATGTCCTGGATCTATACAAGTACATGTTTGTTTACATTTAATACATGTTTGTTTACATTTAATAAAGTACATATTGATGTCCTGGATTTATACAAGTACATGTTTGTTTACATTTAACACACATTTGTTTACATTTAATGCATGTTTGTTTACATTTAATAAAGTAAATAATGATGTCCTGGACCTTTAAAAAGTACATATTTATTTACAGTTAATAAAGTACGTATTGACAAATATTTGTTTACATTTAATAAAGTACATATTGACAAATATGTGTTTACATTTAATAAAGTATATTTTGATGTCCTGGATCTTTACAAAGTAAATATTTATTTATATCTAATAAAGTACATATTGACAAATATTTTTTACAATCAATAAAGTCAATAGTGACACCTTTTTACAGAATAAATATTGACAATTTTTTTTACATTTAATAAAGTCAATATATTTATTTACATTTAATAAAGTCAATATTGACAAATATTTATTTACATGTAATAAAGTCAACATCTACAAAAAATTACATTTAATAAAGTAGTGAATTATATTTTTTTATTTTTACATTTAATTGAGTCAATACAGACAAATATTTATTTACATTTAATAAAGTACATACTGACAAATATTTATTAAAATTAAGAAATATTAATTACATTTAATAAAGTACATATTGAAAAATATGTATTTACATTTAATAAAGTACATATTGACAAATATTTATTAAAATTAAGAAATATTAATTACATTTAATAAAGTACATATTGAAAAATATTTATTTACATTTAATAAAGTACATATTGAAAAATATTTATTTACATTTAATATAGTACATATTGATGTCCTGGATCTTTACAAAGTAAATATTTTTTTATATTTAATAAAGTACATATTGACAAATGTTTATTTACATTTAATAGTCAATATTGACACATTTTACTACATTTTATAAAATAAATATTGAGAAATATTTATTAAATTTAATAACGTTAATACTGACAAATATTTATATACATTTAATAAAGTCAATATTGACAAATATTTATTTACATGTAATAAAGTCAATATTGACAAAAATTACATTTAATAAAGTACATTTGACAAATATTTATTTATATTTAATGAAGTCAATATAGACAAATATTTATTTACATTTTATAAAGTCAATATTGACAAATAATTAAAATGTTATAAAGTCAATATTAAGAAATATTCATTACATTTAATAAAGTACATATTGACAAATATTTATAAAAATGTATAAAGTAAATATTAAGAAATATTATTTACATTTAATAAAGTCAATATTGATAAATATTTATTACAATTGTATAGAGCAAATATTAAGAGATATTAATTATATTTAATGAAGTAAATATTGATGTCCTGGATCTTTATAAAGTAAATATTTATTTATATCTAATAAAGTACATATTGACAAATATTTATTACGTTTAATAAAGTCAATATTGACACATGTTACTACATTTTATAAAATAAATATTGACAAACATTTTACATTTAATGAAATCCATATTGACAAAAAATATTACATTTAATAAAGTAAATATTGACAAACATTTATTTACATTTAATAAAGTCAATATTGACAAATATTTATTTACATTTTAAAAAGTCAATATTAGTATATATATATATATATTTGTAAGTAAATATTGACAAACATGAATTACATTTAAGTAAATATTAATTTATATTGTAAAAAAGTAAACATTAATAAAAACATGAATTCATATTTAAAATGGTAAATATTGATAAAAACATTTATTGACCTTTTAAAAAGTGAATATTGATTTAAAAAACATTGACATTTAAAAAGTAAATATTGATAATACTTTAATTGACATTTAAAAAGGTTAATATTGATAAAAACATGAATTTATATTTTAAAAAGTAAATATTGATACAAATATAAATTCATATTTAAAAAAGTAAATATTGATAAAAACATTGATTTCCATTTAAAAATTAAATATTGACATTCAAACATTAATTTATACTTAAAAAGTAAATGTTGATAAAAAAAACTTTTGTTGACATTTAAAAAATAATCGTTGATAAAACAATTGACATTTTAAAAAGTAAATATTGATAAACACATTAATTTATAATTAAAAAGTAAATATTGCCATTAAAATGTTGATAGTATTTGTCCTCCAGCTGCAGTTCCACCGTGTGACCAGCAGAGGGAGGCAACACAGGCGGAAAGAGAAAAAAGAGTCGACCTCTGACCTCTAGGCTGTAAACAAGGGCAGGTGACATGACAGGTGACCTGGAAGCGCAGGATGATGGTCCAGATGAGACCCAGGGTCAGACGGTGGTTTCCATCCACGATGTCGTGTGAGCCCACATTCTCCAGGTGGACGTGCTGCTCCTTCAAGAACTGCAGAGCTTTGTCCACGTTCTCCAAGCAGTGGATCTTCATCCTGCCCTTAGTGGGTGTGGGCTGAAACACATGT
>NC_084630.1:36544096-36554096 GCF_033978795.1 Nerophis ophidion | reverse complement strand
TCGATCTACGTTCCCATCCTCACCTATGGTCATGAGCTTTGGGTCATGACCGAAAGGATAAGAACACGGGTACAAGTGGCCCAAATGAGTTTCCTCCGCCGGGTGGCGGGTCTCTGCCTTAGAGATAGGGTGAGAAGCTCTGCCATCCGGGAGGAACTCAAAATAAAGCTGCTGCTCCTCCACATGGAGAGGAGCCAGATGTGGTGGTTCGGGCATCTGGTCAGGATGCCACCCGAACGCCTCCCTAGGGAGGTGTTTAGGGAACGTCCAACTGTTAGGAGGCCACGGGGAAGACCCAGGACACGTTGGGAAGATTATGTCTCCCGGCTGGCCTGGGAACGCCTCGGGATCCCCCGGGAAGAGCTAGACGAAGTGGCTGGGGAGAGGGAAGTCTGGGCTTCCCTGCTTAAGCTGCTGCCACCGCGACCCCACCTCGGAAAAGCGGAAGATGATGGATGGATGGATGGATGGTATAATATGAAAACGATGTTACTAATGCTGTTACTTTTACCGGTAACGAGTAATCTAATAACTTTTATGTACGCTACAACGCTGTTACGATGCGTTTTATGTAATCTGGCATGCTACTTTTGATGTGATTGTATGTCAACAAGACAGCGTTAGAAGCACAAAAGGGTTAGTGCAGGTAATATCTTTTTACTAATGAAAGCAACCCCCGGAAGTAATTATGAACACGATATCAAATAGAAAGAGGCCTCATCCACACGCGAACAAAAACATTCAACAGAACTATCTTAACTGCCACTGCTAAGCTAAAAAATACAGCTGAACTATTCTGCTATGTCTGGGCGCTGAAGTCTCACGTCACTTGGCAAAAGGCACAGCTTTTTAAAGACACACACACACTCTGCTCTCATGAAATGTCTCTCAACTGCATATGCTAGATATTTAAAACTTTTCTTTTTCAAGTAACACATTAATTACAAACCCCGTTTCCATATGAGTTGGGAAATTGTGTTAGATGTAAATCCAAACGGAATAATTTTTTTTTACAAATAATAATTAACTTAGAATTTCATGGCTGCAATACGTGCCAAAGTAGTTGGGAAAGGGCATGTTCACCACTGTGTTACATCACCTTTTCTTTCAACAACACTCAATAACCGTTTGGGAACTGAGGAAACTAATTGTTGAAGCTTGGAAGGTGGAATTCTTTCCCATTCTTGTTTTATGTAGAGCTTCAGTTGTTCAACAGTCCGGGGTCTCCTCTGTCGTATTTTACGCTTCATAATGCACCACACATTTTTGATAGGACTGCAGGCCGGCCAGGAAAGTACCTGCACTCTTTTTTTATGAAGCTGAACACGTGCTGAATGTGGCTTGGCATTGTCTTGCTGAAATAAGTAGGGGCGTACATGAAAAAGTCGGCACTTAAATGGCAGCAAATGTTGTTCCAAACAGATGGGTAACTTACAGATGTGTAAGTTACCCATGCCTTGGGCACTAATGCACCCCCATACCATCACAGATGCTGGCTTTTGAACTTTGCGTCGATAGCAGTCTGGATGGTTCGCTTCCCCTTTGGTCCGGATGAAACGGTGTCCAATATTTCCAAAAATAATTTGAAATGTGGGCTCGTTAGACCACAGAACGCCTTTCCACTTTGCAACAGCCCATCTTAGATGATCTCGGGCCCAGAGAAGCCGGCGGCGTTTCTGGATGTTGATAATTGGCTTTCGCTTTGCATAGTAGAGCTTTAACTTGCACTTACAGATATAGCAACAAACTGTATTTAGTGACAGTGGTTTTCTGAAGTGTTCCTGAACTCATGTGGTGATATCCTTTAGAGATTGATGTCGGTTTTTGATACAGTGCCGTCTGAGGGATGGAAGGTCACGGTTATTCAATGTTAGTTTCCAGACATGCCGCTTACGTGGAGTGATTTCTCCGGATTCTCTGAACCTTTTGATGATATCATGGAGCGTAGATGTTGAAATCCCTAAATTTCTTGCAATTGCACTTTGAGAAACGTTTTTCTTAAACTGTTTGACTATTTGCTCACGCAGCTGTGGACAAAGGGGTGTACCTCGCCCCATCCTTTCCTGTGAAAGACTGAGCATTTTTTGGGAAGCTGTTTTTATACCCAATCATGGCACCCACCTGTTCCAAATTAGCCTTCACACCTGTGGGATGTCCCAAATAAGTGTTTGATGAGCGTTTCTTAACTTTATCAGTATTTATTGCCACCTTTCCCAACTTGTTTGTTGCGTGTTGCTGGCATCAAATTCTAAAGATAATGATTATTTGCACCAAAAAAATGTTTATCAGTTTGAACATCAAATATGTTGTCTTTGTAGCATATTCAACTGAATATGGCTTGAAAAAGATTTGCAAATCATTGTATTCTGTTTATATTTACATCTAACACAATTTCCCAACTCATATGGAAACGGGGTTTGTACTTAATTTAATAATTATTTACATTTATGAAAGAGTAATTCTGTTTGTAATTGAATT
This sequence comes from Nerophis ophidion, assembly GCF_033978795.1. Taxonomy (NCBI): domain Eukaryota; kingdom Metazoa; phylum Chordata; class Actinopteri; order Syngnathiformes; family Syngnathidae; genus Nerophis; species Nerophis ophidion. Next base: position 36,551,618 of record NC_084630.1, on the reverse strand, counting down.
TTTAGTCAGGTAACGACTATAATTATTCCTTTTTTAAAATAGATTCTCCAAACATTGTTAATTGATAAACTGTTTTATCAGGATATGGTGTATTTGCTCTTGCATCAATTTAAAAAAGTTCTTTTGTGGTCAAGTACCGAGGGAAGTTCATCTCAAGACATGAGCGGGACAAGAGACAGAAACCCTCTATAAATATCTTTACTATTTATCTGGCATTATATGCTCATAATGTTAACAACAAAAAGTGCTGATAATGTTATAATTAATAAGTTCTAACATTATTTTTATGTGTTTTGTTGCAGACACCAACTGTTGATGTTCTATCTCAACATTCTCCAGATTCATGTGAGCGATAAACCGACTTCATCCCTCCAACAGGTTATTTCTTGACTATTTTACTATCCATCCATCCATCCATTTTCTACTACCTGTCCCTTTTTTGGGTTGGCGGGGTGTGCTTGAGCCTATCTGAGCTGCATTCGGGCGGAAGGCGGAGTGCACCCTGGACAAGTCGCCACCTCATTACACGGCCAACACAAATAGACAACATTTACACTCACATTCACACACTAGGGCCAATTAAGTGTTGCCAATCAACCTATCCCCAGGTGCATGTCTTTGGAGGTAAGATGAAGCCGGAGTACCCGGAGGGAACCCACGCAGTCACGGGGAGAACATGCAAACTCCACACAGAAAGATCACGAGCCCAGGATTTAACTCAGGACTACTCAGGACCTTCGATTTGTGACGCACATGCACTAACCCCTGACCCACCGTATTGCCCTATATCTGCTAAAAACTTGACACAACCTATACTTCAAAAGACATTTAATCCTTTTAACCTCTCACAGATCAGTTTATATGACAACATTTTTTAAGCGTACATCCATGTTAGTCTGTGGAATTTACAACTCATGTTTAGCAAAACAGGAGATGTTACAGGTCAGCAACATGAATTCTATATGTGATCACTTGTCATGTACTCATATTGTTTGAACTAAAAAAGACTTCAGTGTGTTTCATATAAGGTCCTCATATTTTTCTGAACCACATTAGTGTGTGTTACAATGTTTAATTCAAAGCTTTAAAATGAGTGTTTCAATCCAGGTCCTCATATTTTCTGAACCACATTTTAGTGAATGTTACATTCTTAAATAATAGTCTAAGAGCTAAAACGCTATAATAATCTTTACTGTTTATGTAGAATTATATGATCAGAATATTATCAACCAAAAGTGGTTGTTAATGTTATAATTAATTAGTTCTGACATTATATTTTTGTGTTTTGTTGCAGACACCAACTGTTGGGGTTCTATCTCAACATTCTCCAGATTCAGATGTGAGCGATAAACCGACTTCATCCCTCCAACAGGTTATTACAAGTCTATTTTTACTATATCTGCTCTAAATGTGACCCAACCTATATTTTGAAAGACATTTATTAATTTTAATCTCTCACAGATCAGTTTATATGACAACATTTTCGTAAGGGTACATCCATGTTAGTCAGTAAGGAGTTTGGAACTCATGTTTAGCAAAACAGGAGATGTTACAAGTCAACAACATACATTCTACATGTGACCCCTCGTCATGTCCTTATATTGTTTGAACCAAGAAAGACTTAGGTGTGTTTCATATAAGGTCCTCATATTTTCTAAACCAGATTAGTGTGTGTTACAATGTTAATGTCCAAGCTTTAAAATGTGTGTTTCAATTCAGGTCCTCATATTTTCTGAACCAGATTTTAGTGTGTTTTATATTCTTAGTTAATTGTCTAAGAGCTGAAACTCTGTAATAATCTTTACTATTTATCTGGCATTGTATGCTCAGAGTTTTATCAACAAAAAGTGCTGATAATGTTATAATTAATTAGTTCTGACATTATATTTTTGTGTTTTGTTGCAGAAACCAACTGTTGAGGTTCCATCTCAACATTCTCCAGATTCAGATGTGAGCCATTAACTGACTTCATCCCTCCAACAGGTTATTACATGTCTATTTTTACTATATCTGCTCTAAATTTGACCCAACCTATATTTTGAAAGACATTTATTTATTTTAATCTCTCACAGATCAGTTTATATGACAACTTTTTCGCAAGGGTACATCCATGTTAGTCAGTAGAAAGTTTAGAACTCATGTTTAGCAAAACAGGAGATGTTACAAGTCAACAACATAAATTCTACATGTGAGCACTCGTCATGTCCTTATATTGTTTGAAGCAAGAAAGACTTAGGTGTGTTTCATATAAGGTCCTCATATTTTCTGAACCTGAAAATGTGTGTTACAATGTTAATGTCAAAGCTTTAAAATGAGTGTCTCAATTCATGTCCTCATATTTTCTGAACCAGATTTTTGTGTGTGTTACATTCTTAACAAATTGTCTAAGAGCTGAAACTCTGTAATAATCTTTACCCTTTATCTGGCATTGTATGCTCAGATTTTTATCAACAAAAAGTGGTGAGAATGTTATAATTAATTAGTTATGACATTATATTTTTGTTTTTTGTTGCAGAAACCAACTGTTGAGGTTCTATCTCAACATTCTCTAGATTCAGATGACAGCCATAAACCGACTTCATCCCTCCAACAGGTTATTACATGTCTATTTTTACTATATCTGCTCTAAATTTGACCCAACCTATATTTTGAAAGACATTTATTAATTTTAATCTCTCACAGATCAGTTTATATGACAACATTTTCGTAAGGGTACATCCATGTTAGTCAGTAGGGAGTTTGGAACTCATGTTTAGCAAAACAGGAGATGTTACAAGTCAACAACATAAATTCTACATGTGAGCACTCGTCATGTCCTCATATTGTTTGAACCAAGAAAGACCTAGGTGTGTTTCATATAAGGTCCTCATATTTTCTGAACCAGATTAGTGTGTGTTAAAATGTTAATGTCAAAGCTTTAAAATGAGTGTTTCAATTCAGAAAATGCAGTGCCTCTTGTTTACAGCCGGTTTCTGCAGCGCTGTTTTCATTGATCAAAGTATTTTTTCGGTGGTCGTGTTTTTGGTACATAACTTGTAAATAGTGCGCAAATAATAGGCTATGTATATATAAATACATTCAAACCCCGTTTCCATATGAGTTGGGAAATTGTGTTAGATGTACATATAAACAGGATACAATGATTTGCAAAGAATTTTCAACCCCAATTCTGTTGAATATGCTACAAAGACAACATATTTGATGTTAAAACTGCTAAACATTTTTTTTGCAAAGAATTTAGGGATTTTACCATCTACGGTCCGTAAAATTATCAAAAGGTTCAGAGAATCTGGAGAAATCACTGCACGTAAGCGATGTACTGCATTAAAAACCGACATCAGTGTGTAAAAGATATCACCACATGGGCTCAGAAATAATTCAGAAAACCACTGTCAGTTACTACAGTTGGTCGCTACATCTGTAAATGCAAGTTAAAACTCTACTATGCAAAGCAAATGCCATTTATCAACAAGACAGAGGAACGCCGCGGGCTTCGCTGGGCCCGAGCTCATCTAAGATGGACTGATGCAAAGTGGAAAAGTGTTCTGTGGTCTGACGAGTCCACATTTCAAATTATATATGGAAATTGTGGACGTGGTGTTCTCCGGAACAAAGAGGAAAATAACCATCCGGCGCAAAGTTCAAAAGCCAGCATGTGTGATGGTATGGGGGTGTATTAGTGCCCAAAGCATGGGTAACTTACACATCTGAGAAGGCACCATTAATGCTGAATGGTCCATACAGGTTTTGGAGCAACATATGTTGTCATCCAAGCAACATTATCATGGACGCCCCTGCTTATTTCAGCAAAACAATGCCAAGCCACGTGTTACAACAGCGTGTCTTCGTAGTAAAAGAGTGCGAGTACTTTCCTGGCCCGCCTGCAGTCCAGACATGTCTCCCATCGAAAATGTGTAGCGCATTATGAAGCGTAAAACACGACAACTTAAGCTGTACATCAAGCAAGAATGGTAAAGAATTCTACTTTCAAAGCTTCAACAATTAGTTTCCTCAGTTCCCAAACGTTTATTGAGTGTTGTTAAAAGAAAATGTGATGTAACACAGTGGTGAACATGCCCTTTCTCAACTACTTTGGCACGTGTTGCAGCCATGAAATTCAAAGTTAATTATTATTTGCAAAAAAAAAAAAGTTTGAGTTTGAACATCAAATATGTTGTCTTTGTAATGCTTTCAATTGAATATGGGTTGAAAAGGATTTGCAAATCATTGTATTCAGTTTATATTTACATCTAACACAATTTCCCAACTTTTATGGAAACGGGGTTTGTATATATATTAGGGCTGGGCAATGATTAAAATTTTTAATCGAAGTTAATCGCACTATTTCTCTGATTAATCGCGATTAACTGCATTGTATACGCAAAGCCCAATAATGAATTCAAAAGTAGTGTGTAGTGCACCTTTATTGGAATATTCTCCCACATGAACAAAAGCGCCTAAACATTTGTCGTGCAAACACAATTTAAATCAGTCCTTGTTAAACAGTAGCAGTTAAATAGCAAATTTTATGAAAATCAACTCCAAAAATGTAAATACAAACATTTAAGCTTATTGCCACTGCCAGTTATTTAAGTTATCCTGTTTGTTATGGAAAATAAATATAATCTACATACAAATCTCTGAGCCACAATCATAACTTCTGAACACAGCAATTTCTGAGGTAACAGCAGAAACATTTTTTTTTATCAGGGATCTTATGTTTAAAAAACTTATATTATAGGTAGTGGGCTGTTTTAGGGAATTTTGGATCAAATTATCCTTACTAGCAATATTAATAATGTTGTGTTTATTCTGCGTAGTGCACTTAAAATAATTATGACCATATCTGTTTGCTTGGTGCTTTGATAAACTGAACGCATATACATGGTACTATATTGTGATGTTATGAGCCAGGGGAAAAAAGAACTACCCTACCCAGCATGCAACAGGAGTGACGAGCATGCGCGGTAGCCCGGTATAGGTTGTGTCGCCATGACGGCATCTTGTATGTTGTGATATGCACGCTCTGAAAGCAAACGTTAAGAACTCAGCCAACACTCCTCGTCTGCATTATTGATAAATAGACGGACAACACATACTCCGCTGCTTCACAAAGCACAATATGTTAAATGTTTACTTTTACAGTTTTCTAATTCTTCCTTTCAGATTGAAAGCAGGACAAATCGCTGGAAGTGGGTATGTCTCAAGCTTCTTCCACTTGGTCCACTCCAAAGCGGGGTAAATAAATAATCTACATCATTTACTAGAATATTATATTACGTTTTGCACCTTTTCACTGTATTATAGTCCTTATTCCTTCAGTAAGAAATTGTATTTTGTCTCCTTTATGACAACTGCAAAGGGGAAGAAGTGGAAGCAGTTGAATGACACATGTTGCATTTTGTAACTGGCAACAAAGTACCAGGTAAAAAAGATTGTGAAGCCTGCCTCCATAAAGAACTAGTAGCTCTACAGGACAGAGATTGGCTTGCCATCAAGTACTACATCCATAACAGAATTATATTAAAAAAAGGGAAAAAAAATGTTTTCCCACATCTTCTGTGGTAGTTTGAGTATGTTACCAGCAATTAAAAAAGCAAAATAAACAGCAAGCGTTTTGTATTTATTCCAGATAATTCTTAGCGACAAAATCCACAAAAACAATTCAGTTACACTTAGTTGACAATTACATGTTTACCCATGTTTCTTTTAAACTCTTCTTGGTTTTAGATTACAGTAGCATGGGATTGGGATTTTTTTTTAAAATGACAACACATCAACTAAACCAACTCAGGTGGTTTTGTTAAGTCTCTGATGTCATTAGCCTCATATGTCACATGAACCTGAAATCTTTAACACTCTGTGATGTCATGGTTGTCATATTTCACAAACTTGAAATCTTAAACACTCTGTGACGTCATGGTCATCATATGTCACCTAAACTTGAAATCTTAAACACTCTGTGACGTCATGGTCATCATATGTCACATAAACTTGAAATCTTAAACACTCTGTGACGTCATGGTCGTCATATGTCACATAAACTTGAAATCTTAAACACTCTGGTCTTCATTTGTCACCTAAACCTGACAAGTCCTCATATGTACCATAAAAATCAGGTTCAGAAAAAAACAAAAGAGTTGCAAAAATCTCAATAGACCACTGTGTTTCTAAAATTCTGGTTCACTAACCGTCTGAGTCCCAGGCCTGTAGGACCATTGGAAAGGCATGTCCCCATATGTCACGTTTTTGTCATAAGTCCTCATATGTCACCCAAACACGTATGTGTGTGTGTGTGCTGTGTGTGTGTGTGTGTGTGTGTGTGTGTGTGTGTGTGTGTGTGTGTGTGTGTGTGTGTGTGTGTGTGTGAGTGGGTGTGTGTGTGTGTGTGTGTACACTTTCTCCAAGCAGTGGATCTTCATCCTGCCCTTAGTGGGTGTGGGCTGAAACACACGTCACACACTGTGTGTGTGTGTGGTCTGAAACACATGTCACACACTGTCTGTGTGTGTGTGTGTGTGTGTGTGTGTGTGTGTGTGTGTGTGTGTGTGTGTGTGTGTGTGTACACTTTCTCCAAGCAGTGGATCTTCATCCTGCCCTTAGTGGGTGTGGGCTGAAACACACGTCACACACTGTCACACGCTGCGTGTGTGTGTGGTCTGAAACACATGTCACACACTGTCTGTGTGTGTGTGTGTGTGTGTGTGTGTGTGTGTGTGTGTGTGTGTGTGTGTGTGTGTGTGTGTGTGTGTGTGTACACTTTCTCCAAGCAGTGGATCTTCATCCTGCCCTTAGTGGGTGTGGGCTGAAACACACGTCACACACTGTCACACGCTGCGTGTGTGTGTGGTCTGAAACACATGTCACACACTGTCTGTGTGTGTGTGTGTGTGTGTGTGCGTGTGTGTGCGTGTGGGTGTGTGTGTGTGTGTGTGTACACTTTCTCCAAGCAGTGGATCTTCATCCTGCCCTTAGTGGGTGTGGGCTGAAACACACGTCACACACTGTGTGTGTGTGTGTGTGTGTGTGTGTGTGTGTGTGTGTGTGTGTGTGTGTGTGCACGTTCTCCAAGCAGTGGATCTTCATCCTGCCCTTAGTGGGTGTGGGCTGAAACACACGTCACACACTGTCACACGCTGTGTGTGTGTGTGTGTGTGTGTGTGTGTGTGTGTGTGTGTGAGTGGGTGTGTGTGTGTGTGTGTGTACACTTTCTCCAAGCAGTGGATCTTCATCCTGCCCTTAGTGGGTGTGGGCTGAAACACACGTCACACACTGTGTGTGTGTGTGTGTGTGTGTGTGTGTGTGTGTGTGTGCACGTTCTCCAAGCAGTGGATCTTCATCCTGCCCTTAGTGGGTGTGGGCTGAAACACACGTCACACACTGTCACACGCTGCGTGTGTGTGTGGTCTGAAACACATGTCACACACTGTCTGTGTGTGTGTGTGTGTGTGTGTGTGTGTGTGTGTGTGTGTGTGTGTGTGTGTGTGTGTGTGTGTGTGTGTGTGTGTGTGTGTGTGTGTGT
>NC_084630.1:36496596-36531596 GCF_033978795.1 Nerophis ophidion | reverse complement strand
GTACAAACAGGAAGTGTACTACAACCAGAGTGATACAAACAGGAAGTATACTACAATTACAATCACACAAACAGGAAGTGTACTACAATAATAATGATACAAACAGGAAAAGTACAACAATCATAATGATACAAACAGGAAGTATACTACAATCACAATGATACAAACAGGAAGTGTACTACAATGATAATGATACAAACAGGAAGTGTACTACAACCACAGTGATACAAACAGGAAGTATACTACAATTACAATCACACAAACAGGAAGTGTACTACAATCACAATGATACAAACAGGAAGTGTACTACAATCATAATGATACAAACAGGAAGTGTACTACAATCACAATGATACAAACAGGAAGTGTACTACAATTGCAATCACACAAACAGGAAGTGTACTACAATAATAATGATACAAACAGGAAGTGTACTCCAATAATAATGATACAAACAGGAAGTGTACTACAATCACAATGATACAAACAGGAAAAGTACTACAATCACAATGACACAAACAGGAAGTTTACTACAATCATAATGATACAAACAGGAAGTGTACTACAATCAAACAAACAGGAATTGTACTACAATAATGATACAAACAGGAAGTGTACTACAATAATAATGATACAAACAGGAAGTGTACTACAATCAAACAAACAAGAAGTGTACTACAATCACAATGATTAAAACAGGAAGTTTACTACAATAACAATGATACAAACAGGAAGTGTACTACAATTACAATCACACAACCAGGAAGTGTATTACAATAATATTGATACAAACAGGAAGTGTACTAAAATCAAACAAACGGGAAGTGTACTACAATCACAATGATACAAACGAGAAGTGTACTACAAACGCAGTGATTCAAACAGGAAGTGTACTAAAATAACAATAATACAAACAGGAAGTGTACTACAATTACAATGATACAAACAGGAAGTGTACTACAATCACAACCATACAAATAGGAAGTATACTACAATCACAACCATACAAATAGGAAAAGAGGAAGTGTACTACAATCACAATAATGCAAACAGGAAGTGTACTACAGCCACAATCATACAAACAGGAAGTGTACTACAATTACAATCACACAAACTGGAATTGTACTACAATAATAAATACAAACAGGAGGTGTACTACAATCACAATGATACAAACAGGAAGTGTACTCCAATCATAATGATACAAACGGGAAGTGTACTACAATCACAATGATACAAACAGGAAGTTTACTACAATAATAATGATACAAACAGGAAGTGTACTACAATAATAATGATACAAACAGGAAGTGTACTACAATCACAATGATACAAAAGGAAGTGTACTACAATCACAATGATACAAACAGGAAAAGTACTACAATCACAATGATACAAACAGGAAGTGTACTACAATCATAATGATACAAACAGGAAGTGTACTACAATCAAACAAACAGGAAGGGTACTACAATAATGATACAAACAGGAAGTGTACTACAACCACAGTGATACAAACAGGAAGTATACTACAATTACAATCACACAAACAGGAGGTGTACTACGATAATAATGATACAAACATGAAGTCTACTACAATCACAATCACACAAACAGGAAGTGTATTACAATCACAATCATACAAAAAGGAAGTGTACTAAAATTACAATCATCTTGTGTGTTTTTGTGTTGATTTAATAAATAAAAAATAAAAAATAAAAAAATACCCTTTTAAACATATTTAAATGTTTAAAATCAACTCCAATCGTGGCTGATTGTCACGTTGTATGTGTACTGCATTTTAAGGGGTGTATTTACATTTGTATGCAATATTAAATCAGTTCATTTGGTCTCCAAATATAATGTATCTGCAATAATAAACTAAGACTAATACTGTCAAAAAAAAAAAAGGAAGTGTACTACAACCCCAATCATTTAAACAGGAACTTTACTACAATCACAATAATACAAACAGGAAGTGTACTACAATCACAATCATACAAACACAAAGTATACTACAAACGCAGTGATTCAAACAGGAGGTGTACTACAATCACAATCATACAAACGGGAAGTGTACTACAATAATAATGATACAAACAGGAAGTGTACTACAACCACAATTATACAAACAGGAAGTGTACTACAATCACAATCATACAGACTGGAAGTGTACAACAATAATAATGATACAAACAGGAAGTGTACTACAATCACAATGATACAAACAGGAAGTGTACTACAATCACGATGATACAAGCAGGAAGTGTGCTATGATCGCAGTGATTCAAACAGGAAGTTTACTACAACCACAATTATACAAACAGGAAGTGTACTACAATCACAATCATACAAACAGGAAGAGTACTACAATAATAATGATACAAACAGGAAGTGTACTACAATCACAATGATACAAACATGAAGTGTACTACAATCACAATGATATAAACAGGAAGTGTAATACAATCACGATGATACAAGCAGGAAGTGTACTACGATCGCTGTGGTACAAACAGGAAGTATACTACAATAATAATGATACAAACAGGAAAAGTAATACAATCACAATGATACAAACAGGAAAAGTACTACAATGACAATCCCACAAACAGGAAGTGTACTACAATCACAATCACACAAACAGGAAGTATACTACAATCGCAATGATACAAACAGGAAGTGTACTACAATCGCAATCATACAAACAGGAGGTGTACTACAATCACAAAGATACAACCAGGAAGTGTACTACAATCACAATGATACAAGCAGGATGTGTACTACGATCTCAGTGAATCAAACAGGAAGTGTACTACAACCACAATGATACAAACAGGAAGTGTACTACAATAATAATGATACAAACAGGAAAAGTAATACAATCAATGATACAAACAGGAAGTATACTACAATAATAATGATACAAACAGGAAAAGTAATACAATCAATGATACAAACAGGAAGTATACTACAATCGCAACGATACAAACAGGAAGTGTACTACAATCACAATCATACAATCAGGAAGTGTACTACAAACACAATCATACAAACAGGGAGTGAACTACAATCACAATGATACAAACAGGAAATGTGCTGCAATCACAATGATACAAACAGGAAGTGTAGTACAACCACAAATATACTAACAGGAAGTGTACTACAATCAGGAGTATACAAACAGGAAGTGTAGTACAATCACAATCATACAAACAGGAAGTGTACTACAAATGCAGTGATTCAAACAGGAAGTGTACTACAATCACAATGATACAAACAGGAAGTGTACTACAATAATAATGGTACTTAGTTGTAGTGGTCATAATCAAAAATATCGATGTCCAGTGTTGAGTATTTCCATTTTTTAGTCAAATGTAAAGTAGTATTGTAGTATTTCCGTGAACTATTCAGTGTAAAGTAGTATTGTAGTATTTCCATATTCAACTCATTGTAAAGTAGTATTTTAGTACTTCTGTGTCCTAATCAATGTGCAGTAGTATGTGTGTACTAATCAATGAGAAGTAGTATTTGTGTGTGTACTAATCAATGAGAAGTAGTATTTGTGTGTGTACTAATCAATGAGAAGTAGTATTTGTGTGTACTAATCAATGTGCAGTAGTATTTGTGTGTACTAATCAATGAGAAGTAGTATTTGTGGGTGTACTAGTCAATGTGAAGTAGTATTTGTGTGTCCTAATCAATGTGAGGTAGTATTTGTGTGTGTACTAATCAATGTACAGTAGTATTTGTGTGTGTACTAATCAATGTGCAGTAGTATTTGTGTGTACTAATCAATGTGAAGTAGTATTTGTGTGTGTACTAATCAATGTGAAGTAGTATTTGTGTGTGTACAAATCAATGTGCAGTAGTATTTGTGTGTACTAATCAATGTGAAGTAGTATTTGTGTGTGTACTAATCAATGTGCAGTAGTATTTGTGTGTCCTAATCCATGTGAAGTAGTATTTGTGTGTGTACTAATCCATGTGAAGTAGTATTTGTGTGTGTACTAATCCATGTGAAGTAGTATTTGTGTGTGTACTAATCCATGTGAAGTAGTATTTGTGTGTTTTAATCCATGTGAAGTAGTATTTGTGTGTGTACTAATCCATGTGAAGTAGTATTTGTGTGTGTACTAATCCATGTGAAGTAGTATTTGTGTGTGTACTAATCCATGTGAAGTAGTATTTGTGTGTCCTAATCCATGTGAAGTAGTATTTGTGTGTGTACTAATCCATGTGAAGTAGTATTTGTGTGTGTACTAATCCATGTGAAGTAGTATTTGTGTGTGTACTAATCCATGTGAAGTAGTATTTGTGTGTGTACTAATCCATGTGAAGTAGTATTTGTGTGTGTACTAATCCATGTGAAGTAGTATTTGTGTGTGTACTAATCCATGTGAAGTAGTATTTGTGTGTGTACTAATCCATGTGAAGTAGTATTTGTGTGTGTACTAATCCATGTGAAGTAGTATTTGTGTGTGTACTAATCCATGTGAAGTAGTATTTGTGTGTACTAATCCATGTGAAGTAGTATTTGTGTGTGTACTAATCCATGTGAAGTAGTATTTGTGTGTGTACTAATCAATGTGAAGTAGTATTTGTGTGTGTACTAATCCATGTGAAGTAGTATTTGTGTGTCCTAATCCATGTAAAGTAGTATTTGTGTGTGTACTAATCAATGTGAAGTAGTATTTGTGTGTGTACTAATCCATGTGAAGTAGTATTTGTGTGTCCTAATCCATGTAAAGTAGTATTTGTGTGTGTACTAATCCATGTGAAGTAGTATTTGTGTGTGTACTAATCCATGTGAAGTAGTATTTGTGTGTGTACTAATCCATGTGAAGTAGTATTTGTGTGTGTACTAATCAATGTGAAGTAGTATTTGTGTGTGTACTAATCCATGTGAAGTAGTATTTGTGTGTACTAATCCATGTGAAGTAGTATTTGTGTGTGTACTAATCCATGTGAAGTAGTATTTGTGTGTGTACTAATCAATGTGAAGTAGTATTTGTGTGTGTACTAATCCATGTGAAGTAGTATTTGTGTGTACTAATTCATGTGAAGTAGTATTTGTGTGTACTAATCCATGTGAAGTAGTATTTGTGTGTGTACTAATCCATGTGAAGTAGTATTTGTGTGTGTACAAATCAATGTGCATTAGTATTTGTGTGTACTAATCAATGTGAAGTAGTATTTGTGTGTGTACTAATCAAAGTGAAGTAGTATTTGTGTGTCCTAATCAATGTGAAGTAGTATTTGTGTGTGTACTAATCAATGTGCAGTAGTATTTGTGTGTGTACTAATCAATGTGCAGTAGTATTTGTGTGTACTAATCAATGTGAAGTAGTATTTGTGTGTACTAATCAATGTGAAGTAGTATTTGTGTGTGTACTAATCAATGTGAAGTAGTATTTGTGTGTGTACTAATCAATGTGCAGTAGTATTTGTGTGTGTACTAATCAATGTGAAGTAGTATTTGTGTGTGTACTAATCCATGTGAAGTAGTATTTGTGTGTGTACTAATCATTGTGAAGTGGTATTTGTGTGTGTACTAATCATTGTGAAGTGGTATTTGTGTGTGTACTAATCAATGTAAAGTAGTATTTGTGTGTCCTAATTAATGTGAAATAGTATTTGTGTGTCCTAATCAATGTGAAGTAGTATTTGTGTGTGTACTAATCAATGTAAAGTAGTATTTGTGTGTCCTAATTAATGTGAAATAGTATTTGTGTGTCCTAACCAATGTGAAGTAGTATTTGTGTGTGTACTAATCATTGTGAAGTGGTATTTGTGTGTGTACTAATCATTGTGAAGTGGTATTTGTGTGTGTACTAATCAATGTGAAGTAGTATTTGTGTGTCCTAATTAATGTGAAGTAGTATTTGTGTGTCCTAATCCATGTGAAGTAGTATTTGTTTGTGTACTAATCAATGTGAAGTAGTATTTGTGTGTCCTAATCAATGTGAAGTAGTATTTGTGTGTTTACTAATCAATGTGAAGTAGTATTTGTGTGTGTACTAATCAATGTGCAGTAGTATTTGTGTGTACTAATCAATGTGAAGTAGTATTTGTGTGTACTAATCCATGTGAAGTAGTATTTGTGTGTGTACTAATCAATGTGAAGTAGTATTTGTGTGTGTACTAATCAATGTGCAGTAGTATTTGTGTGTGTACTAATCAATGTGAAGTAGTATTTGTGTGTGTCCTAACCAATGTGAAGTAGTATTTGTGTGTGTACTAATCATTGTGAAGTGGTATTTGTGTGTGTACTAATCATTGTGAAGTGGTATTTGTGTGTGTACTAATCAATGTAAAGTAGTATTTGTGTGTCCTAATTAATGTGAAATAGTATTTGTGTGTCCTAACCAATGTGAAGTAGTATTTGTGTGTTTACTAATCAATGTGAAGTAGTATTTGTGTGTGTACTAATCAATGTGCAGTAGTATTTGTGGGTGTACTAATCCATGTGAAGTAGTATTTGTGTGTCCTAATCCATGTGAAGTAGTATTTGTGTGTGTACTAATCCATGTGAAGTAGTATTTGTGTGTGTACTAATCCATGTGAAGTAGTATTTGTGTGTGTACTAATCCATGTGAAGTAGTATTTGTGTGTCCTAATCCATGTGAAGTAGTATTTGTGTGTGTACTAATCCATGTGAAGTAGTATTTGTGTGTGTACTAATCCATGTGAAGTAGTATTTGTGTGTGTACTAATCCATGTGAAGTAGTATTTGTGTGTGTACTAATCCATGTGAAGTAGTATTTGTGTGTGTACTAATCCATGTGAAGTAGTATTTGTGTGTGTACTAATCAATTTGAAGTAGTATTTGTGTGTGTACTAATCCATGTGAAGTAGTATTTGTGTGTACTAATCCATGTGAAGTAGTATTTGTGTGTGTACTAATCCATGTGAAGTAGTATTTGTGTGTGTACTAATCCATGTGAAGTAGTATTTGTGTGTGTACTAATCCATGTGAAGTAGTATTTGTGTGTGTACTAATCCATGTGAAGTAGTATTTGTGTGTGTACTATCCATGTGAAGTAGTATTTGTGTGTGTACTAATCCATGTGAAGTAGTATTTGTGTGTGTACTAATCAATGTGAAGTAGTATTTGTGTGTGTACTAATCCATGTGAAGTAGTATTTGTGTGTACTAATCCATGTGAAGTAGTATTTGTGTGTGTACTAATCCATGTGAAGTAGTATTTGTGTGTGTACTAATCAATGTGAAGTAGTATTTGTGTGTGTACTAATCCATGTGAAGTAGTATTTGTGTGTACTAATTCATGTGAAGTAGTATTTGTGTGTACTAATCCATGTGAAGTAGTATTTGTGTGTGTACTAATCCATGTGAAGTAGTATTTGTGTGTGTACTAATCAATGTGAAGTAGTATTTGTGTGTGTACAAATCAATGTGCAGTAGTATTTGTGTGTGTACTAATCCATGTGAAGTAGTATTTGTGTGTGTACTAATCCATGTGAAGTAGTATTTGTGTGTGTACTAATCCATGTGAAGTAGTATTTGTGTGTGTACTAATCAATGTGAAGTAGTATTTGTGTGTGTACTAATCCATGTGAAGTAGTATTTGTGTGTACTAATCCATGTGAAGTAGTATTTGTGTGTGTACTAATCCATGTGAAGTAGTATTTGTGTGTGTACTAATCCATGTGAAGTAGTATTTGTGTGTACTAATCCATGTGAAGTAGTATTTGTGTGTGTACTAATCCATGTGAAGTAGTATTTGTGTGTGTACTAATCCATGTGAAGTAGTATTTGTGTGTGTACTAATCCATGTGAAGTAGTATTTGTGTGTACTAATTCATGTGAAGTAGTATTTGTGTGTACTAATCCATGTGAAGTAGTATTTGTGTGTGTACTAATCCATGTGAAGTAGTATTTGTGTGTGTACTAATCAATGTGAAGTAGTATTTGTGTGTGTACTAATCCATGTGAAGTAGTATTTGTGTGTGTACTAATCCATGTGAAGTAGTATTTGTGTGTGTACTAATCCATGTGAAGTAGTATTTGTGTGTACTAATCCATGTGAAGTAGTATTTGTGTGTGTACAAATCAATGTGCAGTAGTATTTGTGTGTGTACTAATCCATGTGAAGTAGTATTTGTGTGTGTACTAATCCATGTGAAGTAGTATTTGTGTGTGTACTAATCCATGTGAAGTAGTATTTGTGTGTGTACTAATCAATGTGAAGTAGTATTTGTGTGTGTACTAATCCATGTGAAGTAGTATTTGTGTGTACTAATCCATGTGAAGTAGTATTTGTGTGTGTACTAATCCATGTGAAGTAGTATTTGTGTGTGTACTAATCCATGTGAAGTAGTATTTGTGTGTACTAATCCATGTGAAGTAGTATTTGTGTGTGTACTAATCCATGTGAAGTAGTATTTGTGTGTGTACTAATCCATGTGAAGTAGTATTTGTGTGTGTACTAATCCATGTGAAGTAGTATTTGTGTGTGTACTAATCCATGTGAAGTAGTAGTATAATCCATGGTACTTGATGCTGCTGATGTGATTGGCTGCTGATGTCAGCTGATCAGCACTCAAGCAGGAAGTACCCAAGTTGTCCATTAAGGCACTTTGTGTCCACATGGAGTTTTTATTGACTACTTTCCTGACTACTTATTTATTGACTACTTTCCACAATGTTCTACTGGCTGGAAACAAAACACATCTTGTGTCTGATCCACTAAGGTTGAGACAACAACTACTAAGCAGTGTGGACAATGTTTGCAGATCATCTACTAAAGCTTTGTGTCTACTAAAACTGATGCTCTTTATTTGTCTATGTAGTGTTTGTATGTAGTGTATGTATGTATGTATGTATGTAGTGTATGTATGTATGTATGTAGTTTATGTACGTATGTATGTAGTGTATGTATGTATGTAGTGTATGTATGTATGTAGTGTATGTATGTATGTAGTGTATGTGTTGTATTTATTTATGTATGTAGTGTATGTATGTATTTATGTATGTAGTGTATGTATGTAGTGTATTTATGTATGTAGTGTATGTATGTAGTGTATTTATGTATGTATGTATGTATTTATTTATGTATGTAGTGTATGTATGTAGTGTATTTATGTATGTAGTGTATGTATGTATGTAGTGTATGTAATTTATGTAGTGTATGTAATTTATGTAGTGTATGTATGTAGTGTATGTATGTAGTGTATTTATGTATGTAGTGTATGTAGTTTATGTAGTGTATGTATGTATTGTATTTATGTATGTAGTATATGTAGTGTATGTATGTAGTGTATTTATGTATGTAGTGTATGTATGTAGCGTATGTATGCATGTATGTAGTGTATTTATTGTTGTAGTGTATGTAGTGTATTTATGTATGTAGTGTATGTAGTGTATTTATGTATGTATGTATGTATGTATGTATGTATGTATGTATGTATGTATGTATGTATGTAGTGTATTTATTGTTGTAGTGTATGTAGTGTATTTATGTATGTAGTGTATGTATTTATGTATGTAGTGTATGTATGTATGTATGTATGTAGTGTATGTATGTATGTAGTGTATGTATGTATGTATGTATGTATGTATGTATGTATGTAGTGTCTGACACACTCACTTAGTAGCAAGTGTAATATTCTAATGCTAGACATAGGGAGACATGAAAATAATAGCTTACAGTAATCTAGACCAGACGTAACAAACGTATGAATAATATCACTGGTGGACAAAATGGAACCAATTTTAGTGATATTACGGAAAAGAAAGAAGACTGTTTTAGTAACACTCCTAATGTGTGACTCAAATGAGAGAGTTGTTTTAGTAAGACTCTTAATGTGTGACTCAAATGAGAGAGTTGTTTTAGTAACACTCTAAAAGTGTGACTCAAATGAGAGAGTTGTTTTAGTAACACTCTTAATGTGTGACTCAAATGAGAGAGTTGTTTTAGTAACACTCTTAAAGTGTGACTCAAATGAGAGAGTTGTTTTAGTAACACTCTTAAAGTGTGACTCAAATGAGAGAGTTGTTTTAGTAATACTCTTAATGTGTGACTCAAATGAGAGAGTTGTTTTAGTAACACTCTTAATGTGTGACTCAAATGAGAGAGTTGTTTTAGTAACACTCTCAAAGTGTGACTCAAATGAGAGAGTTGTTTTAGTAACACTCTTAATGTGTGACTCAAATGAGAGAGTTGTTTTAGTAACACTCTTAAAGTGTGACTCAAATGAGAGAGTTGTTTTAGTAACACTCTTAATGTGTGACTCAAATGAGAGAGTTGTTTTAGTAACACTCTTAAAGTGTGACTCAAATGAGAGAGTTGTTTTAGTAACACTCTTAATGTGTGACTCAAATGAGAGAGTTGTTTTAGTAACACTCTTAAAGTGTGACTCAAATGAGAGAGTTGTTTTAGTAACACTCTTAATGTGTGACTCAAATGAGAGAGTTGTTTTAGTAACACTCTTAAAGTGTGACTCAAATGAGAGAGTTGTTTTAGTAACACTCTTAATGTGTGACTCAAATGAGAAAGTTGTTTTAGTAATACTCTTAATGTGTGACTCAAATGAGAGAGTTGTTTTAGCAACACTCTTAATGTGTGACTCAAATGAGAGAGTTGTTTTAGTAACACTCTTAATGTGTGACTCAAATGAGAGAGATGTTTTTAGTAACACTCTTAAAGTGTGACTCAAATGAGAGAGTTGTTTTAGTAACAATCTTAAAGTGTGACTCAAATGAGAGAGTTGTTTTAGTAACACTCTTAATGTGTGACTCAAATGAGAGAGTTGTTTTAGTAACACTCTTAAAGTGTGACTCAAATGAGAGAGTTGTTTTAGTAACACTCTTAAAGTGTGACTCAAATGAGAGAGTTGTTTTAGTAACACTCTTAATGTGTGACTCAAATGAGAATGTTGTTTTAGTAACACTCTTAATGTGTGACTCAAATGAGAGAGTTGTTTTAGTAACACTCTTAATGTGTGACCTAAATGAGAGAGTTGTTTTAGTAACACTCTTAATGTGTGACTCAAATGAGAGAGTTGTTTTAGTAACACTCTTAAAGTGTGACTCAAATGAGAGAGTTGTTTTAGTAACAATCTTAAAGTGTGACTCAAATGAGAGAGTTGTTTTAGTAACACTCTTAATGTGTGACTCAAATGAGAGAGTTGTTTTAGTAACACTCAAAGTGTGACTCAAATGAGAGAGTTGTTTTAGTAACACTCTTAAAGTGTGACTCAAATGAGAGAGTTGTTTTAGTAACACTCTTAATGTGTGACTCAAATGAGAAAGTTGTTTTAGTAACACTCTTAATGTGTGACTCAAATGAGAGAGTTGTTTTAGTAACACTCTTAATGTGTGACTCAAATGAGAGAGTTGTTTTAGTAACACTCTTAATGTGTGACTCAAATGAGAGAGTTGTTTTAGTAACACTCTTAATGTGTGACTCAAATGAGAGAGTTGTTTTAGTAACAATCTTAAAGTGTGACTCAAATGAGAGAGTTGTTTTAGTAACACTCTTAATGTGTGACTCAAATGAGTGAGTTGTTTTAGTAACACTCAAAGTGTGACTCAAATGAGAGAGTTGTTTTAGTAACACTCTTAAAGTGTGACTCAAATGAGAGAGTTGTTTTAGTAACACTCTTAATGTGTGACTCAAATGAGAAAGTTGTTTTAGTAACACTCTTAATGTGTGACTCAAATGAGAGAGTTGTTTTAGTAACACTCTTAATGTGTGACTCAAATGAGAGAGTTGTTTTAGTAACACTCTTAAAGTGTGACTCAAATGAGAGAGTTGTTTTAGTAACACTCTTAATGTGTGACTCAAATGAGAGAGTTGTTTTAGTAACACTCTTAAAGTGTGACTCAAACGAGAGAGTTGTTTTAGTAACACTCTTAATGTGTGACTCAAATGAGAGAGTTGTTTTAGTAACACTCTTAAAGTGTGACTCAAATGAGAGAGTTGTTTTAGTAACACTCTTAATGTGTGACTCAAATGAGAATGTTGTTTTAGTAACACTCTTAATGTGTGACTCAAATGAGAGAGTTGTTTTAGTAACACTCTTAATGTGTGACCTAAATGAGAGAGTTGTTTTAGTAACACTCTTAATGTGTGACTCAAATGAGAGAGTTGTTTTAGTAACACTCTTAAAGTGTGACTCAAATGAGAGAGTTGTTTTAGTAACAATCTTAAAGTGTGACTCAAATGAGAGAGTTGTTTTAGTAACACTCTTAATGTGTGACTCAAATGAGAGAGTTGTTTTAGTAACACTCAAAGTGTGACTCAAATGAGAGAGTTGTTTTAGTAACACTCTTAAAGTGTGACTCAAATGAGAGAGTTGTTTTAGTAACACTCTTAATGTGTGACTCAAATGAGAAAGTTGTTTTAGTAACACTCTTAATGTGTGACTCAAATGAGAGAGTTGTTTTAGTAACACTCTTAATGTGTGACTCAAATGAGAGAGTTGTTTTAGTAACACTCTTAATGTGTGACTCAAATGAGAGAGTTGGGTGGAAGATAATACCCACATTTTTTACCGAGTCACTTTGTATAAGTGTATATAGGTGATTGTTTATTGTCATTAAGACACGCCTCCAGGTGATTGTTTAATGTTATTAAGACACGCCTCCAGGTGATTGTTTAATGTCATTAAGACACGCCTTCAGGTGATTGTTTAATGTCATTAAGACACGCCTCCAGGTGTTTGCTTATCGTCATTAAAACACGCCTCCAGGTGACTACAATCTGGTATGTTGGTCAGCTTTAGGGGCGTGTAGAACAATGGAAGCTAACAGGTATGATGTCATCATCATAAGAGTGACAGCCAACAGGTATGATGTCATCATCATAAGAGTGAAAACCAACAGGTATGATGTCATCATCCTAACAGGGAAAGCTAACAGGTATGATGTCATCATCCTAACATGGAAAGCTAACAGGTATGATGTCATCATCCTAACAATGACAGCTAACAGTTATGATGTCATCATCATAACAGTGACAGCCAACAGGTATGATGTCATCATCATAACAGTGACAGCCAACAGGTATGATGTCATCATCCTACCAGTGACAGCCAACAGGTATGATGTCATCATCCTACCAGTGACAGCTAACAGGTATGATGTCATCATCATAACAGTGACAGCTAACAGGTATGATGTCATCGTCATAACAGTAACAGCCAATAGGTATGATGTCATCATCATAACAGTGACAGCTAACAGGTATGATGTTATCATCATAACAGTGACAGCCAACAGGTATGATGACATCATCATAACAGTGACAGCTAACAGGTATGATGTTATCATCATAACAGTGACAGCCAACAGGTATGATGACATCATCCTACCAGTGACAGCTAACAGGTATGATGTCATCATCATAACAGTGACAGCTAACAGGTATGATGTCATCGTCATAACAGTAACAGCCAATAGGTATGATGTCATCATCATAACAGTGACAGCTAACAGGTATGATGTTATCATCATAACAGTGACAGCCAACAGGTATGATGTCATCATCATAAGAGTGAAAGCCAACAGGTATGATGTCATCACACAATTTTCCAACTCATATTGAAACGAGGTTTGTATGAAGTGTTGAAATGTAGATGAAATAGTACATCATCATCATGAATACATAAGTAATAGGTGAGAGGAATGTAGATGAAATAGTACATCATCATCATGAATACATGAGTAATAGTTGAGGAATGTAGATGGAATAGTACATCATCATCATGAAAACATTGGTAATTGAGAGGAATGTAGATGAAATAGTACATCATCATCATGAATACATGAGTAACAGTTGAGATGAATGTAGATGAAATAGTACATCATCATCATGAATACATAAGTAGTAATTGAGAGGAATGTAGATGAAATAGTACATCATCATCATGAATACATGAGTAATAGTTGAGGAATGTAGATGGAATAGTACATCATCATCATGAAAACATTAGTAATTGAGAGGAATGTAGATGAAATAGTACATCATCATCATGAATACATGAGTAACAGTTGAGATGAATGTAGATGAAATAGTACATCATCATCATGAATACATAAGTAGTAATTGAGAGGAATGTAGATGAAATAGTACATCATCATCATGAATACAACAGTAATAATTGAGAGAAATGGAGATGGAATAGTACATCATCATCATCATCATGGACAAGGAATGTGTCCAATGGAATGAGTTGTCAATAAAAATGTATCATTAGGAGGCGGTGGAGTGATCCAGCAGGGATTGTGACGTCACAACTTCCTGCTTGCACTTGACAATAGAAAATTTGAAGAAGGATCTTGGCGTCTGCAAACAGGAGCACCTGAACGCACCATGCAGCGTGACGACGACAACACTCACCTGGCCACGGCGACAGACGACAGACGATGACGACAATAAGACTCACCTGGCGATGACGAGGATGAAGAAGACGCTGCTGCAGGGATGACCACGCCCTCTCGCCCTTGTGCTGCGTTCGCTGACTCTTGTAAAAGTCAGAGTCCCCCAAGGCCCAACAAAATGACTTGAAGCTTCCGTCCTATATGCGCACGCGCACACAGCAGACCACGCCCACCCCGTGTGACGCGTGTGCCATGAGTCTATCTCCTGCCCGCACAGCAGCGATGACCACGCCCCCCCCCTCGTTGGAACACTCTTTTTTATTTTATAGATTTAAAAAAAAAAAGATTAAAAAAAAAAAAGTAATATAAGTGAAGCATGTTTTA
This sequence comes from Nerophis ophidion, assembly GCF_033978795.1. Classification (NCBI taxonomy): domain Eukaryota; kingdom Metazoa; phylum Chordata; class Actinopteri; order Syngnathiformes; family Syngnathidae; genus Nerophis; species Nerophis ophidion. The sequence goes on along the minus strand of NC_084630.1, from coordinate 36,516,866 downwards.
GATTTTATATATTTTGAACCTTGTTCTTGTTGTGATGGGGTAGGTTTATATAAGCGTTGCTTCAACCTACACCCTTTCGGCTCAATCATTGCTCAAATGAGTGTTTCTTTTTTCTTTTTTTGTTGTTCTTTGTTTTATGTGAAGATTGCCGAAATAAATAAATAAAAAATAAATTCTTATAATACATTTATTCTTACATGACTTTTATTCCTATATTACTTTCATTCTTACATGACTTATTCTTATATTACTTTTATTCTTACATGACTTTTATTCCTATATTACTTTTATTCTTATATTACTTCTATTCTTACATTATTTTTATTATTATATTACTTTTCTTACATGACTTTTATTCTTACATGACTTTTATTTTTATTACTTTTATTCTTACACGACTTTTATTCTTAGATTACTTTAATTCTTGGATTACTTTTATTCTTACATGACTTATTCTTATATCACTTTTATTCTTACATGACTTTTATTTTTATTACTTTTATTCGTACATGACTTTTATTCTTGGATTACTTTTATTCTTACATGACTTATTCTTATATTACTTTTATTATTGGATTACTTTTATTCTTAGATAACTTTTATTCCTGGATTCCATTTATTCTTATCTTACTTTTATTCTTAGAATATTTTTATTGTTATCTTACTTTTAATCTTGGATTACTTTTATTCTTATATTACTCTATTCATGGATTACTTTTATTCTTACATAACTTGTATTCCTATATTAATGTTATTGTTGGATTACTTTCATTCTTTTATTACTGTCAGTGTGTACATTAGTCATGATGTCATCACATCTTTACCTTGAGGATGTTTCCTTCAATCAGGAGGTGATGTCATCAACAATTAATTTCCCCCATAATTGGTGCACTCACACTAACACTGCACGATAAATCATCGAGAGGAGGAGAAGAAGAAGAAGAAGAAATGTACTATTTATATTCTTAACTACATATTTACACTATTAATGTGAGTGTGAATGTTGTCTGTCGATGAGGTGGTGACTTGTCCAGGGTGTACCCCGCCTTCCGCCCGATTGTAGCTGAGATAGGCACCGGCGCCCCCAGCGTCTCCAAAGGGAATAAGCGGTAGGAAATGGATGGATATTCTTCCACTATTTATATTCTTACCTGCATATTTCCATCCTTTTATGGACAACCAAGGTTGCTCTTTTAATAAACTGCAATCATTTCAATCTCAGCTGTGTGCGAACTAGCCTAGCTAACATGCTGGCACAAGTGAAGAAGTGACAAATACAAACCTTGTTTCCATATGAGTTGGGAAATTGTGTTAGATGTAAATATAAACAGAATACAATAATTTGCAAATCCTTTTCAAGCCATATTCAGTTGAATATGCTACAAAGACAACATATTTGATGTTCAAACTCATAAACTTTTTTTTTTGCAAATAATCATTAACTTTAGAAATTGATGCCAGCAACACGTGACAAAGAAGTTGGGAAGGGTGGCAATAAATACTGATAAAGTTGAGGAATGCTCATCAAACACTTATTTGGAACATCCCACAGGTGTGCAGGCTAATTGGGAACAGGTGGGTGCCATGATTGGCTGTAAAAGCAGCTTCCCAAAAAATGCTCAGTCTTTCACAAGAAAGGGGTGTACCTCGCCCCATCCTTTGTCCACAACTGCGTGAGCAAATAGTCAAACAGTTTAAGAACAACCTTTGTCAAAGTGCAATTGCAAGAAATTTAGGGATTTCAACATCTACGCTCCATAATATCATCAAAAGGTTCAGAGAATTTGGAGAAATCCCTCCACGTAAGCGGCATGGCCGAAAACCAACATTGAATGACCGTGACCTTCCATCCCTCAGACGACACTGTATCAAAATCTGACATCAATCTCTAAAGGATATCACCACATGGGCTTAGGAACACTTCAGAAAACCACTGTCACTAAATACGGTTTGTCTCTACATCTGTAAGTGCAAGTTAAACCTCTACTATGCAAAGCGAAAGCCATTTATCAACAACATCCAGAAACACCGCTGGCTTCTCTGGGCCTGAGATCATCTAAGATGGACTGATGCAAAGTAGAAAAGTGTTCTGTGGTCTGACGAGTCCACATTTCAAATAGTTTTTTAAAATAATTGACATCATGTTATCCGGACCAAAGAGGAAGCGAACCATCCAGACTGTTATCAAAGCAAAGTTGAAAAGCCAGCATGTGTGATGGTATGGGGGTGCATTAGTGCCCAAGGCATGGGTAACTTACACATCTGTGAAGACTCCATTAATGCTGAAAGGTACATACAGGTTTTGGAACAACATATGCTGCCATATAAATGCCTTTTTTTTTTGCATGGACGCCCCTGCTTATTTCAGCGAGACAATGCCAAGCCACATTCTGCAGGTGTTACAACAGCGTGGCTTTGTAAAAAAAGAGAGCGGGTATTTTCCTGGCCCGCCTGCAGTCCAGACCTGTCTCCCATGGAAAATGTGAAGCGTAAAATACGACAGCGGAGACCCCGGACTGTTGAAGGACTGAAGCTCTACATAAAACAAGAATGGGAAAGAATTCCACTTTCAAAGCTTCAAAAATTAGTTTCCTCAGTTCCCAAACATTTATTGAGTGTTGTTAAAAGAAAAGGTGATGTAACACAGTGGTGAACATGCCCTTTCCCAACTACTTTGGCACGTGTTGCAGCCATGAAATTCTAAGTAAATTATTATTTGCAAAAAATAAAATAAAGTGTATTAGTTTGAACATCAAATATCTTGTCTTTGTAGTGCATTCAATTGAAAATTATTTGCAAATCATTGTATTCTGTTTATATGGACATCTAACACAATTTCCCAACTCATATTGAAACAGGGTTTGTATAACTATTGATACAATCTAACATGTATCAATAAGTTGATTTATTGGACTATTAGCTGTGTGCAAGGTAGCCGAGCTGACATGTGCTAGCACAAGTGAAGCATTGAAGAAGTTACAAAAAGTAACTATATTGATACAATTAAAAAACATTTATTGTATAAATTAAGTTGATTTATTGGAACGTTAGCGGTGTGCTAGGTAGCTTAGCTAACATGCTCGCACCAGTGAAGGATTGATAACTTTATTGATCGAGGGAGGACTTCCTGTGTGACAACAAGATGTCCACTCATCAGAAGTCCAACCACTGCTCCAGGCACACACACACACACACACACACACACACACACACACACACACACACACACACACACACACACACGCACACACGCACACATCAGAAGTCCAACCACTCGTCCAGGTACACACAGTTCCAGGGTGAGATTTCCCCTCCCGGGTGACAGTCGTCAAAAACCTGGCAAACAACGAGAAACATTATGGGTACAACCAAGATGGCGGTGACCTTCCACCCTCGTATTACCGGGCAGAGGCCACAGGGCGTCTTGACCAGGCCAGTGGGCGGGACGATGGCGTGGACGCTGCGGTAGAGCTTGATGTGTCCGTCCACGCTGCCCAGCGTTCCCTCCTTGGCGGCCATGACGTTCACCTCCACTTTGCCGTCATAGACCAGCGTGTTGAGGATGGTCTCCATGTCCTCCATGGACAGGTCCACCTGCCGCCACATGGACAGCTGTCAGTCACAGTCACAGTCACAGGGCCTGAGGGGGCGGGGCTACCTTGCTGATTCCCAGCTCGCAGATGTACTTCCAGACTTCGTGTGATGTGGCGAAGGAAGCGTTCCTCTGCATCATGGGACTCTGCTTGCCGTCTCTGGCTGCCTCCGCCTGCCCACAACCATTGTATCACAACCATAGTATCACAACTATAGTATCACAACTATAGTATCACAACATGACCATCACAACCATAGTATCACAACATGACCATCACAACCATAGTATCACAACCTGACCATCACAACCATAGTATCACAACCTGACCATCACAACCATACTATCACAACATGACCATCACAACCATAGTATCATAACCATAGTATCACAACATGACCATCACAACCATAGTATCACAACCTGACCATCACAACCATAGTATCACAAACATAGTATCACAACCTGACCATCACAACCATAGTATCACAACCTGACCATCACAACCATAATATCACAACCTGACCATCACAACCATAGTATCACAACATGACCATCGCCAACATAGTATCACAACCTGACCATCACAACCATAGTATCACAACCTGACCATCACAACCATAGTATCACAACTTGACCATCACAACCTGAACATCACAACCATAGTATCACAACCTGACCATCACAACCATAGTATCACAACCTGACCATCACAACCATAGTATCACAACATGACCATCACAACCATAGTATCACAACCTGACCATCACAACCATAGTATCACAACTTGACCATCACAACCATAGTATCACAACCTGACCATCACAACCATAGTATCACAACCTGACCATCACAACCATAGTATCACAACCTGACCATCACAACCATAGTATCACAAACATAGTATCACAACCTGACCATCACAACCATAGTATCACAGCCTGACCATCACAACCATAGTATCACAAACAGTATCACAACCTGACCATCACAACCATAGTATCACAACCTGACCATCACAACCATAGTATCACAACATGACCATCACAAACATAGTATCAAAACCTGACCATCACAACCATAGTATCACAACCTGACCATCACAACCATAGTATCACAACCTGACCATCACAACCATAGTATCACAAACATAGTATCACAACCTGACCATCACAACCATAGTATCACAACCATTGTATCACAACCTGACCATCACAACCATAGCATCACAAACATAGTATCACAACCATAGTATCACAACCTGACCATCACAACCATAGTATCACAACCATAGTATCACAACCTGACCATCACAACCATAGTATCACAAACATAGTATCACAACCATAGTATCACAACCTGACCATCACAACCATAGTATCACAACCATAGTATCACAACCTGACCATCACAACCATAGTATCACAACCATAGTATCACAACATGACCATCACAAACATAGTATCACAACCTGACCATCACAACCATAGTATCACAACCTGACCATCACAACCATAGTATCACAAACATAGTATCACAACCATAGTATCACAACATGACCATCACAAACATAGTATCACAACCTGACCATCACAACCATAGTATCACAACATGACCATCACAACCATAGTATCACAGCATGACCATCACAACCATAGTATCACAACCTGACCATCACAACCATAGTATCACAACCTGACCATCACAACCAGAGTATCACAACCTGACCATCACAACCATAGTATCACAACCATAGTATCACAACATGACCATCACAACCATAGTATCACAACCTGACCATCACAACCATAATATCACAACCTGACCATCACAACCATAGCATCACAACCTGACCATCACAACCATAGTATCACAACCTGACCATCACAACCATAGTATCACAACATGACCATCACAACCATAGTATCACAAAATGACCATCACAACCATAGTATCACAACCTGACCATCACAACCATAGTATCACAACCTGACCATCACAACCATAGTATCACAACCTGACCATCACAACCATAGTATCACAACCTGACCATCACAACCATAGTATCACAACCTGACCATCACAACCATAATATCACAACCTGACCATCACAACCATAGTATCACATCCTGACCATCACAACCATAGTATCACAACCTGACCATCACAACCATAGTATCACAACCTGACCATCACAACCATAATATCACAACCTGACCATCACAACCATAGTATCACAACATGACCATCACAACCATAGTATCACATCCTGACCATCACAACCATAGTATCACAACATGACCATCACAACCATAGTATCACCAACATAGTATCACAACATGACCATCACAACCCTAGTATCACAACTTGACCATCACAACCATAGTATCACAACATGACCATCACAAACATAGTATCACAACCTGACCATCACAACCATAGTATCACAACCTGACCATCACAACCATAGTATCACAACCTGACCATCACAACCATAGTATCACAACCTGACCATCACAACCTTAGTATCACAACATGACCATCACAACCATAGTATCACAACCATAGTATCACAACATGACCATCACAACCATAGTATCACAACCTGACCATCACAACCTTAGTATCACAACATGACCATCACAACCATAGTATCACAACCATAGTATCACAACATGACCATCACAACCATAGTATCACAACCTGACCATCACAACCATAGTATCACAACCTGACCATCACAACCATAGTATCACAACATGACCATCACAACCATAGTATCATAACCATAGTATCACAAAATGACCATCACAACCATAGTATCACAACATGACCATCACAACCATAGTATCACAACCTGACCATCACAACCATAGTATCACAACCTGACCATCACAACCATAGTATCACAAACATAGTATCACAACCTGACCATCACAACCATAGTATCACAACCTGACCATCACAACCATAATATCACAACCTGACCATCACAACCATAGTATCACAACATGACCATCGCCAACATAGTATCACAACCTGACCATCACAACCATAGTATCACAACCTGACCATCACAACCATAGTATCACAACTTGACCATCACAACCTGAACATCACAACCATAGTATCACAACCTGACCATCACAACCATAGTATCACAACCTGACCATCACAACCATAGTATCACAACATGACCATCACAACCATAGTATCACAACCTGACCATCACAACCATAGTATCACAACTTGACCATCACAACCATAGTATCACAACCTGACCATCACAACCATAGTATCACAACCTGACCATCACAACCATAGTATCACAAACATAGTATCACAACCTGACCATCACAACCATAGTATCACAGCCTGACCATCACAACCATAGTATCACAAACAGTATCACAACCTGACCATCACAACCATAGTATCACAACCTGACCATCACAACCATAGTATCACAACATGACCATCACAAACATAGTATCAAAACCTGACCATCACAACCATAGTATCACAACCTGACCATCACAACCATAGTATCACAACCTGACCATCACAACCATAGTATCACAACCTGACCATCACAACCATAGTATCACAACCTGACCATCACAACCATAGTATCACAAACATAGTATCACAACCTGACCATCACAACCATAGTATCACAACCATTGTATCACAACCTGACCATCACAACCATAGTATCACAAACATAGTATCACAACCATAGTATCACAACCTGACCATCACAACCATAGTATCACAACCTGACCATCACAACCATAGTATCACAAACATAGTATCACAACCATAGTATCACAACCTGACCATCACAACCATAGTATCACAACCATAGTATCACAACCTGACCATCACAACCATAGTATCACAACCATAGTATCACAACATGACCATCACAAACATAGTATCACAACCTGACCATCACAACCATAGTATCACAACCTGACCATCACAACCATAGTATCACAAACATAGTATCACAACCATAGTATCACAACATGACCATCACAAACATAGTATCACAACCTGACCATCACAACCATAGTATGACAACATGACCATCACAACCATAGTATCACAACCTGACCATCACAACCATAGTATCACAACCATAGTATCACAACATGACCATCACAAACATAGTATCACAACCTGACCATCACAACCATAGTATCACAACATGACCATCACAACCATAGTATCACAACATGACCATCACAAACATAGTATCACAACCTGACCATCACAACCATAGTATCACAAACATAGTATCACAACGATAGTATCACAACATGACCATCACAACCATAGTATCACAACCTGACCATCACAACCATAGTATCACAACCTGACCATCACAACCATAGTATCACAAACATAGTATCACAACCTGACCATCACAACCATAGTATCACACATAGTATCACAACCTGACCATCACAACCATAGTATCACAACCTGACCATCACAACCATAGTATCACAACCATAGTATCACAACCATAGTATCACAACCATAGTATCACAAACATAGTATCACAACCATAGTATCACAACATGACCATCACAAACATAGTATCACAACCTGACCATCACAACCATAGTATCACAACCATAGTATCACAACATGACCATCACAACCATAGTATCACAACCTGACCATCACAACCTGACCATCACAACCATAGTATCACAACATGACCATCACAAACATAGTATCACAACCTGACCATCACAACCATAGTATCACAACATGACCATCACAACCATAGTATCACAACATGACCATCACAAACATAGTATCACAACCTGACCATCACAACCATAGTATCACAACCTGACCATCACAACCATAGTATCACAAACATAGTATCACAACGATAGTATCACAACGATAGTATCACAACATGACCATCACAACCATAGTATCACAACCTGACCATCACAACCATAGTATCACAACCTGACCATCACAACCATAGTATCACAACCTGACCATCACAACCATAGTATCACAAACATAGTATCACAACCTGACCATCACAACCATAGTATCACAACCTGACCATCACAACCATAGTATCACAACCATAGTATCACAACCATAGTATCACAACATGACCATCACAAACATAGTATCACAACCTGACCATCACAACCATAGTATCACAACCATAGTATCACAACATGACCATCACAACCATAGTATCACAACCTGACCATCACAACCATAGTATCACAACCATAGTATCCCAACATGACCATCACAAACATAGTATCACAACCTGACCATCACAACCATAGTATCACAACATGACCATCACAACCATAGTATCACAACCTGACCATCACAACCATAGTATCACAAACATAGTATCACAACCATAGTATCACAACATGACCATCACAAACATAGTATCACAACCTGACCATCACAACCATAGTACCACAACATGACAATCACAAACATAGTATCACAACCATAGTATCACAACATGACCATCACAAACATAGTATCACAACCTGACCATCACAACCATAGTATCACAACCATAGTATCACAACCATAGTATCACAACCATAGTATCACAAACATAGTATCACAACCATAGTATCACAACATGACCATCACAAACATAGTATCACAACCTGACCATCACAACCATAGTATCACAACATGACCATCACAACCATAGTATCACAACCTGACCATCACAACCATAGTATCACAACCATAGTATCACAACATGACCATCACAAACATAGTATCACAACCTGACCATCACAACCATAGTATCACAACATGACCATCACAACCATAGTATCACAAACATAGTATCACAACCATAGTATCACAACATGACCATCACAAACATAGTATCACAACCTGACCATCACAACCATAGTATCACAACATGACCATCACAAACATAGTATCACAACATGACCATCACAAACATAGTATCACAACCTGACCATCACAACCATAGTATCACAACCTGACCATCACAACCATAGTATCACAACCATAGTATCACAACATGACCATCACAACCATAGTATCACAACCATAGTATCACAACATGACCATCACAACCATAGTATCACAACCATAGTATCACAACATGACCATCACAAACATAGTATCACAACCTGACCATCACAACCATAGTATCACAACCTGACCATCACAACCATAGTATCACAACCATAGTATCACAACCTGACCATCACAACCATAGTATCACAACCTAATGTATGCATCATAGTGTTTGTAGCCAAAGCTCATTTACAACACTTGTCCCAACAACAACAACAACAACAACAACACAGATCCAACATCATTAAAATAGGAAAATAAAAAATAGAATAAGGATAAGATGAGTCGATAATAATGATAATAGAAATGATACAAACTGTAAACTAGATAAAAACAATAATGATAATAACAATAAGACAGACAAAGTGCAGACTAGATAAAAGCCAATTAGTAAAAATGAGTAAAAAGTAAACATGGGAACAGGATTGTTGCTCAACGAGTCATAATTGTCTTAGTTCTTTGAAAGTGAGAAGTGCAGGTATACTTTACAAGTGTCAGGAAGAGAGTTTCATAGTTGTGCTCCTGTTATTGAAAAGGCAGTCTGGGCAATGGAACACAACAGCTGGGTGGTAGATGTGCTGCCACTCTGCAGTCCTCTGACTGCCTTGCAGAGTTATCCAAGCATTTCAACAGCAGTGTGATTGTGTGGAACTACAAACCCTGTTTCCATATGAGTTGGGAAATTGTGTTAGATGTAAATATAAACAGAATACAATGATTTGCAAATCCTTTTCAACCCATATTCAGTTGAATATGCTACAAAGACAACATATTTGATGTTCAAACTCATAAACAGTTTTTTTTTTGCAAATAATAATTAACTTAGAATTTCGTGGCTGCAATACGTGCCAAAGTAGTTGGGAAAGGGCATGTTCACCACTGTGTTACATCACTTTTTCTTTTAACAACACTCAATAAACGTTTGGGAACTGAGGAAAATAATTGTTGAAGCTTCGAAAGTGGAATTCTTTACCATTCTTGTTTTATGTAGAGCATCTGTCCTTCAACAGTCCGGGGTCTTGTTGTCGTATTTTACGCTTCATAATGCGCCACACAATTTCCATGGGAGACAGGTCGGGGCGGGCCAGGAAAGTACCCGCACTCTTTTACTACGAAGCCACGCTGTTGTAACACGTGGATTGGCATTGTTTTGCTGAAATAAGCAGGGGCGTCCATGATAACGGTGCTTGGATGACAACATATGTTGCTCCAAAACCTGTATGGTTTTGGAGCAACATATGTGCAGTGTATGATGTGTGATCTACACACGCTGTGCAACACCTAATGGTGCCTTCACAGATGTGTAAGTTACCCATGCCTTGGGCACTAATACACCCCCATACCATCACAGTTGCTGGCTTTTCAACTTTGCGCCTATAACAATCCAGATGGTTATTTTCCTCTTTGTTCTGGAGGAAACCACGCCCACAGTTTCCAAATATAATTTGAAATGTGGACTCGTCAGACCACAGAATACTTTTCCACTTTGCATCAGTCCATCTTAGATGAGCTCGGGCCCAGCGAAGCCGGCGGCGTTCCTGGGTGTTGTTGATAAATGGCTTTCGCTTTGCATAGTAGAGTTTTAACTTGCACTTACAGATGTAGCGACCAACTGTAGTTACTGACAGTGGTGTTATGAAGTGTTCCTGAGCCCATGTGGTGATATCCTTTACACACTGATGTGGGTTTTCGATGCAGTACCGCTTGAGGGATCAAAGGTCCGTAATATCATCGCTTACGTGCAGTGATTTCTCCAGATTCTCTGAACCTTTTGATGATTTACGGACCGTAGATGGTAAAATCCCTAATTTCCTTGCAATAACTCGTTGAGGAATGTTGTTCTAAAACTGTTCGACAATTTGCTTACAAAGTGGTGACCCTCACCCCATCCTTGTTTGTGAATTACTTAGCGTTTCATGGAAGCTGCTTTTATACCCAATCATGGCACCCACCTGTTCCCAATTAGCCTGCACACCTGTGGGATGTTCCAAATAAGTGTTTGATGAGACTTTCTCAAATTTATCAGTATTTATTGCCACCTTTCCCAACTTCTTTTTCACGTGTTGCTGGCATCAAATTCTAAAGTTAATGATTATTTGCAGAAAAAAAATAAAAAAATGATTTTGAACATCAAATATGTTGTTTTTGTAGAATATTCAACTGAATATGGGTTGAAAAGGATTTGCAAATCATTGTATTCTGTTTATATTTACATCTAACACAATTTCCCAACTCATATGGAAACGGGGTTTGTAAATACAATTGGTAAAACTTCAAAATTTGGCAATGATGATATGGTGGTATATTCTTCTTGTCGAGGACTGTCAAGGCACGGTTACAAAGACACTCAAAGATCTTGATTGAGGACTGGTGTGCCTGGGACCATGTATTGGGCCAGAAGATACGTTAGTATTAAAACCTCAGCATCAAAACGTTAGCGCTAAAACCTTAGCATCAGCGTCACCCACCCACAGGCACACTCACCTTGGTCTGCAGGAACTTGAAGCACTGCTGGTTGAGAACCTCCACAAACTCCGACTCAAAGTCCTGGTCGCTGTACCACGCCCCCCCAGTCACCGAGCGGTCAGGTTGCACGTTGTACAACATGTACACCTTCTTCTTGGACGCCTGTACACATATAATACACACAAAGTACACAAATAGTACTGTGGTAGCCACTTTTGTGTTATTTATATTTCTGTAGTCCTGCATATATTATCAAGTTAAATCAATTGTTGCTTGATGAATACATAGGCCTACTGTGTAACCGCACTTTGGTGTTGGTCATTGTAGTGGTGCTTGATAAATACTTGGGCCTACTGTGCTACTGTACTTTGAATGTTTCTCATTATGGTTGTGGTAGCCATTTTTGTGTTATTTATATGTCTCTAGTACTGCTACAGCTATTGAATATTTGAGTAATGGAGTATTGTGTCCAATATCCCGATCCATTCATCTAGTAATCGAATAAATCTTTTTTTTTTGTCCTGTCCAGCCTGTCAGACAAATCCTTATGTAGATGTAGATGATACACATGTACTTTCCAAAAGATACTTCTCTTGTTGCATTATTTGTATTTATATTATTATTTGCTGCAGCTGGGCCGGGGCAATAGTTTTGCTGAATTGAGGTTTAATGACACATGTTAAGATGTGCCCTAAATATTGCGTTTGGCCTATCCATCCATCCATTTTCTACCGCTTATTCCCTTTTGGGGTCGCGGGGGGCGCTGGCGCCTATCTCAGCTACAATCGGGCGGAAGGCGGGGTACACCCTGGACAAGTCGCCACCTCATCGCAGTGCGTTTGGCCTAATTGTCTTTTATTTCCTGAACGCCTGTTTTCAATATTGAAGGCTGACACGCACAGCTGAAATGTGTCCGTGGTTGACTGTGCCAATTTGTGTGTGCTAATACAAACATGTGCGCTCACAGCCCTATGTGCTGTGTGCTGTGACCGCATACACCAACTTCTTGTCCCACCTGCCTTTTACATCATTATTATGGGCTGCCGTTTAAATCTGCTGAGCTGTTTTCAAGCTGCCAACAATACATACACAATATAAAAAGACAAAGCACTTAATAATGACGACAACAGTTTTACATTTGAAGAATGCAACACAGTTCACCGCATGCAAAATAGTCATCAATGTTCATTTTGCTACCATGACATGTTTGAGATGGAAACACACAGATATATAAAACATTACTTCAAAAGGAATATTGGCTGAGAAAGTGAAAATTAAACTATACTCTTAGTAGCAACAATAACAACACTTTTCATGATATCAAACATAAAAAGTGGATCAGTTAGTGCCTTTAATACTGCATTTGAAGTGTGCAGTGTATGATGTGTGACCTACACACGCTGTGCAACACCTAAACATTTGAAGTGTGCAGTGTATGATGTGTGACCTACACACGCTGTGCAACACCTAAACATTTGAAGTGTGCAGTGTATGATGTGTGACCTACACACGCTGTGCAACACCTAAACATTTGAAGTGTGCAGTGTATGATTTGTGACCTACACACGCTGTGCAACACCTAAACATTTGAAGTGTGCAGTGTATGATGTGTGACCTACACACGCTGTGCAACACCTAAACATTTGAAGTGTGCAGTGTATGATGTGTGACCTACACACGCTGTGCAACACCTAAACATTTGAAGTGTGCAGTGTATGATGTGTGACCTACACACGCTGTGCAACACCTAAACATTTGAAGTGTGCAGTGTATGATGTGTGACCTACACACGCTGTGCAACACCTAAACATTTGAAGTGTGCAGTGTATGATGTGTGACCTACACACGCTGTGCAACACCTAAACATTTGAAGTGGGCAGTGAAAGATGTGTGACCTACACACGCTGTGCAACACCTAAACATTTGAAGTGTGCAGTGTATGATGTGTGACCTACACACGCTGTGCAACACCTAAACATTTGAAGTGTGCAGTGTATGATGTGTGACCTACACACGCTGTGCAACAAGTGTAAAGTCCATGCCAAACGTGAGCTTTAGGCCATGTCCACAGGAACACAAGAGTAGTTTCAAAAAGACATATTTGGGGTTAAAACAATGTCCATCCACACAAGTGTAGCTTCAAAGTATTGATGTCTGCACACACACACACACACACACACACACACACACACACACACACACACACACACACACACACACACACACACACACACACACACACACACACACACACACACACACACACACACACACACACACACACACACAAACAGTCATGCACTTTTTATCCAATCAGGAGCCTGAAAAAAGTAGCAATATCTGACTTGGTGGCATTATTTTTGCTTATTTTGATATACTTTATATCAGGGGTCGGGATCCTTTTTGGCGAAGAGAGCTATGAAAGCCAAATATTTCAAAAATAATTTCTGTGAGAGCCATATAATATTTTTTTTAGACTGAACACAACTAAAGGCATGTGTTTGTAAGTAAGTCCAACATTTTTAGAGTATAATAAGTCTCTTATTCTTTTTAATAACATTGTTATTCTGAAGCTAACCAATAATAAATAAAATACTTCTTAATGTGACTTCTTGAAATTGTGGGGTAGAAATGGATGGATGGATTAAAATGAAAGAGAATGTTTTATATTTTCAACGTTGTTTTTAACACTTTAACACGTACCATGAATTGATTTACGTGGGTCTCGACTTAAACAAGTTGAAAAACTTTTTGGGGTGCTAGCATTTAGTGGTCAATTGTAGGGAATATGTACTGTACTGTGCAATCTACTAATAAAAGTTTCAATCAATCTATCAATCAAAACTGTGATTACCAGCGGAATTACGAATTACTTATCGTGTTAAGCAATGTCAGCTAATGTTTATCTGAGGGCCAGGTGCAGTCATCAAAAGAGCCACATCTGGCTCCAGAGCCAGAGGTTCCCTACCCCTGATTTAGATGTACAATGACACCTGCATTCTCTTTAAACCTGCCTGCACCTACACACAATCCTGGGAACAGTATTAAAGAATCCTGGGAACATTATCAAAGAATCCTGGGAACATTATTAAAGAATCCTGGGAACTTTATTAGAAAATCCTAGGAACAATATTAACGAATCCTGGGAACATTATTAAAAAATCCTAGGAACAATATTAAAGAATCCTGGGAACAATATTAAAGAATCCAGGGAATATTATTAAAGAATCCAGGGAACATTATTAAAGAATCCTGGGAACATTATTAAAGAATCCTGGGAACATTATTAAAGAATCCTGGGAACATTATTAAAAAATCCTGGGAACATTATTAAAGAATCCTGGGAACAATATTAAAGAGTGAATGTGCTGCTGAAAGCCAACACTGATAGAATTAGAACATGTCCATCAACATGGTGATGTATGACATGTGCAGTCAAGCCTACATTATTTATAACATCAGCACACACTAACCAAACCCTTTTGCATGTTTAAGTGTCTATATAAAGTGTCTATATAAAGTGTCTATATAAAGTGTCTATATAAAATATAGTACATGTGTAATGAAGTATATATAGTGTTTAACATCAGTACACACTACAATTTGTATTTTGTAGTTATGTGAAGTAGAAGACTACTTGGAAGGAGGAGTACAGTACAGTAGTACACATGTTGTAGTAATGTGAAGTGGAAGACTACATGGAAGGAGTATCTGATATACTGTCATAAAGGGGCGTGTCCTATGTCTATGGAAGTGATCAGCTGTCATAAAGGGGCATGTCCTATGTCTATCTAGGGATGTGATCAGCTGTCATTAAGGGGCGTGTCCTATGTCTATCTAGGGATGTGATCAGCTGTCATTAAGGGGCGTGTCCTATGTCTATCTAGGGATGTGATCAGCTGTCATAAAGGGGCGTGTCCCATGCGTGACTGTAGTGAGGTGTGCACCTGTACAGGTGCTGAGCTGGACTCACCGCCACAGACTTCACAGCTTTGATGAGTTTTTTACTCTCCAAGTTCTTCAGGATCTTGTTGATCTCTGTGAGAGGAAGGTTGCTCTTGAAGCGGATGTCTCTGCTCCAGATACCTGAGTTGACAGGTGCAGTAATGTTAGCACAGTGTACAGGTGTGTCTGAGTAGACAGGTGCAGTAATGTTAGCACAGTGTACAGGTGTGTCTGAGTAGACAGGTGCAGTAATGTTAGCACAGTGTACAGGTGTGTCTGAGTAGACAGGTGCAGTAATGTTAGCACAGTGTACAGGTGTGTCTGAGTAGACAGGTGCACTAATGTTAGCACAGTGTACAGGTGTGTCTGAGTGGACAGATACACTAATGTTAGCATAGTGTACAGGTCTGTCTGAGTAGACAGGTGCAGTAATGTTAGCACAGTGTACAGGTATGTCTGAGTAGACAGGTGCAGTAATGTTAGCACAGTGTACAGGTGTGTCTGAGTAGACAGGTGCAGTAATGTTAGCACAGTGTACAGGTGTGTCTGAGTAGACAGGTGCAGTAATGTTAGCACAGTGTACAGGTGTGTCTGAGTAGACAGGTGCAGTAATGTTAGCACAGTGGACAGGTGCAGCAATGTTAGCACAGTGTACAGGTGTGTCTGAGTAGACAGGTGCAGTAATGTTAGCACAGTGTACAGGTGTGTCTGAGTAGACAGATGCACTAATGTTAGCACAGTGTACAGGCGTGTCTGAGTAGACAGGTGCAGTAATGTTAGCACAGTGTACAGGCGTGCCTGAGTGGACAGGTGCAGTAATGTTAGCACAATGTACAGGTGTGTCTGAGTAGACAGGTGCACTAATGTTAGCACAGTGTACAGGTGTGTCTGAGTAGACAGGTGCACTAATGTTAGCACAGTGTACAGGTGTGTCTGAGTAGACAGGTGCAGTAATGTTAGCACAGTGTACAGGTGTGTCTGAGTAGACAGGTGCAGTAATGTTAGCACAGTGTACAGGTGTGTCTGAGTAGACAGATGCACTAATGTTAGCACAGTATACAGGTCTGTCTGAGTAGACAGGTGCAGTAATGTTAGCACAGTGTACAGGTGTGTCTGAGTAGACAGGTGCAGTAATGTTAGCACAGTGTACAGGTGTGTCTGAGTAGACAGGTGCACTAATGTTAGCACAGTGTACAGGTGTGTCTGAGTAGACAGGTGCAGTAATGTTAGCACAGTGTACAGGTGTGTCTGAGTAGACAGATGCACTAATGTTAGCACAGTGTACAGGTGTGTCTGAGTAGACAGGTGCAGTAATGTTAGCACAGTGTACAGGTCTGTCTGAGTAGACCGGTGCAGTAATGTTAGCACAGTGTACAGGTGTGTCTGAGTAGACAGGTGCAGTAATGTTAGCACAGTGTACAGGTGTGTCTGAGTAGACAGGTGCAGTAATGTTAGCACAGTGTACAGGTCTGTCTGAGTAGACAGGTGCAGTAATGTTAGCACAGTGTACAGGTGTGTCTGAGTAGACAGGTGCAGTAATGTTAGCACAGTGTACAGTTGTGTCTGAGTAGACAGGTGCAGTAATGTTAGCACAGTGTACAGGTGTGTTCCTACCTTTGTTTGCAGCATCTTCAATGATCTGATAGACTAGTTTCTCCTGGTTGTCAGAACCTTTCATCTTACTGTCACACACAAGAACACATCACTCATACAGGGTTAGCACGCCAACACACACACTAACACAATATATGAAACACTAACACAATGTATGAAACACTAACACAATATATGAAACACAAACACAATATATGAAACACTAACACAATATATGAAAGACTAACACAATATATAAAACACTAACACACTATATGAAACACAAACACAATATATGAAACACTAACACAATATATGAAACACAAACACAACATATAAAAGACTAACACAATATATAAAACACTAACACAATATATGAAACACAAACACAATATATGAAACACTAACACAATATATGAAACACAAACACAACATATAAAAGACTAACACAATATATAAAACACTAACACAATCTATGAAACACAAACACAACATATAAAAGACTAACACAATATATAAAACACTAACACAATCTATGAAACACAAACACAACATATAAAAGACTAACACAATATATGAAACATTAACACAATATATGGAAACTGTTCTTTTTCTTCTAAAATTGAGTGGGTGTGGCTTATATATGCTGGTGCACTCTATAGTCCAGAAAATACACTGTAACACAACACAATGAAGTCACAACACAACAACATGAAGACACAACACAACAACACAACAATAATAAGCCAAAACACAACAACATAAAGCCACGACACAACAACATGAGGTCACAACACAACAACATGAGGTCACAACACAACAGCATGAGGTCACAACACAACAACATGAGGTTACAACACAACAACATGAAGTCACAACACAACAATATAAAGCCAAAACACAACCTGAGGTCACAACAACGATATCACGTCACAACACAACAACATGAAGTCACAACAATATGAAGTCACAACACAACAATATAAAGTCACAACACAAAACAACAATGTTAAGACAAAACAACAATATAAAGTCACAACACCAAAACAGGAAGTACTCTTATTAACCAGTTAGTCAAGATGGGTATTAACAGCACATAAAATAAACAGTTTAAGTAACACAAAATTACATAACATCAATAAAGTACAAAAATAGTATTTCCCGATAAAATAAATAACATATCTGTGCAAATAATATAACATGCATCAAACTCAGAAAAAAAAAAAAATTTAATTCCCAATGGACGATATAATGGTCTGTCACACACGTATGATGTAATGGTCTGTCACACACATATGATGTAATGGTCTGTCACACACATATGATGTAATGGTCTGTCACACACATATGATGTAATGACTGTCACACAGGTATGATGTCATGGTCTGTCACACAGGTATGATGTAATGGTCTGTCACACACGTATGCTGTAATGGACTGTCACACACATATGATGTAATGGACTGTCACATACATATGATGTAATGGACTGTCACACACATATGATGTAATGGACTGTCACATACATTTGATGTAATGGACTGTCACACACATATGATGTAATGGACTGTCACATACATTTGATGTAATGGACTGTCACACAGGTATGATGTAATGGACTGTCACACAGGCATGCTGTAATGGACTGTCACACATGTTTTTTGTTTTTTTGTCCTGTCCAGCTTCTCAGGCAAATCATCTAGTTGACGTAGATGTCCATATCGGCTGTTCAGATTTACTGTACAAAAGAGAAGTGTAGGATACTTTTCTTGTTGCCTTATTTGAATTTGACTTTATTAAATGTATTTATATTATCAATTGGTGCAGCCGGGCTGGAGCAGGAGGGGATAGAAAGAGAAAAAAAGGAAGACAGAGGGGGAAATTGTGGGGACAAGAGAGAGATTAGACAGCTAGCGTGTGTATAATATAGCCAAGAGTCATGGATATATTGCATTCTGGGTAAGTGTTATGTTGCGTTTATAATTTGTACAGAGCCAATCTCCCGTCCAAAGGCAAAACCTTGTAACTCACTTCTAGCTCAATTTTGAGAAAACAAAGGAAAATCAATCCATCTTGATGCTGTCTTACAAAGATCTACAAAGTCATCAAACGTGTAGATGTTTTCTTCAGATCTCATTTTCTTGCCGATTGAGCCATGGATTGAATCTGCTCTCATGAACGTGTGCCCTTTCTCCAGATATTTGATCACGATCTCGGGTGGGCCCCATTCTGCGTCTGCACATTGGGCAAGAGCCGTGTACAGCGTCCAGTTTTTATTTTGACCTCCACAGCTATCTGCCCAAAAGAGTATGCAAGGGGAAGTATCAAGAACAATACATTTAATGAAGGTACTTGCAACGTCCTGGGCCAATCTTCCAAATATCCCCTCCTGCCATAATATCACATAATCAGGTTGACCATCGGCCCCCATTCATGCAAATGTCTCATTAAAGACAATAAGACGACTGACAAAGAAGCTCCGATTGGTCCCTTGAGATACTAGGTTTTTCTGTTGTATCTACGCGGTTATGTGGTAGTTGCT
>NC_084630.1:36399096-36491596 GCF_033978795.1 Nerophis ophidion | reverse complement strand
CTCATCTTCCAGAAGACTAATTAGTATTGATGATGTTCAACTATCATACTCGTCTTCCTGAGGACTTACTAGTATTGATGATGTTCAACTGTCATACTCATCTTCCTGAAGACTAACTAGTATTGATGATGTTCAACTATCATACTCATCTTCCTGAAGACTAACTAGTACTGATGATGTTCAACTATCATACTCATCTTCCTGAAGACTAACTAGTGGAGCACAGATAGTAGATCTTCAATCCAAAGAATACAAATCCCTGACAACCCAGAATGCTTACATGCTAGCAGTATATTAGCGTGCCCGCCTACCTGGCACTCTGGGAGTCCTTCAGCCTGTAGAGGAGTCCAGAACTGTTCCTCAGGAGGTCCAGCAGGCCCTGCACATTAGGTGAAATGGAGGTGAATGACAGGTCAGAGGTCATGCAGAGTTAAGACTGACCAATGAGAGCAGCTTGTTGATGGCCATGGCTCTCTGCTGAGGTTCCAGGTGAGGCATGTCGTTCTGGATCACCTGGTCAGTGATCCCCTGTGGGAACTGCTGACACAAGTCCTTGATCCTGGACCACACACACACACACACACACACACACACACACACACACACACACACACACACACATAGCATAATTGTTGAGCTAACATCATTTGACTGACGCATGAATGTGTGAAGTTAAAAGGTAAACAATAACAATTCAATCTCCCTTTTTAAAGAGATAACAGATATCAATAAGTTATGTCTTATTGTATTTATGGGGGCGGCATGGAGTAGTGGGTAGAGCGACCGTGCCAGAAGCCTGAGGGTTGCAGGTTCGCTCCCCGTCTCTTGCCATCCAAAATACTGCCATTGTGTCCTTGGGCAGGGCACTTCACCCTTGCCCCCAGTGCCACTCACACTGGTGAATTATGGGTAGTGGTCAGAGGGGCCGTAGGCAGCCACACCTCCGTCACTCCACCCCAGGGCAGCTGTGGCTTTGAAAGTAGCTTACTACCACCATGTGTGAATGAATGATGAAAGTAACTTACCACCAGCAGGTGTGAACGCATGATGAAAGTACCTTACCACCACCATGTGTGAATGAATAATGAAAGTAACTTACCACCAGCAGACATGAATGCATGATGAAAGTAGCTTACCACCAACAGGTGTGAATGAATGATGAAAGTAGCTTAGCACCACCATTTGAGAATTAATGATAAAAGTATCTTTCCACCAGCAGGGGTGAATGAATAATGAAAACAGCTTACCACCACCATGTGCGAATGTCTGATGAAAGTAGCTTACCACCAGCAGGAGTGAATGAGTGATAAAAGTAGCTTACCACCACTATTTGTAAATGTGTGATGAAAGTAGCTTACCACCACCATGTGTGAATGTGAGATGAAAGTAGCTTACCACCACCACCATGTGTGAATGTGAGATGAAAGTAGCTTACCACACGCAGGTCTGAATGAGTGATAAAGGTAGCTTACCACCAGGTAGAAATCAACTTTTGACTTTTGGCAGTAATATTCCACAAGCAAGCAAGGAGCACAGGGTCACAGGAGCACAGGTCACAGGCGCACAGGGTCACAGGGTCAAAGGGTCCCAGGGACACAGGGTCACAGGGGGACAGGAGCGCAAGGTCACAGGGTCACAGGAGCAGAGGGTCAATGGGTACCAGGAGCACAGGGTCACAGGAGCACAGGGTCACAGAAGCAGAGGGTCAATGGGTACCAGGAGCACAGGGTCACAGGAGCACAGGGTCAAAGGGTCCCAGGAGCACAGGGTCACAGGAGCACAGGGTCCCAGGAGCACAGGGTCCCAGGAGCACAGGGTCACAGGAGCACAGGGTCCCAGGATCGCAGGGTCACAGGAGCGCAGGGTCACAGGAGCACAGGGTCGCAGGGTCACAGGGTCACAGGAGCACAAGGTCCCAGGAGCACAAGGTCCCAGGAGCACAAGGTCACAGGAGCACAGGGTCACAGGGGCACAGGAGCACAGGAGCACAGGGTCACAGGAGCACAGGGTCACAGGAGCACAGGATCACAAGGTCGCAGGAGCACAGGATCACAAGGTCGCAGGGTCACAGGATCACAAGGTAACAGGAGCACAAGGTCGCAGGGTCACAGGAGCACAGGATCACAAGGTCACAGGATTACAGGATCACAGGAGCACAGGGTCACAGGGTCACCTGCTGGCCACTCCTCGAAATGAATCCTGGTGGTTGTTGGTTTCAATGAATCCGGCCAGCATTAAAGTGACTCAACATGGCCCCCTAGTGTTGTGGAGGGTGAATGACAGTGCATGTGTGTGTAGATTGCATTGTGCTTGCAGAACATTACTGGCAAAAGTCACGTGACAGTTCCACAGTTGGAGAAACGATTTGGTTTTGCACTTGAAAGATTTTCATTTTTTCTTGAAAGATTATTTTTTTGTACTTGAAAAAATAAGATATTTGTTTGTGAAGCATGAAGTATTTGTTTGATAAGTACGTTTCTTATTTGCAAAACAAAATGCATTTGTTTGTGAATGATATTTTGTATTTACAAACCACACTGTGTGTGTGTGTGTGTGGGTGTGCGTGCGTGTGTGTGTGTATCGTTGGGCGTGAGTAAAACATGTTTTGTACGTGTGTGGACCTTTGGCAGTCATTTAACTCCATAACATTCACCTGAGGTCACGCCTGGCTCATTAATCATGCCAAGCTCAAAGTGGTGGGCAAACAAGCATCTGTTGTCAGCACATACACAATGTTGACATCTATAGTTATATTCTGATAAAAACACGCATATTAGTAAAGGGCGGGTGTTGTAATAACAACAACAACAACAAACATGGCAGTAGACGTGAAGTTCAATGATGAAATACAACATAACCCGAGCAAGATCGATACATATTTATTGGGGAGAGTGTTGGGTTAGGGTTAGTCTTTGACCCAGACACACAAAAAAAAGAAGTGGTAGAGTAGACCACAACTTGCTTTCACAACTTTCATGTCATGTGGAATGATGTCTGGAGCACAATATGCCTGAGAAGTCCACAGACGCATAATCCTTGATATCACTCCACAAATCTTTTTTTTTGATAAAGTACAAGTTCGAATTCCATTCCATAGTTGGATTTTTGTGCTCACATCTGCTTTTTGTGGTAAGATCTAGGCCCCTTACGTATAACGGCCATTTTGGCTTAGTTGACCACTTCCGGGAAGAAGTTACATGACAAGCAATCCGAGCTATTCGTCCCAGAACCAATTAAAGTTGTATCTTGAGGTTGGACTGTATCAATGTCTTGCCCTCCAGTGGAAGTTTTTAAATAAACGTTACCGATCATGAATTGTCAATGACATCAAAGTTATGTTAATTAAACTTGAAATGTTACTTCAGTCTCAAAGCAAAGATGATATTCACCACATTGTGTACAGGTCATACGTCTGGTCTTTGTGTGGGGTACACCGTCACATTGTATACAGGTCATAAGTCTAGTCTTTGTGTGGGGTACACAGTCACATAGTATACAGTTCATAAGTCTAGTCTTTGTGTGGGGTACACCGTCACATTGTGTACAGGTCATAAGTCTAGTCTTTGTGTGGGGTACACCGTCACATTGTGTACAGGTCATAAGTCTAGTCTTTGTGTGGGGTACACCGTCACATTGTGTACAGGTCATAAGTCTAGTCTTTGTGTGGGGTACACCGTCACATTGTGTACAGGTCATAAGTCTAGTCTTTGTGTGGGGTACACCGTCACATTGTATACAGGTCATAAATCTAGTCTTTGTGTGGGGTACACCGTCACATTGTATACAGTTCATAAGTCTAGTCTTTGTGTGGGGTACACCGTCACATTGTGTACAGGTCATAAGTCTAGTCTTTGTGTGGGGTACACCGTCACATTGTGTACAGGTCATAAGTCTAGTCTTTGTGTGGGGTACACCGTCACATTGTATACAGGTCATAAATCTAGTCTTTGTGTGGGGTACACCGTCACATTGTGTACAGGTCATAAGTCTAGTCTTTGTGTGAGGTACACCATCACATTGTATACAGGTCATAAGTCTAGTCTTTGTGTGGGATACACCGTCACATTGTGTACAGGTCATAAGTCTAGTCTTTGTGTGGGGTACACCGTCACATTGTGTACAGGTCATAAGTCTAGTCTTTGTGTGGGGTACACCGTCACATTGTATACAGGTCATAAGTCTAGTCTTTGTGTGGGGTACACCGTCACATTGTGTACAGGTCATAAGTCTAGTCTTTGTGTGGGGTACACCGTCACATTGTATACAGGTCATAAGTCTAGTCTTTGTGTGGGGTACACCGTCACATTGTGTACAGGTCATAAGTCTAGTCTTTGTGTGGGGTACACCGTCACATTGTGTACAGGTCATAAGTCTAGTCTTTGTGTGGGGTACACCGTCACATTGTGTACAGGTCATAAGTCTAGTCTTTGTGTGGGGTACACCGTCACATTGTATACAGGTCATAAGTCTAGTCTTTGTGTGGGGTACACCGTCACATTGTGTACAGGTCATAAGTCTAGTCTTTGTGTGGGGTACACCGTCACATTGTATACAGGTCATAAGTCTAGTCTTTGTGTGGGGTACACCGTCACATTGTGTACAGGTCATAAGTCTAGTCTTTGTGTGGGGTACACCGTCACATTGTGTACAGGTCATAAGTCTAGTCTTTGTGTGGGGTACACCGTCACATTGTGTACTGGTCATAAGTCTAGCCTTTGTGTGGGGTACACCGTCACATTGTATACAGGTCATAAGTCTAGTCATTGTGTGGGGTACACCGTCACATTGTATACAGGTCATAAGTCT
Organism: Nerophis ophidion; assembly: GCF_033978795.1. NCBI lineage: Eukaryota > Metazoa > Chordata > Actinopteri > Syngnathiformes > Syngnathidae > Nerophis > Nerophis ophidion. Next base: position 36,486,790 of record NC_084630.1, on the reverse strand, counting down.
AGTCTTTGTGTGGGGTACACCATCACATTGTATACAGGTCATAAGTCTAGTCTTTGTGTGGGGTACACCATCACATTGTACACAGGTCATAAGTCTAGTCTTTGTGTGGGGTACACCGTCACATTGTATACAGGTCATAAGTCTAGTCTTTGTGTGGGGTACACCATCACATTGTATACAGGTCATAAGTCTAGTCTTTGTGTGGGGTACACTGTCACATTGTGTACAGGTCATAAGTCTAGTCTTTGTATGGGGTACATCATCGCATTATGTACAGGTCATAAGTCTAGTCTTTGTGTGGGGTACACCGTCACATTGTATACAGGTCATAAGTCTAGTCTTTGTGTGGGGTACACTGTCACATTGTGTACAGGTCATAAGTCTAGTCTTTGTATGGGGTACATCATCGCATTATGTACAGGTCATAAGTCTAGTCTTTGTGTGGGGTACATCATCGCATTATGTGCAGGTCATAAGTCTAGTCTTTGTGTGGGGTACATCATCGCATTATGTACAGGTCATAAGTCTAGTCTTTGGGGCACACAGCTGCTTCACCAGCAGCATGTGTGTAGGCAACATTCTTTACATTGTCTGTTGGTCATGAGTCTAGTGGTTCCCCAGCAGAATGTGTGTAAATGATAAATGGGTTGTACTTGTATAGCTCTTTTCTACCTTCAATGTACTCAAAGCGCTTTGACACTACTTCCACATTCACACACTGATGGAGGGAGCTGCCATGCAAGGCGCTAACCAGCACCCATCAGGAGCAAGGGTGAAGTGTCTTGCTCAGGACACAACGGACGTGACGAGGTTGGTACTAGGTGGGAATTGAACCAGGGACGCTCGGGTTGCGCACAGCCACTCTCCCACTGTGACGATTAACGATTATTGTTCATGTCCTCCATTAAAGTTGGAACATTGTGAAAGTGCACATAAGATCAAAGTATAAAAAAAATAACACTTACCTGTTTTCAACTTCGGCGGGTTCATAAGAGTTTGTTTCCTTCTTGACTTTTACTTCTGACATCTTAAATGTGTCCAGGCTGGTGATTATAGTGAGAGAAGACTGTCATTTATATTCTTCTTTGTGATGATTGTAGTGATAGATGACTGTCATTTATATTCTTCTTTGTGATGATTGTAGTGATAGATGGATGTCATTTATATTCTTCTTTCTTAGCTTGTTAGCTATTTAGCTTGCTAGCGAGACTGCCATGCGTCACCTCCGGGTCCTGAAAAGCTATGAGGACGTTCAAAATATTGCCTGATGGGAAACACTCATTTCCATCATTATGGCCAAAATCTGTCAACAATGATATTAGGCGTTGTTTAATTGATCTTTGAGAAAATGTGCAGGGTAAAAATAAGTATAAGTCACTGAAAATTTATAAAAAAACAAGAAAGCCCTCAGTGTCGCGCAGGCCGGCGGACAATAGCGTGCTCTTTTGGTCCTCTCCAAGCTCCGCCCGCCGTCGTGCAAGATGGTGGGGAAAAACAAGCGCAAACTACACTGGTTACCATGGTGACACAAACACAAACCCACACAGGATCGTCTGAAGTATATAACAACTCGCTCGACTCAAAGTAAGTTCCATCCATCCATTTACTACCGCTTCTCCCTCTCGGGGTGCTGGAGCCTATTTGCTTTCTCATTAATCTTAATCATTAATTTTATGGAATGTTCTGCATCACTTGTCATGTCATCATCATCATTAATATTATATAGCAATCATATCATCAGTTATTATTATATAGCAATGTCATCATCATTATTATATACCAATGTCATCATCAGTTATTATTATATAATAACTTTATCATCATTATTATATATCATGTCATCATCAGTTATTATTATATAGCAATATTATCATCATTATTATTATATAGCATGGTTATCATCATTATTATTATATAGCAATGTCATCATCATTATAATTTTGTACTGCAGCACATGTCATCATGACAGCAGGGGCAGTGGCGGCGCCGCGCATCATTCCCATCATGCATCTGGACAGACTACGGGCAAAAAATCACATTGACACCAGTACACATGTGTGCATTCAGTCAGGTACACACACACACACACACTTAAATATACGTTTATTTGTGTGTGTGTATATATATATATATATATATATATATATATATATATATATATCTGAGCTACCACCTTATGGTGGTAGAGGAGTTTGCGTATCCCAATGATCCTAGAAGCTATGTTGTCCGGGGGCTTTTCTGCTCCCTGGTAGGATATCCCAAGACAAACAGGTCCTTGGTGAGGGATCAGACAAAGTCTATGGAAATACAAGAACAGAGATTCAGATTTCCCTCTCCCCCAGTCGCGGGTCACACTGCGGCCCCCCTCTGGAGCCAGGCCCAGAGGTGGGGCACAATGGCGAGCGCCTGGTGGCCGGTCCCCATGGGGCCCGGCCGGGCACAGCCCAAAGAGGCAACGTGGGTCACAAGAAACATGGGAGGGGCCATAAGGGTCGGTGCAGTGGGAAATGGGCGGAAGCTGAAGGCAGGGCACTTGGCATTCCCATCCTGGGCTACATAAGCTAACTCTTGGGACGTGGAACGTCACCTCACTGGGGGGGAGGAGCCTGAGCTAGTGCACCAGGTGGAGAAGTTCCAGCTGGATATATTTGGACTCTGATGTACAGCAAGGGCTCTGGAACCAGTTCTCTTGAGAGGGGCTGGACTCTCTTCCACTCTCTCCCGTCCAAAGGCAAAACCCAGTAACTCAATTTTGGTCAAAACTGAGCTAATAATAATTTTGGAGTTCCTAGGTTATATGCTTTACATTAGTGTATGCGGTATTGTAATTTGTTCCGTAAGTAAGCTATTACGTGCATGGCAGGACCTAGCAACTACCCCAAAACCGTGTTGATACAACAGAAAAACCTAGTATCTCAAGGGACCAATCGGAGCTTCTTTGTTAGTCGTCTTATTGTTTTTAATGAGACATTTGCACAAATGGGGGCCGACGGTCAACCTGATTATGTGATATTATGGCAGGAGGGGATATTTGGAAGATTGGCCCAGGACGTTGCAAGCACCTTCATTAAATGTATTGTTCTTGATTCTTCCCCTTGCATACTCTTTTGGGCAGATAACTGTGGAGGTCAAAATAAAAACTGGACGCTGTACACAGCTTCTGCCCAATGTGCAGACGCAGAATGGGGCCCACCCGAGATTGTCATAAAATATCTGGAGAAAGGGCACACGTTCATGAGAGCAGATTCAATCCATGGCTCAATCGGCAAGAAAATGAGAGCTGAAGAAAACATCTATACGTTTGATGACTTTGTAGATCTTTGTAAGACAGCATCAAGAGAGATTGGTTTTCCTTTGTTTTCTCAAAATCAGCTAGAAGTGAGATACTAGGTTTTGCCTTTGGACAGGAGCTTTGGCGTTGCCAGCAGTGAGAGGCGACGGGCTGGGGTAGCAATTCGGACATGGGAGGAGTTTGGGGAAGCCATGGAAAACGACTTCCGGACGGCTTCGAAACGATTCTGGACAACCATCCGCCGCCTCAGGAAGGGGAAGTAGTGCACTGTCAACACCGTGTATTCTGCTGGTCTTGACTGCGGATGTTGTGGATCGGTGGAAGGAATACTTCGAAGACGTCCTCAATCCCACCAACACGTCTTCTTGGTGGTGGGTTCTCCTATTTCTGGGGCTGAGGTTGGTGAGGTAGTTAAAAATCTCCTCGGTGGCAAGGCCCCGCGGGTGGATGAGATCCGCCCGGAGTTCCTTAAGGCTCTGGATGCTGTGGGGCTGTCTCTGTTGACAAGACTCTGCAACATCGAGTGGACATCGGGGGTGGTACCTCTGGATTGGCAGACCGGGGTGGTGGTTCCTCTCCTTAAGAAGACGAACCGGAGGGTGTGTGCCAACTATCGTGGGATCACACTCCCTATAGGTCCTAGAGGGTGCATGGGAGTTTCCACAACCAGTCAACATGACCTACTTAGTGGCCTGGTGGTTGAGTGTCCCCCCCTGAGATTGGTAGGTTGGGAGTTCAAACCCCAGCTGAGTCATACCAAAGACCATAAAAATGGGAGCCATTACCTCCCTGCTTGGCACTCAGCATCAAGGGTTGGAATTGGGGGTTAAATCACCAAAAATGATTCCCGGGTGTGGCCATGCTGCTTCTCACTGCTCCCCTCACCTCTCATGGGGTGAACAAGGGGATGGGTCAAATGCAGAGGACAAATTTCGCCACACCTAGTGTGTGTGTGACAATCATTGCTACATTGACTTTTAAATTAACTTTAACTTTGTGGACTTGGAGAAGGCATTCAACTGTGTACCCCGGGAAGACCTGCGGGGGTGCTCAGAGGGTATGCGGTTCGGACTGTCTGATTGTGGCTGTCCGCTCCTTGTACGATCTGTGTCAGAGATTAGTCCGCATTGCCGGCGGTAAGTTGGACACGTTTCCAGTGAGGGTTGGACTCCGCCAAGGCTGCCCTTTGTCACCCATTCTGTTCATAACTTTTATGGACAGAATTTCTAGGCGCAGTCAAGGCGTTGAGGGGATCCGGTTTGGTGACTGTAGGATTAGGTCTCTGCTTTTTGCAGATGACGTGTTCCTGATGGCTTCAACTGGCCAGGATCTTCAGCTCTCACTGGATCGGTTCGCAGCCGAGTGTGAAGCGACTGGGATGAGAATCAGCCGAGTGTGAAGCAACTGGGATGAGAATCAGCCGAGTGTGAAGCAACTGGGATGAGAATCAGCAGAGTGTGAAACGACTGGAATGAGAATCAGCACCTCCAAGTCCGAGTCCATAGTACTCGTCCGTAAAAGGGTGGAGTGCCTTCTCTGGGTTGGGGAGGAGACCCTGCCCCAAGTGGAGGAGTTCAAGTACGTAGGAGTCCTGTTCACCAGTGGGGGGGTTGGAGCTGCGTCTTCAGTAATGCGGACGCTGTATTGATCCATTGTGGTGAAGAAGGTGAGCCGGAAGGCAAAGCTCTCAATTTACCGGTCGATCTACGTTCCCATCCTCACCTAAGGTCATGAGCTTTGGGTCATGATCGAAAGGACAAGATCAAGGGTACAAGCGGCCCAAATGAGTTTCCTCCGCCGGGTGGCGGGTCTCTCCCTTAGAGATAGGGTGAGAAGCTCTGCCATCCGGGAGGAAATCAAAGTAAAGCCACTTCTCCTCCACATGGACGGGAGCCAGATGAGGTAGTTCAGACATCTAGTTAGAATGCTACCCGAATGCCTCCCTAGGGAGGTGTTTAGGGCACGTCCGAGCAGTAGGAGGCCACGGGGAAGACTCAGGACACGTTGGGAAGACTATGTCTCCCGGCTAGACTGTGAACGCCTCGGGATCCCCCGGGAGGAGATGGACCAAGTGGCTGGGGAGAGGGAAGTCTGGGTTTCTCTGCTTAGGCTGCTGCGACCCGACCTCGGATAAGCAGAAGGGGATGGATGGATGATATATATATATATACACATATATGTATACATATATAATATATCCATACATATATATGTATACTGGATGTTGACCCTGATGTGACTTCCTGGTGATGTTGTGACACCCAAGTAGCCACAATGCATGAGTCTAGTAAAGGGTGAAAGGTCACCTGCAGGTGCTCCCATGCAGACACGCGAGACACGCAGGTCTTCTTCACGCTGGACGGCTCCAAGCCGCTCAGAGACCACGGGGGGTCAGGAAGAGTCAGTGGGCGGTACTGCGAGCCCTTCCTGCTGCCCGCCGGCCGCATCTGCATCCGCGCCCTGGCCGCCACCAGGTGACTTGATGAGGTGGCACTCACCTGTAGGCTCACGTGCAGCGCTAAGGAAATGCTGTCTGCAGCGACGGCCGAGAGAGCGCCACCGTGACCAAAGTCTTCCTGGTCCAGCAGGATGAGAAGGCGGAGCCAAGCAGACTTTCATCTTACCTGCAGGAAGCCTGGCATCAGCAGCACTCTGCAGGTGACAAAGACTCACCTGGCAGCACACGCTCCGTAGCAAACCCTCTTTCTTCTTCAGGATCCAAGGTGGCCGCCTCCGCTCCACGTTTCCTCAGAAGTCGTCAGGCTGCGCCCGCCGCCACACCAACTGCTTCGCCAAACCCCCAGTCTCAGGTACACGCTGTCATTTACCTGCAGGCTTTTATTTTCATGGCCTTCCTGTCTTTACAGCGTGCAGGTGTGCTGCAGCAGACCAGACGCACGCAAAGACAAGCTGACTTCCTGCGGTAAGACGGCTCCTGACTATGCACCTACACCTGTGCGACAACTACGTGTGTGTGTGTGTTTGTGTAGGTGTGCACGCTGTGTCACCTTACCACCCTCACACCCCTTGCCCACATTCTCTACTCAGTGTGGCGTCACGCTGCCCCCTGCTGGAGGAGGACAGGTACTGCACCTGATGATGATGATGACGACAATGATGTTACACTCACCTGTGTGTGTGTGTGTGTGTGTGTGTGTGTGTGTGTGTGTGTGTGTGTGGCAGTTGGTGTGTTGTGTGTCATGTAACACCCAAGTTCCTGTCAACACACCTTTTTGTTTGATATGCCACGCCTCCATCAAGCAGCAGCTTCTCCAGCAGTCCAGCCTGCAGGTACACACACACACACACACACACACACACACACACACACAAACACACACACGATTGCTGACTTGAGTTTGGTTGTGTGTTAGGATCATGTTGTGTGTTCATGTTGTGGACAAAGGAATCCAGCAGACATGTCAAAGTGTTTGACGTGTGAGACAGAACTACACACGGTAACACACACGCACGCACACACACACACACACACACACACACACACACACACACGCTTGCTGACTTGAGTTTGGTTGTGTGTTAGGATCATGTTGTGTGTTCACATTGTGGACAAAGGAATCCAGCAGACATGTCAAAGTGTTTGACGTGTGAGACGGAACTACACACGGTAACACACACACACACGCACGTGCACACACACACACACTTGACAAGGATACTACTGTGTATGTGTGTGTGTGTTGTCCTGGTGCAGTCAGCGTTGGAGACATATGTCGGCCCCCCAGTCCCATCGACACACAACAGGAAGTTAACTTGCTCCAAATGTAAACGACTGAACAACGATGATGCTCGTTACTGTGACTGGTGTGGCTGCAAGGTATACACACACACACACACACACACACACACACACACACACACACACACACACACACACACACACACACTTAATGACAAGATGTTTGAAAAAACTAAAAGTTGTTTATCAGCTAAGAAAAATTATACAACAGTTGTTTAGACAGGAAGTAAAAGAAGAGTTTAGACAGGAAGTAGTTGAAAAAGAGTTTAGAGAGGAAGTGGAAAGGTTTAGAGAGGAAGTACATGACTTTAGACAGGAAGTAAAAGAGTTTAGAGAGGAAGTAGAAGACTAAAGAGGAAGTAAAAGAGTTTAAACAGGAAATAGCAGAGTTCAGAAATGAAACAGGTGAGTTTAAAGAGGAAGTAGAAGAGTTAAGAGAGGAAGTAGAAGAATTTAGAGAGGAAGCAGGTGAGTTCAGACAGGAAGTAGAAGAGTTTAGAGAGGAAGTAGAAGACTTTAGACGGGAAGTAGATGACTTTAGACAGGAAGTAGAATAGTTTAGAGAGGATGTAGAAGACTTTAGAAAGGAAGTAGAAGAGTTTAGACAGGAAGTGGAAGAGTTTAGAGAGGAAGTAAATGACTTCAGACAGGAAGTAGAAGAGTTTGGAGAGGAAGTAGAAGAGTTTACAGAGTAAGTAGAAGACTTAGGGGAGGGGAAGTAGAAGAGTTTAGGCAGGAAGTAGTAGAGTTCAGAAATTTAACAGGTGAGGTTAGAGAGGAAGTAGAAGAGTTTAGAGAGGAAGTAGAAGAGTTTAAAGAGGAAGCAGGTGAGTTTAGACAGGAAGTAAAAGACTATAGACATGAAGTAGAAGAGTTTGGACAGGAAGTAGAAGAGTTTAGAGAGGAAGTAGAACACTTTAGACAGGATGTAGATGACTTTAGACAGAAAGTAGAATAGTTTAGAGAGGAATTAGAAGACTGGAGAGGAAGTAGAAGTGTTTAGACAGGAAGTAGAAGAGTGTAGAGAGGAAGTAAATGACTTTAAACAGGAAGTAAAAGAGTTTAGAGAGGAAGTAGAAGAGTTTAGAGAGGAAGAAAAAGTTGAGACAGGAAGTAGATGTCTTTAGACAGGAAATAGAAGAGTTTAGAGAGGAAGTAGAAGACTTTAGAGAGGAAGTAGAAGAGTTTAGACAGGAAGTAGAAGAGTTTAGAGAGAAAGTAAAAGAGTTTAGGGAGAAAGACTGAGTTTAGAGAGGAAGTTGAAGAGATTAGAGAGGAAGTAGATGAAGTGTGTAGTTGTTGTGCAGGTGCAGTGTGTCAGGAGTGTGTTGTGTGATGGGTGTGGCACTAATGGCGGCACACACCACACCTGCGCTTCTCCCTTGACTTCCTGTGATGACCTCTTACAACCTGCAGCTCATCAGGTATGCTGCAAAACACCTCCAAACACACAGGAGGCAGCACCTGTGTGTGTGTGTGTGTGTGTGTGTGTGTGTGTGAACAGACTGCTCAAACCACGCCCTCCTTTCTGAAGTTAGGCCCGCCCACTAGAGCACAGCACACACAGACGATAGGACTACATTACCCATCAGCCACTGCACTGGGCAAAAAGCAGCAGAGTGTCAGCAAACAAACACTTACTGCTATCAGCCCAGGAAGAGGTAATACTACCTTTTATACTACTACCTTTATACTACTACTAATACCACCTGGAAACTACTTTTATACTACTACCTTTATCCTACTACTACATTTATACTACTACCTTTATATGACTACTACTTGGATACTACTTTTATACTACTACGTTTATACTACTACCTTTATACTACTACTATTTGGATACTACTTTTATTCTACTCCCTTTATCCTACTACTACTTTTATACTACTATCACCTTTATCGTACTACTACTTTTATTCTATTAATTTAACACTACATCTCTTATACTACTACCTTTACACTACTACTTTTGTACTACTATCTTTACACTACTATTACTACTATACTACTACCTTTACACTACTAATTTTGTACTACTACCTTTATACTACTACTTTTACACTACTACTTTTATACTATTAGTTTTACACTACTACATTTATACTAGTACTTTTATATTACTACTTTTATACTTTAATACTACTACCATTATACTACTACTTTTACGCTACTACTTCTATACAACAACTTTTTTACTACTACTTTTACCAGACTACTTTATTGTACTACTTGTATACTACTATTTTTACACTACTACTTTTATACTACTACCTTTACACTACTGCTTTTATTCTACTACTTTTACACTACTACCATAGATACTACTACTTTTATACTACTCCTTTTAAACTACTACTTTTATACTACTACCTTTACACTACTACTACCTTTACACTACTTTTACACTACTACCTTTATACTACTACTTTAATACTACTATCCTTATATTACTACTACTTTTAAACTCCTACTTTCACGCTACTACTTCTGTACTACTTTTACCCAACTATTTTATCGTACTACTTTTATAGTACTACCTTTATAATACTTTTACACTACTAACATTTTACTACTGCTTTTACCCGACTACTTTTATAGTACTACTTTTACACTACTACCTTTATACCACAATTTTTATACTACTACTATATTACTTTTATACTACATTTATACTATTAGCTTTATATTACTACTTTTACACTACTACTATTATACAACTACATCTGTACTACTCCTTTTATACTACCACGTACATACTAATACTTTTACCCTACTACCTATATACTACTACTTTTATACAACTAAATTTATACTACTACCTTTATACTACTTTTGTACTACAACTTTGCTGCCAGGTAAAAGCGGGTTCGATCCTGCACCGTGACAGATATGACTGTTACTACTACAATGATATGACTACTACTGATACTGCCAGTGATATGACTGTTACTGCTACAATGATATGACTACTACTGATACTGCCAGTGATATGACTGTTACTACTACAATGATATGACTACTACTGATACTGCCAGTGATATGACTGTTACTACTACAATGATATGACTACTACTGATACTGCCAGTGATATGACTGTTACTACAACAATGATATGACTACTACTGATACTGCCAGTGATATGACTGTTACTACTACAATGATATGACTACTACTGATACTGCCAGTGATATGACTGTTACTGCTACAATGATATGACTACTACTGATACTGCCAGTGATATGACTGTTACTGCTACAATGATATGACTACTACTGATACTGCCAGTGATATGACTGTTACTACTACAATGATATGACTACTACTGATACTGCCAGTGATATGACTGTTACTACAACAATGATATGACTACCACTGATACTGCTAGTGATATGACTGTTACTACAACAATGATATGACTACCACTGATACTGCCAGTGATATGACTGTTACTACTACAATGATATGACTACTACTGATACTGCCAGTGATATGACTGTTACTACAACAATGATGTGACTACCACTGATACTGCTAGTGATATGACTGTTACTACAATATGACTACCACTGATACTGCCAGTGATATGACTGTTACTACTACAATGATATGACTACTACTGATACTGCCAGTGATATGACTGTTACTACTACAATGATATGACTACTACTGATACTGCCAGTGATATGACTGTTACTACTACAATGATATGACTACTACTGATACTGCCAAGTGATATGACTGTTACTACTACAATGATATGACTACTACTGATACTGCCAGTGACATGACTGTTACTACAACAATGATATGACTACTACTGATACTGACAGTGATAAGACTGTTATTACGACCTATACTGCCTTTGATATAACTGTCACTAGTACTGATATGACTAGGACAGCGATACCAGGTGTGATGTGAGTGATACAGTCCCGGGTGTATTCAGGATACTGGAGGAGGCAGCTGGATCACGTGTGTGCTCACCTGAGGAGTTTTGCACAGAACAACGCCCCCTTCAGGACTCTGCTGGGAGAGCCCCGCCTTGGCAGGGTAGGCGTCTGAGGGTCGTGTGACCTTTGACCTGTGGTTCTGATGTCCACGTGCTCCCGCAGATGGTTTCGGCGGTGCTTGAAGAAGACGCCCACGAGGTCAGTGTGACCATCAGCTTCATGGCGGCCTCACAGGAAGTCAGACAGGAAGTCAGGCGTGTGAGCTCCACCACCTTGAGCAGCGTGACAGAGAAGGGTGGTGAGAACGTGACGTCACGCCAAAGAGAAACTGCGCTGGCAAACTGACGCTGTGCTTTTATTTTGGTGTTGACAGGAAGTGGAAAGAAAAGCAGTGTGAAGGTGAGATGACAAGCTTGAAGTGTTTGTGAAAGGCTGTCTCTGATTGGCTGTGGGCAGCAGGTGGGGGACAGTCTGCTGCAGGAAGTGGGTCCAGCACGTGGCCACCAGCTCCTGGATCAGGTATGAGGCGCCTTCAGCCAATCAGATGCCTTTGCCTCACCTTCCATGCTTTTCACGCAGGGGGCGGACCCACACAGCTGCGGGAGCGTCCTGGCCACTAGCGCCGCCCGTCACCAAGCACTTCCTGTGTTGGCAGATCAGCCATCTGGAGCGTAAGATGGCGCCGGGAAGAGGAGTGCGGTTTTAACGTCAGCGCTAACATGTGACTGCTCCCTAGGGTGAAGACCACGGCGCTGCACGAGGCCGCCACTCTGGCTTCTGCTCAGGTAGCGTGGAACTAAGCCGTGTGACATCATCACAACCAGGTCACGCTCGCCGTCTGTGTGTTTCAGCTGTAAGGTGGCCACCAACCTGGCAAACAAAGATGGCGTACAACGCGGCCGGCCGGCTGCGACGCCATCACGTCTCTGGACCCCGCCTCCTCTGGGCACACGTTGCCATGACGACCAAAAGATTGACTCAAAGCACACACTTCTTATCTCATCTTTATTGTTCAAAGAACACCCGACTTACTCAGCGGCGCAGGCGTAGAAAAAAGGCGTGGCGACACTCGGCGCTGTCCAGCGGGTAGTACTTGTCGTAAAAGTCCAAGATGTACTCCTCGGCCTTGAAGCCAAACTTCTGGTAGAGCAACATGGCGGCGTTGCTGGCGGACACGTGCAGCGTCACGTCCTTGCCCATGCAGGTCTGAAAGTAACCACGCCCGTCAGCAGCAGCAAGACAAGAGGTGCACGCTGAGGCGCTCACCTGGATGAGGTGGTAGATGATGAAGGTGCCGATGCCTGCTCGCCGCCACTCGGGGTGCACCAGCAGGAAGGAGATGTAGGCCTGGTTGTACTTGACGTCCGGCACCATGAAGCCGAAGCCCACCACCACCTTCTTGTAGAGGACCACCACGCTGAAGTCCGGGTACTGCAGGCACTCCGACAGGTCGGCTCCTGCGCACAGGGCAAAGGGCCTGCTGCTGGCGGCCTGCTGCTGGTGGCGTGCTGCCGGGGTCATGCTCACCTGGCCAGAAGTGCGTGTGACACATGGCGTTGACGGCGGGGATGTGGTCGGGACGCACGTAGCAGTAGTCGATGGGGGCGTCGGCTTCAGGGGGGCTGTCCTTCCTGCGCGCTCGGATCTCGGCCAGCAGCCTCATCTTCAGCGGCCGACTCTCGTAGTCGCGCCTACAAGTTGGGGTCAGCGGTCAGGGGCGGACCGTTACCTGCTGGGAGCCACTCACCTGATGTAGGGTTTGAGGAGGCGGGATGTGTAAGGGCTCCTGATGCTTTGTTCCAAAGCGCCAGCTGCTCCCATCAGTCGATAGCAGAAGGACACCTGCGGCGCAGGTAAGCCCCTCCCAGTGGACCCCTTCACCTGTAAAAACAGGTGGCCATTGTGTCTCTACACCAGCACTTCCTGTCACATGGTATTTACCTGAAAGCGGTCTAGGACCCGCAGCTCCTGGCTGTTGGTGGCAAATTGACCGCCGCCCACCTCCACAGCTCTGTAGACTCCTCCCACCAGGCTGAGGGCGGAGCTGACGGCCCGGTCGATGTCCAACAGGGGGAGCCCTCGCTGCCTCTTGACCTGGCGGAGAAGCAGCTTGCGGCAGAGGCGTTTGGCCTGCGGCGTGACAGCCAGCGCCAAAGGGCAGGTGTCCAAACGCCGCCGGAGCATCCTCTCCTCGTATAGGCTGAAGGGCGAGTAGAGGGAGCTGCGGGGGGCGCCGCCAACATCACTCCTCTCGCAATGCTCTGCCCTCCTCCGATGGGTCCTATCGACAACGCCGCTGGAAAAAGGCGGGCTCACGGGTTCCTCCTCACGCTCGTCCTCGCTGTCCGCTTCACGCTTGATGTGATGCGCCGCTGGGCGGAGTTTCTTGCGGCCAATGAGAATGGTGGCAGGAGGAGGGGTGTCCTCCATCCCTGGGTCGATCATCCCGTCCGCCTCCATCTCCTCGTCGTCTGAAAACAGCCAAAGTGGGTGTGGCCTGCACGTCACGTGACTTGTCAACTCACCATGGAAAAGCGCCTGAGGTGGCATGGCGTCCGGGATGAGGTCCGCCTCGGACAGCAGACTGGGTGTGGCCGAGTGGGAGGCCGGCGTCCCGGGGGCGGAGAAGTCCAGTGAAGGTGACGGCGAAGGACTGGTCAGCGGCGTTCTATCTGAAGAGCTGAGGGAGGAGAAGTCCACCACCTCGCCTTTCTCCAGGACGCGCCCCGCGCCCACCTTGACTGGCGTGCCCGCCTCCTTCTGAGCACGTCGGATGTCTTTGGCCTCCTGAGTCCGCGAGCGCTTCTCCTTCAGCTGCATGGCGCTCTCCACCGGGTTCCTGGCGCCACGCTTCCTCAGACCCTCCACCGTGATGATGGGTTCCACCGCCGCTTTGGACGCTGTGGACAAGCAAGATGAGCCGGAAGTGGACCGCAGCGCCGCTGTGAGCAGCCTCACCTTTGACCTTCGGGCGAGACTTGTCGCTGTCTGGCCGCAGGGTCGGAGGTCGGTTGTGGACCAACTTCCACCAACCCGGCTCGCTGAACTCCTGCGCCCCTGAGCGGAAGAAGGTGGGACTACCGACCGACAGACAGCCGGCCACTGTGCTCCACCACGTGGACGTCTTCTTCCTGCCGGGCGACAACACGTCAGTCGGCCGTTGCAGGAGCACACCTGACAGGAAGTCACCTGCATCCCAGGAGGAAGTTCCAGTGTCGGCCGATGAAGGCGCAGATGTCCTCCTTCCAGCGGAAGTAGCCTTGGCGCCCGCTGCCCTCCAGGGACAGATTGTACATGGCCAGCATGACCACCTGAGGAATACAGGCTTTAGCAAGTCTGAGAGTCCTACTCCAGTCCTGGTCTAGTCCCAGTCCAGATTGTACATGGCCAGCATGACCACCTGAGGAACACAGGCTTTAGCAAGTCTGACTGCCAGAGTCCGAGTCCAGTCCTGGTCTAGTCCCAGTCCAGATTGTACATGGCCAGCATGACCACCTGAGGAACACAGGCTTTAGCAAGTCTGAGAGTCCTAGTCCAGTCCTGGTCTAGTCCCAGTCCAGATTTTACATGGCCAGCATGACCACCTGAGGAACACAGGTTTTAGCAAGTCTGAAAGTGCTAGTCCAGTCATGGTCTAGTCCCAGTCCAGATTTTACATGGCCAGCATGACCACCTGAGGAACACAGGTTTTAGCAAGTCTGAGAGTCCTAGTCCAGTCCTGGTCTAGTCCTAGTCCAGATTGTACATGGCCAGCATGACCACCTGAGGAACACAGGTTTTAGCAAGTCTGAGAGTCCTAGTCCAGTCCTGGTCTAGTCCCAGTCCAGATTGTACATGGCCAGCATGACCACCTGAGGAACACAGGCTTTAGCAAGTCTGAGAGTCCTAGTCCAGTCCTGGTCTAGTCCCAGTCCAGATTGTACATGGCCAGCATGACCACCTGAGGAACACAGCAAGTCTGAAAGTCCTAGTCCAGTCATGGTCTAGTCCCAGTCCAGATTTTACATGGCCAGCATGACCACCTGAGGAACACAGGTTTTAGCAAGTCTGAGAGTCCTAGTCCAGTCCTGGTCTAGTCCCAGTCCAGATTGTACATGGCCAGGATGACCACCTGAGGAACACAGGCTTTAGCAAGTCTGAGAGTCCTAGTCCAGTCCTGGTCTAGTCCCAGTCCAGATTGTACGTGGCCTGCATGACCACCTGAGGAACATGGGTTTTAGCAAGTCTGAGAGTCCTAGTCCAGTCCTGGTCTAGTCCCAGTCCAGATTGTACGTGGCCTGCATGACCACCTGAGGAACATGGGTTTTAGCAAGTCTGAGAGTCCTAGTCCTGTCCTGGTCTAGTCTTCATGTCACCTGCTGCCAGGTGAGGCGCATCCTCTCGAAGCTCTCCTTGCCGTCATCAGAGCAGTCGTAACACACAAACTTGAAGAAGTTGTCTCCTTTAAGGTAGCTGGGCTGGTCGCCATGGAGACGAGCTGGAGGAAACCAGGAACAGACATTGAATGACAATGTCAATCATGCCAGGCTAATTGAACTAAACCATGCTAACTTCATTTTGCTAAGGCTCATTTAACAAAACTAATGCTAACTAAGTTTTCATACGGGAATTTAATGCTAACTATCTTTTTTTTTACTAAAAAAAGCTAACTTAGTTTTGTTTAGACCAGGAGTGTCAAAGTCATTATAGATGGGGGGCCACATCTACTCCCAAGTGGGCTGCACTGGTAAAATCACGGCACGATAACTTCAAAATAAAGACAACTTCAGCTTGTTTTCTTTGTTTCAAAATAAAACAAGCACACCGTGAAAATGTACTTATCATAATGTTGTTGGTTTTCTTTTACACTTACATGTTGCGGTTAATAGTATTCAATCTTTCCTTGTCTTTATTTATATTTGCTGAATAAATGATGTGATAATGTTCATCAGTCAACTTACTGCTGTGTTCATTTTCAGTTTCTCAAGATACAAAAATGATATCAAAATGTAATGACAAGATGTTATTCATGTAGTTTGCTCATTTTCCTGGACTGCTTACTAACATCATGTGCTTTATTTTGTATAGATGTAGCTTCATCTGCCAGGATACCAAGAATTGCTATTGCGACATCCAGTGGACACTTTGAGAACAGCAGTTTCTTTCATTCAAAAATTTCTGCTTCATTTTTATAGTTAGCAAACTCATTCCACAGGCTGGTTAAAACCTGTTGGCCGGCCTGATCCGGCCCTCGGCTCGTACGTTTGACATCCCTGCTTTAGACTAATTCAACTTTAACTAAATCAGTTTTGTATAGACTCATTTAACCAATGCTATCTTTGTCTGATTTTAACTAATTTCACTAACTCCAACTTGGTTTGATTAAAACTAATTTCACCATGGCTAACCTAGTCTTATTGTGACTCATTTCCCCAAGGCTAACCTAGTCTTATTAAGACTCATTTCACGAAGGCTAACCTGGTCTTAAGACTCATTTCACCAATGCTAAACTAGTCTTATAGTGACTCATTTCACCACTGCTAACCTAGTCTTATTGTGACTCATTTCACAAAGGCTAACCTAGTCTTTTTAAGACTCATTTCACCAATGCTAACCTAGTCTTATTAAAACTCATTTCACCAATGCTAACCTAGTCTTATTAAGACTCATTTCACCAAGGCTAAGGTGCAGAAGTAGAAAATGTCGGCGCACCAGCAGGGATCCACTTGTGGCAGCGGTCGCAGTAGAAGGCCAGGTCTTCACAGGCCCACGCTGCGTCTTCACCCAAGTCGCTGGCAAGAGAGTCACCACTCTGGTCATGTGACAGATCCACAGAGCCCTGGTCTTCTGACTCCACCATCAGCAGAGTCTCGCCCTCCACCTCACCCTCCTCCAGACCTTCGGAGGCAGATGTGCACGCCGCCTCGTCCTCAGCGCCGCCCAGCTCTCCACTGCTGTCCATGACCCTGCACACACACACACACACACACGATGCTGGTTCTCGTTCTTGCCTTACAGTAGGGGGGCATGAACCAAGGACCAAGGACTGACCTCTTCAGCGTTGCCCAAGGTCCTGAGGGCGGAGATCGGCCTCCCTAGGACTGACCTCTTCAGTGTTGCCCAAGGTCCTGAGGGCGGGGATCGGCCTCCCTACGCCGTCTGTCTTCCTGGAGATGCGTGGCCAACTTCTGGTTCTCCTCCAGCAGACGCAGGTTCTCTTTCTTCCTCTCCACACGCTCCAGATCTCTAAGGACACCCTCCTGCAGACGCTGTGCACACACACACACACACCTCAATGTACTTTATTTTGAAATACTTTTGACATGTACTACCAGTGCTGGCACTAACGCGGTACTGTAACGCCGTTATTTTCGGCGGTAACTAGTAGTCTAACACGTTATTTTTTATATTCAGTGACTCAGTTACCGTTACTACATGATGCGTTACTGCATTATTATTTGACATTATTTTTAATGTGTTATTGCTAGAAAAAGAAGATGTGAGTGTGTCTTATTAGAGAGCTGTGGTGTTGTCCTTCTGAATCTTCCTGTGTCAAAAGCGGGAGAAGAGAAGAGGTGTGTGTGTGTGTGTGTGTGTGTGTGTTGGAGGGGGCGTGTCTGTTTACTAACAACAAGACATCATGGTGGAGCCAGAAGTCGTGTTTCGTAACGTGGAGATATTCTCACTATTTTTCTTTTGTCGAGCACAAAGAAATGAATATTTTAGTTAAATGTAAGTTGTGTCTTGGATCAAAGCGCCTATCTACTGCCCAAAACAGCAATTCAAATCTGCTGAAAGAGCTACAAAAGCAACATGCTTCCACGAAGCTAGTAAGAGAGATATGACTCCTATGCCACTTCACCACCCCCTCCACCTAAGGATTTTAATGGAGGGACTCCTAGCCAGGACAACATTGATAGAGCCATTGCAGCGTATGTGATAGAAAACATGCAGGCTATATCTACAGTGGAGTGACCCGCTTTCAGGCAGCTAATTAGCATGATCAAACAGCAAATGGCGAGGAAAACATGTTTCATGTACCTGGACAGTGAGTACATAAAAATGGACAGCGAGCTAAAGAAAACTCTCCAAACTCTGCCTCTGCTCGTCATTTATCACTGAAGGTACACACTCTGTCAATTCTCTTATATACTCTTTCATTGTAGACTTCTAGAGTGTTGGATTATCAAATCACTCTTAATGTATAGACTATAAAGTTCACAAACATAAAACGGGATCCTAGTGGGCCAGGCCAAGCTTTCCTTTTCTCTAAACTAAAACTGGGGAAATACAGTACAGTGTTGATCTCCTGAAGACAGGATTTATTTCACAATTCCTTCAGAGAAAACCATGCCTGGTTAGGCGTGTGTATAGCAGTATGTGTGCTGTATATAGAGACATGTGCCTTCCTTGGGTGAAGCCAGCTTTACAGATATATTGTTATCATGCTGTTTGTTACTTATGTATGTTTTGTTGCAGCTTTTTAAAATAGTTTTGTCAATTTGTTCTGGCCTGAAATAAATTGGCCCTTTGAAACATATATTTTAGTGATGGGATCGGCAGTTCTTTTGACTGTACTGAATCACTAGAATCAGTTCCTTAAATTGAGTCGTTCAAAAAAATGTGTTCACCGAATAGGAGGGGGTGGGGGGTGTGCGTAGTACAGTACAGTGCAGACATTCGCGGGTGAAGCAGCAAAGAGGGTGTACACGAGTCCCTAAACAGCTCTGTGCATGCAGTACACCAGGCAGTGAGTGACTGACACAGCGCCACAGTCAGCACAGTTCAGTACGTGAACCTGAATCACTTCTGCAGCAGCAGTTCTGTGTGCTGGTCGGCGAATCCTGAGTCAGTCAGTAACAGCTTCCCCAGCGCCAGATCTCGGTGTGTGTCAGTTCGTGAACGACACAAGTCCTCAGCACCCAATGAACGACGCGGACAGTGACTGAACGAGAGCCTCAATGTGACGTCTTCCTCCGCGAAACAGTCAGTTCTCTGTGTCAGGAGGTTCACAAGTATTGATTGTGAATGAGTGAGTGATGAGTGCAGCGCGAACCTGAATCACTCAGCTACAGTTCTGTGGGTCAGAGGGCGACAGACGTGAATTGCTCTCTGCCCTGACAGACTCCCCTTGACGTTCCCAAACAGACATTCCAGCTGTAGTAGAAATTCTGTTACTTTTAAAAACACTGTGTGTGTGTGTTTCCGGCCTGTCCAATAAACAAAGTGCGACTAAATGTCTTGGTTGTTAAATATGTTTTATTGCACTGAAATGAAAATAAGAAATAAATAAAAGTGGGAAATAAAAAAAATAGTAATAGCCTACTAAAATGCTTGCAATCAACAGTTAAATAAATAGACCTAGTTTGTTTAGTGCAAAAACAAATATTAAATTAAGAAACCCTTAACAAACGCCAACATAAAAACTAAATGTTCTGTAGCCTACGTTTAAAAATTTAACAAATAAAATATCAACTTAAAAGTGCAAACAAAAATAAAATAAATAGGCTACCTTAAATAAAACAAAACAAATATTAAACCAAGTCGCTCGGTTCCTGCCCCCGCCCCCATGATGAGTAGCTGGCTGCGTGGAGGGTTCAGTGAGTCACAGAATGCGCCAGTTCCACTCATACCGGCATGGTCGCGGCGGAACTCAACTCAACTGAGAAAGGAACGAATCAGTTCGTAAAGTGATTCGGTTCAGTACGTTCACTCAAAAGATTTGTTCGTTCGAACGAATCGATCGCGAACGACACAACTCTGATATCTTTGTTTCTGTGTGTTGTATGCAGAGCACATTGCTTAGCAGAGTTGAGTGATGCAAATGCATGTCAAGTTGTTCAACAGATTGTATTATTCTCCATCTCCAGTGCAATAATAATACTGACATGAACAGATTGTATTATTCTGCAGTGCAATAATAGTATTGACATGAACAGATTGTATTATACAGTACTGACATGAACAGATTGTATTATTCTGCAGTGCAATAACAGTACTGACATGAACAGATTGTATTATTCCGCAGTGCAATAATAGTACTGACATGAACTGATTGTATTATTCTGCAGTGCAATAACAGTACTGACATGGACAGATTGTATTATTCCGTAGTGCAATAATAGTACTGACATGAACTGATTGTATTATTCCGCAGTGCAATAATAGTACTGACATGAACTGATTGTATTATTCTGCAGTGCAATAATAGTACTGACATGAACAGATTGTATTATTCTGCAGTGCAATAATAGTACTGACATGAACTGATTGTATTATTCTGCAGTGCAATAATAGTACTGACATGAACAGATTGTATTATTCTGCAGTGCAATAATAGTACTGACATGAACAGATTGTATTATTCCGCAGTGCAATAATAGTACTGACATGAACAGATTGTATTATTCTGCAGTGCAAAAACAGTACTGACATGAACTGATTGTATTATTCCGCAGTGCAATAATAGTACTGACATGAACTGATTGTATTATTCTGCAGTGCAATAATAGTACTGACATGGACAGATTGTATTATTCCGCAGTGCAATAATAGTACTGACATGAACTGATTGTATTATTCCGCAGTGCAATAATAGTACTGACATGAACTGATTGTATTATTCTGCAGTGCAATAATAGTACTGACATAAACTGATTGTATTATTCCGTAGTGCAATAATAGTACTGACATGAACTGATTGTATTATTCCGCAGTGCAATAATAGTACTGACATGAACAGATTGTATTATTCCGCAGTGCAATAATAGTACTGACATGAACTGATTGTATTATTCCGCAGTGCAATAATAGTACTGACATAAACTGATTGTATTATTCTGCAGTGCAATAATAGTACTGACATGAACAGATTGTATTATTCTGCAGTGCAATAACAGTACTGACATAAACTGATTGTATTATTCTGCAGTGCAATAATAGTACTGACATGAACAGATTGTATTATTCTGCAGTGCAATAATAGTACTGACATGAACAGATTGTATTATTCTGCAGTGCAATAATAGTACTGACATAAACTAATTGTATTATTCTGCAGTGCAATAATAGTACTGACATGAACTGATTGTATTATTCCGCAGTGCAATAATAGTACTGACATAAACTGATTGTATTATTCTGCAGTGCAATAATAGTACTGACATGAACAGATTGTATTATTCTGCAGTGCAATAATAGTACTGACATGAACAGATTGTATTATTCTGCAGTGCAATAGTAGTACTGACATGAACAGATTGTATTATTCTGCAGTGCAATAGTAGTACTGACATGAACAGATTGTATTATTCTGCAGTGCAATAATAGTACTGACATGAACAGATTGTATTATTCTGCAGTGCAATAACAGTACTGACATGAACAGATTGTATTATTCTGCAGTGCAATAACAGTACTGACATGAACAGATTGTATTATTCTGCAGTGCAATAATAGTACTGACATGAACAGATTGTATTAGTCTGCAGTGCAGTAATAGTACTGACATGAACAGATTGTATTATTCTGCAGTGCAATAACAGTACTGACATGAACAGATTGTATTATTCTGCAGTGCAATAACAGTACTGACATGAACAGATTGTATTAATCTGCAGTGCAATAATAGTACTGACATGAACAGATTGTATTATTCTGCAGTGCAATAACAGTACTGACATGAACAGATTGTATTATTCTGCAGTGCAATAGTAGTACTGACATGAACAGATTGTATTATTCTGCAGTGCAATAATAGTACTGACATGAACAGATTGTATTATTCTGCAGTGCAATAACAGTACTGACATGAACAGATTGTATTATTCTGCAGTGCAATAGTAGTACTGACATGAAGAGATTGTATTAATCTGCAGTGCAATAATAGTACTGACATGAACAGATTGTATAATAGTACTGACATGAACAGATTGTATTATTCTGCAGTGCAATAACAGTACTGACATGAACAGATTGTATTATTCTGCAGTGCAATAATAGTACTGACATGAACCGATTGTATTATTCTGCAGTGCAATAATAGTACTGACAAGAACAGATTGTATTATTCTGCAGTGCAATAATAGTACTGACATGAACAGATTGTATTATTCTGCAGTGCAATAATAGTACTGACATGAACAGATAGTATTATTCTGCAGTGCAATAATAGTACTGACATGAACAGATTGTATTATTCTGCAGTGCAAAAACAGTACTGACATGAACTGATTGTATTATTCCGCAGTGCAATAATAGTACTGACATGAACTGATTGTATTATTCTGCAGTGCAATAATAGTACTGACATGAACTGATTGTATTATTCCGCAGTGCAATAATAGTACTGACATGAACAGATTGTATTATTCCGCAGTGCAATAATAGTACTGACATGAACTGATTGTATTATTCTGCAGTGCAATAATAGTACTGACATGAACAGATTGTATTATTCTGCAGTGCAATAATAGTACTGACATGAACTGATTGTATTATTCTGCAGTGCAATAATAGTACTGACATGAACAGATTGTATTATTCAGCAGTGCAATAATAGTACTGACATGAACAGATTGTATTATTCTGCAGTGCAATAATAGTACTGACATGAACAGATTGTATTATTCTGCAGTGCAATAATAGTACTGACATGAACAGATTGTATTATTCCGCAGTGCAATAATAGTACTGACATGAACAGATTGTATTATTCTGCAGTGCAATAACAGTACTGACATGAACAGATTGTATTATTCTGCAGTGCAATAACAGTACTGACATGAACAGATTGTATTATTCTGCAGTGCAATAATAGTACTGACATGAACAGATTGTATTATTCTGCAGTGCAATAATAGTACTGACATGAACTGATTGTATTATTCCGCAGTGCAATAATAGTACTGACATAAACTGATTGTATTATTCTGCAGTGCAATAATAGTACTGACATGAACGGATTGTATTATT
This sequence comes from Nerophis ophidion, assembly GCF_033978795.1. Taxonomy (NCBI): domain Eukaryota; kingdom Metazoa; phylum Chordata; class Actinopteri; order Syngnathiformes; family Syngnathidae; genus Nerophis; species Nerophis ophidion. The sequence goes on along the minus strand of NC_084630.1, from coordinate 36,463,833 downwards.
CTGCAGTGCAATAACAGTACTGACATAAACTGATTGTATTATTCTGCAGTGCAATAATAGTACTGACATGAACAGATTGTATTATTCTGCAGTGCAATAATAGTACTGACATAAACTGATTGTATTATTCTGCAGTGCAATAATAGTCCTGACATGAACTGATTGTATTATTCCGCAGTGCAATAATAGTACTGACATAAACTGATTGTATTATTCTGCAGTGCAATAACAGTACTGACATAAACTGATTGTATTATTCTGCAGTGCAATAATAGTACTGACATGAACAGATTGCATTATTCTGCAGTGCAATAATAGTCCTGACATGAACAGATTGTATTATTCTGCAGTGCAATAACAGTACTGACATGAACAGATTGTATTATTCTGCAGTGCAATAGTAGTACTGACATGAACAGATTGTATTATTCTGCAGTGCAATAACAGTACTGACATGAACAGATTGTATTATTCTGCAGTGCAATAACAGTACTGACACGAACAGATTGTATTATTCTGCAGTGCAATAATAGTACTGACATGAACAGATTGTATTATTCTGCAGTGCAATAATAGTACTGACATGAACAGATTGTATTATTCTGCAGTGCAATAACAGTACTGACATGAACAGATTGTATTATTCTGCAGTGCAATAACAGTACTGACATGAACAGTTTGTATTATTCTGCAGTGCAATAACAGTACTGACATGAACAGTTTGTATTATTCTGCAGTGCAATAACAGTACTGACATGAACAGATTGTATTATTCTGCAGTGCAATAACAGTACTGACATGAACAGATTGTATTATTCTGCAGTGCAATAACAGTACTGACATGAACAGATTGTATTATTCTGCAGTGCAATAACAGTACTGACATGAACAGATTGTATTATTCTGCAGTGCAATAATAGTACTGACATGAACGGATTGTATTATTCTGCAGTACAATAATAGTACTGACATGAACAGATTGTATTATTCTGCAGTGCAATAATAGTACTGACATGAACAGATTGTGTTATTCTGCAGTGCAATAACAGTACTGACATGAACAGATTGTATTATTCTGCAGTGCAATAATAGTACTGACATGAACGGATTGTATTATTCTGCAGTACAATAATAGTACTGACATGAACAGATTGTATTATTCTGCAGTGCAATAATAGTACTGACATGAACAGATTGTGTTACTCTGCAGTGCAATAACAGTACTGACATGAACAGATTGTATTATTCTGCAGTGCAATAACAGTACTGACATGAACAGCTTGTATTATTCTGCAGTGCAATAACAGTACTGACATGAACAGATTGTATTATTCTGCAGTGCAATAACAGTACTGACATGAACAGATTGTATTATTCTGCAGTGCAATAGTAGTACTGACATGAACAGATTGTATTATTCTGCAGTGCAATAATAGTACTGACATGAACATATTGTATTATTCTGCAGTGCAATAATAGTACTGACATGAACAGATTGTATTATTTTGCAGTGCAATAACAGTACTGACATGAACAGATTGTATTATTCTGCAGTGCAATAATAGTACTGACATGAACAGATTGTATTATTCTGCAGTGCAATAATAGTACTGACATGAACAGATTGTATTATTCTGCAGTGCAATAATAGTACTGACATGAACAGATTGTATTATTCTGCAGTGCAATAACAGTACTGACATGAACAGTTAGTATTATTCTGCAGTGCAATAACAGTACTGACATGAACAGATTGTATTATTCTGCAGTGCAATAACAGTACTGACATGAACCGATTGTATTATTCTGCAGTGCAATAACAGTACTGACATGAACCGATTGTATTATTCTGCAGTGCAATAATAGTACTGACATGAACAGATTGTATTATTCTGCAGTGCAATAATAGTACTGACATGAACAGATTGTATTATTCTGCAGTGCAATAATAGTACTGACATGAACAGATTGTATTATTCTGCAGTGCAATAATAGTACTGACATGAACAGATTGTATTATTCTGCAGTGCAATAATAGTACTGACATGAACAGATTGTATTATTCTGCAGTGCAAAAACAGTACTGACATGAACTGATTGTATTATTCCGCAGTGCAATAATAGTACTGACATGAACTGATTGTATTATTCTGCAGTGCAATAATAGTACTGACATGAACTGATTGTATTATTCCGCAGTGCAATAATAGTACTGACATGAACAGATTGTATTATTCCGCAGTGCAATAATAGTACTGACATGAACTGATTGTATTATTCTGCAGTGCAATAATAGTACTGACATGAACAGATTGTATTATTCTGCAGTGCAATAATAGTACTGACATGAACTGATTGTATTATTCTGCAGTGCAATAATAGTACTGACATGAACAGATTGTATTATTCAGCAGTGCAATAATAGTACTGACATGAACAGATTGTATTATTCTGCAGTGCAATAATAGTACTGACATGAACAGATTGTATTATTCTGCAGTGCAATAATAGTACTGACATGAAAAGATTGTATTATTCCGCAGTGCAATAACAGTACTGACATGAACAGATTGTATTATTCTGCAGTGCAATAACAGTACTGACATGAACAGATTGTATTATTCTGCAGTGCAATAACAGTACTGACATGAACAGATTGTATTATTCTGCAGTGCAATAATAGTACTGACATAAACTGATTGTATTATTCTGCAGTGCAATAATAGTACTGACATGAACAGATTGTATTATTCTGCAGTGCAATAATAGTACTGACATGAACTGATTGTATTATTCCGCAGTGCAATAATAGTACTGACATGAACAGATTGTATTATTCTGCAGTGCAATAACAGTACTGACATAAACTAATTGTATTATTCTGCAGTGCAATAATAGTACTGACATGAACAGATTGTATTTTTCTGCAGTGCAATAATAGTACTGACATGAACAGATTGTATTATTCTGCAGTGCAATAATAGTACTGACATGAACAGATTGTATTATTCTGCAGTGCAATAATAGTACTGACATAAACTGATTGTATTATTCTGCAGTGCAATAATAGTACTGACATGAACTGATTGTATTATTCTGCAGTGCATAATAGTACTGACATGAACAGATTGTATTATTCTGCAGTGCAATAATAGTACTGACATGAACAGATTGTATTATTCTGCAGTGCAATAACAGTACTGACATGAACAGATTGTATTATTCTGCAGTGCAATAACAGTACTGACATGAACAGATTGTATTATTCTGCAGTACAATAATAGTACTGACATGAACAGATTGTATTATTCTGCAGTGCAATAATAGTACTGACATGAACAGATTGTATTATTCTGCAGTGCAATAATAGTACTGACATGAACAGATTGTATTATTCTGCAGTGCAATAACAGTACTGACATGAACATATTGTATTATTCTGCAGTGCAATAACAGTACTGACATGAACAGATTGTATTATTCTGCAGTGCAATAATAGTACTGACATGAACAGATTGTATTATTCTGCAGTGCAATAGTAGTACTGACATGAACAGATTGTATTAATCTGCAGTGCAATAATAGTACTGACATGAACAGATTGTATAATAGTACTGACATGAACAGATTGTATTATTCTGCAGTGCAATAACAGTACTGACATGAACAGATTGTATTATTCTGCAGTGCAATAATAGTACTGACATAAACAGATTGTATTATTCTGCAGTGCAATAACAGTACTGACATGAACAGATTGTATTATTCTGCAGTGCAATAATAGTACTGACATGAACAGATTGTATTATTCTGCAGTGCAATAACAGTACTGACATGAACAGATTGTATTATTCTGCAGTGCAATAACAGTACTGACATGAACAGATTGTATTATTCTGCAGTGCAATAACAGTACTGACATGAACAGATTGTATTATTCTGCAGTGCAATAATAGTACTGACATGAACAGATTGTATTATTCTGCAGTGCAATAATAGTACTGACATGAACCGATTGTATTATTCCGCAGTGCAATAATAGTACTGACATGAACTGATTGTATTATTCTGCAGTGCAATAATAGTACTGACATGAACTGATTGTATTATTCCGCAGTGCAATAATAGTACTGACATGAACAGATTGTATTATTCCGCAGTGCAATAATAGTACTGACATGAACTGATTGTATTATTCTGCAGTGCAATAATAGTACTGACATGAACAGATTGTATTATTCTGCAGTGCAATAATAGTACTGACATGAACTGATTGTATTATTCTGCAGTGCAATAATAGTACTGACATGAACAGATTGTATTATTCAGCAGTGCAATAATAGTACTGACATGAACAGATTGTATTATTCTGCAGTGCAATAATAGTACTGACATGAACAGATTGTATTATTCTGCAGTGCAATAATAGTACTGACATGAACAGATTGTATTATTCCGCAGTGCAATAATAGTACTGACATGAACAGATTGTATTATTCTGCAGTGCAATAACAGTACTGACATGAACAGATTGTATTATTCTGCAGTGCAATAACAGTACTGACATGAACAGATTGTATTATTCTGCAGTGCAATAATAGTACTGACATGAACAGATTGTATTATTCTGCAGTGCAATAATAGTACTGACATGAACTGATTGTATTATTCCGCAGTGCAATAATAGTACTGACATAAACTGATTGTATTATTCTGCAGTGCAATAATAGTACTGACATGAACGGATTGTATTATTCTGCAGTGCAATAACAGTACTGACATAAACTGATTGTATTATTCTGCAGTGCAATAATAGTACTGACATGAACAGATTGTATTATTCTGCAGTGCAATAATAGTACTGACATAAACTGATTGTATTATTCTGCAGTGCAATAATAGTCCTGACATGAACTGATTGTATTATTCCGCAGTGCAATAATAGTACTGACATAAACTGATTGTATTATTCTGCAGTGCAATAACAGTACTGACATAAACTGATTGTATTATTCTGCAGTGCAATAATAGTACTGACATGAACAGATTGCATTATTCTGCAGTGCAATAATAGTCCTGACATGAACAGATTGTATTATTCTGCAGTGCAATAACAGTACTGACATGAACAGATTGTATTATTCTGCAGTGCAATAGTAGTACTGACATGAACAGATTGTATTATTCTGCAGTGCAATAACAGTACTGACATGAACAGATTGTATTATTCTGCAGTGCAATAACAGTACTGACACGAACAGATTGTATTATTCTGCAGTGCAATAATAGTACTGACATGAACAGATTGTATTATTCTGCAGTGCAATAATAGTACTGACATGAACAGATTGTATTATTCTGCAGTGCAATAACAGTACTGACATGAACAGATTGTATTATTCTGCAGTGCAATAACAGTACTGACATGAACAGTTTGTATTATTCTGCAGTGCAATAACAGTACTGACATGAACAGTTTGTATTATTCTGCAGTGCAATAACAGTACTGACATGAACAGATTGTATTATTCTGCAGTGCAATAACAGTACTGACATGAACAGATTGTATTATTCTGCAGTGCAATAACAGTACTGACATGAACAGATTGTATTATTCTGCAGTGCAATAACAGTACTGACATGAACAGATTGTATTATTCTGCAGTGCAATAATAGTACTGACATGAACGGATTGTATTATTCTGCAGTACAATAATAGTACTGACATGAACAGATTGTATTATTCTGCAGTGCAATAATAGTACTGACATGAACAGATTGTGTTATTCTGCAGTGCAATAACAGTACTGACATGAACAGATTGTATTATTCTGCAGTGCAATAATAGTACTGACATGAACGGATTGTATTATTCTGCAGTACAATAATAGTACTGACATGAACAGATTGTATTATTCTGCAGTGCAATAATAGTACTGACATGAACAGATTGTGTTACTCTGCAGTGCAATAACAGTACTGACATGAACAGATTGTATTATTCTGCAGTGCAATAACAGTACTGACATGAACAGCTTGTATTATTCTGCAGTGCAATAACAGTACTGACATGAACAGATTGTATTATTCTGCAGTGCAATAACAGTACTGACATGAACAGATTGTATTATTCTGCAGTGCAATAGTAGTACTGACATGAACAGATTGTATTATTCTGCAGTGCAATAATAGTACTGACATGAACATATTGTATTATTCTGCAGTGCAATAATAGTACTGACATGAACAGATTGTATTATTTTGCAGTGCAATAACAGTACTGACATGAACAGATTGTATTATTCTGCAGTGCAATAATAGTACTGACATGAACAGATTGTATTATTCTGCAGTGCAATAACAGTACTGATATGAACAGATTGTATTATTCTGCAGTGCAATAATAGTACTGACATGAACAGATTGTATTATTCTGCAGTGCAATAATAGTACTGACATGAACAGATTGTATTATTCTGCAGTGCAATAATAGTACTGACATGAACAGATTGTATTATTCTGCAGTGCAATAACAGTACTGACATGAACAGTTAGTATTATTCTGCAGTGCAATAACAGTACTGACATGAACAGATTGTATTATTCTGCAGTGCAATAACAGTACTGACATGAACAGATTGTATTATTCTGCAGTGCAATAACAGTACTGACATGAACCGATTGTATTATTCTGCAGTGCAATAATAGTACTGACATGAACAGATTGTATTATTCTGCAGTGCAATAATAGTACTGACATGAACAGATTGTATTATTCTGCAGTGCAATAATAGTACTGACATGAACAGATTGTATTATTCTGCAGTGCAATAATAGTACTGACATGAACAGATTGTATTATTCTGCAGTGCAATAATAGTACTGACATGAACAGATTGTATTATTCTGCAGTGCAAAAACAGTACTGACATGAACTGATTGTATTATTCCGCAGTGCAATAATAGTACTGACATGAACTGATTGTATTATTCTGCAGTGCAATAATAGTACTGACATGAACTGATTGTATTATTCCGCAGTGCAATAATAGTACTGACATGAACAGATTGTATTATTCCGCAGTGCAATAATAGTACTGACATGAACTGATTGTATTATTCTGCAGTGCAATAATAGTACTGACATGAACAGATTGTATTATTCTGCAGTGCAATAATAGTACTGACATGAACTGATTGTATTATTCTGCAGTGCAATAATAGTACTGACATGAACAGATTGTATTATTCAGCAGTGCAATAATAGTACTGACATGAACAGATTGTATTATTCTGCAGTGCAATAATAGTACTGACATGAACAGATTGTATTATTCTGCAGTGCAATAATAGTACTGACATGAAAAGATTGTATTATTCCGCAGTGCAATAACAGTACTGACATGAACAGATTGTATTATTCTGCAGTGCAATAACAGTACTGACATGAACAGATTGTATTATTCTGCAGTGCAATAACAGTACTGACATGAACAGATTGTATTATTCTGCAGTGCAATAATAGTACTGACATAAACTGATTGTATTATTCTGCAGTGCAATAATAGTACTGACATGAACAGATTGTATTATTCTGCAGTGCAATAATAGTACTGACATGAACTGATTGTATTATTCCGCAGTGCAATAATAGTACTGACATGAACAGATTGTATTATTCTGCAGTGCAATAACAGTACTGACATAAACTAATTGTATTATTCTGCAGTGCAATAATAGTACTGACATGAACAGATTGTATTTTTCTGCAGTGCAATAATAGTACTGACATGAACAGATTGTATTATTCTGCAGTGCAATAATAGTACTGACATGAACAGATTGTATTATTCTGCAGTGCAATAATAGTACTGACATAAACTGATTGTATTATTCTGCAGTGCAATAATAGTACTGACATGAACTGATTGTATTATTCTGCAGTGCATAATAGTACTGACATGAACAGATTGTATTATTCTGCAGTGCAATAATAGTACTGACATGAACAGATTGTATTATTCTGCAGTGCAATAACAGTACTGACATGAACAGATTGTATTATTCTGCAGTGCAATAACAGTACTGACATGAACAGATTGTATTATTCTGCAGTACAATAATAGTACTGACATGAACAGATTGTATTATTCTGCAGTGCAATAATAGTACTGACATGAACAGATTGTATTATTCTGCAGTGCAATAATAGTACTGACATGAACAGATTGTATTATTCTGCAGTGCAATAACAGTACTGACATGAACATATTGTATTATTCTGCAGTGCAATAACAGTACTGACATGAACAGATTGTATTATTCTGCAGTGCAATAATAGTACTGACATGAACAGATTGTATTATTCTGCAGTGCAATAGTAGTACTGACATGAACAGATTGTATTAATCTGCAGTGCAATAATAGTACTGACATGAACAGATTGTATAATAGTACTGACATGAACAGATTGTATTATTCTGCAGTGCAATAACAGTACTGACATGAACAGATTGTATTATTCTGCAGTGCAATAATAGTACTGACATAAACAGATTGTATTATTCTGCAGTGCAATAACAGTACTGACATGAACAGATTGTATTATTCTGCAGTGCAATAATAGTACTGACATGAACAGATTGTATTATTCTGCAGTGCAATAACAGTACTGACATGAACAGATTGTATTATTCTGCAGTGCAATAACAGTACTGACATGAACAGATTGTATTATTCTGCAGTGCAATAATAGTACTGACATGAACAGATTGTATTATTCTGTAGTGCAATAATAGTACTGACATGAACAGATTGTATTATTCTGCAGTGCAATAACAGTACTGACATGAACAGATTGTATTATTCTGCAGTGCAATAACAATACTGACATGAACAGATTGTATTATTCTGCAGTGCAATAATAGTACTGACATGAACAGATTGTATTATTCTGCAGTGCAATAATAGTACTGACATGAACAGATTGTATTATTCTGCAGTGCAATAACAGTACTGACATGAACAGATTGTATTATTCCTCAGTGCAATAATAGTACTGACATGAACAGATTGTATTATTCCGCCGTGCAATAATAGTACTGACATGAACAGATTGTATTATTCTGCAGTGCAATAATAGTACTGACATGAACAGATTGTATTATTCTGCAGTGCAATAATAGTACTGACATGAACAGATTGTATTATTCTGCAGTGCAATAATAGTACTGACATGAACAGATTGTATTATTCTGCAGTGCAATAATAGTACTGACATTAACAGATTGTATTATTCTGCAGTGCAATAACAGTACTGACATGAACAGATTGTATTATTCTGCAGTGCAATAACAGTACTGACATGAACAGATTGTATTATTCCTCAGTGCAATAATAGTACTGACATGAACAGATTGTATTATTCCGCCGTGCAATAATAGTACTGACATGAACAGATTGTATTATTCTGCAGTGCAATAATAGTACTGACATGAACAGATTGTATTATTCTGCAGTGCAATAATAGTACTGACATGAACAGATTGTATTATTCTGCAGTGCAATAATAGTACTGACATGAACAGATTGTATTATTCTGCAGTGCAATAACAGTACTGACATGAAGGCTAAAAGAGCATTATGGGACTTAAAAACAAGAAGAAGTACCTACATAGTTACTTTTCACAGTAACACGTTACTTTTTTGGTGTAAGTTACTTTTGAAATAAAGCAACTAGTAATTGTAACTAGTGACTAAGTAAGCCAACAGTGTGTACTGCACATTGTTGTCCACACTTGTGGTGTTCAACATTTGCCATCTACAAAGACATGGTTGACTATGTCTTCTTTTGCAGCTGCACCAACTTTCATTCCAAACATAAATAATAATAATAATAATAAATGACCTCCTTTATCATGACTGCAGCTAGCAGCTAGCCACGCCAGCTGGGACCTCTGTGTCCGCTTCCCGGGCCTCACCTGCCTGTCCTGGCCTTGCTGGAGGTGGACAGCCGCCACAATGCTCACAGTCACCGCCACAGAAAGTCCGAGAACAAGTTTAGAGGTTGCCGACATTACGTTAGCATGTGTCCTCTGCTAGCAGGCTAGCGAGCTGTCTTCTTCGCGCTCAAATGCAAGCAGACGGACGAAGAGCGCCCCCTGTGGCCATCACACGTCCTGCTCCTGAAATACGTCGGTCGTCTCTGAAATAGTCCACCAAACACTCTCTGGATTGTTAATCTGCGTATCTTGAATACTAAATGTGAATGTTTATCACAAATGCTGACATGTGAGTCACAAAAGTGGTGTCCAGGAGACTTTTTGGTATAGGCGCGCATTGATCGGAGTTCTTGTGTACCGACAACGCTGGCGAAAGTATTTCCAGCTCATCAAGGAGATAGCAACACGGCAGGTATTCTTCCGCGAGAATTTACCCAAAAGGAATCATATATCACATCTATCCATTTCTACCGCTTGTCGGGCGGTAGGCGGGGTACACCCATGACTATCACAACAAATACCGAAATACTTTAATGTATGGATATTACAGGACATTGACAAAGAGATGATTAGACATTTTTATTGATCAGTTGACAGAAATAAGCGTACAAGTGAAAATAAATAGTTACAGCAATAAATAAAAAGTTATTGTGGGCGTTTAGTGCACTTTGACATCTACTCTTTATATACACGTGTTTGCTTCTTTTGACATTTTGAAGCTTGAAGTTTTCAATGGCCGGGATAGAAAGCAAAGCGAGGAAGCGATGAGCTTCACAGGCTAACCAAAACCTTCCCTTTCACGCCCGCGACTTCCTCCTCCTACACAATAAAACACAAAAACACAGACGCTTTTATTGTGGAGCAGGAAACACAAAAGGTGTTGCCACGGCGACATCGTGAACGACGTCGACCGTCACAGCAGGAAGTTGGCAGATGCCCGACACGCAGCGGCTTCTCCGGCATGTAGAGCCCAACAAGGCACCCCGCCAGGTGGTGTTGGCGTCTACAGCTTTCACAGTTCAACTCTGCGCGCGCACACACACACACACACACACACACTCACACACACCAACAGACGCACAAAGGGGAAAAAAAAAAGCAACAAAAGGGATGTAAACATTATTTTTGAGGGAAAAGAAAGCACACCTGAGACTAATATTGAAGTCATTATAAACGCTCTGGTACAATTGGTGTGTTGACTCTGCATTGCCATGGCAACCAAAGAGATGTACTTTTGTCAGCTCACTTGGACTGAAAGCAAAAACACTTTGAGTCCTTTTGTCCCAAACGTTAGCCTGTTGAGCTGATGTGCTGTTAGCCTAGCTTAGCAGCTGGCTAGGTGGCGTGGCTAAACTAAGCTAAGCCAGCACCAGGAAGGAGGGTGCATGTGGAGAAGCACCAGGAAGGAGGGTGCATGTGGAGAAGCACCAGGAACAAGGTAGAGAGGGTCTTCCAGGGAGGCCGCGTGGAGTCCAACTGACATGCAGAGAAACTCCTCCAGCTTCAACCCATTAAAGAAAAGAGGAGACTCCAGCGAAGCTTCTATCACGACGACAAATGGCGGTCGGCGAGGAGCGGCGTTGGCGGCGGGCGGTCCGGGGAGCGTGAACTTCCCCACTCGGCCGCCACTTAAGACTTTCTGTTCCGACGTCCGAGATCAGGGTCAAGTCGTCCGGCTAGGAAGGGGAGGAGCTAGCATCGCGTGGTTTTGAGCACAAGGACTGCCAACTGTCTCCGCCCCTTCCCTCGAGCTCCACCCCTCGCTACTGGCGGACCTCGTTGGCGATCAGACTGTCCTCCCCTGACTGGAAATCCGCCTCGTTGATGTTGTTTCCCCCGTTGAGCAACTCTTCATCCTGGGACGACGCCCGGTCCTCCTCGCCGGCCCCGCCGGGCTCGTCCGAGTTGGGGTCCTGAAGCACCTGAGCGATGTACATCTGCTGCTGGGGGAGTGGGGGGGGGGAGACACATGGTGTTAGCGAGTTGACCGCATGCTAATGTGCTAGCATGCTAATTACACACACCTGAGATTTGGAGGGGGGCGAGGCCGACGTGCGGGGCAAGCGACCGTTCTCCACTGCTTCGGCGTCAGAGTCCTTGGTGTCGATCTGACACACAAAGTGCACAAAGTTACACGTGCACACCAAGACCAGGCCTGCACGTACCTTGTAGTTATTACACATGCACACCAAGACCAGGCCCGCACCTACCTTGTAGTTGTTACACGTGCACACCAAGACCAGGCCTGCACCTACCTTGTAGTTGTTACACATGCACACCAAGACCAGGCCTGCACCTACCTAGTAGTTATTACACATGCACACCAAGACCAGGCCTGCACGTACCTTGTAGTTGTTACACATGCACACCATGACCACGCCTGCACGTACCTTTTAGTTGTTACACGTGCACACCAAGACCAGGCCTGCACGTACCTTGTAGTTGTTACACATGCACACCAAGACCAGGTCTGCACCTCCCTTGTAGTTGTTACACATGCACACCAAGACCAGGCCTGCACCTCCCTTGTAGTTGTCACACGTTCACACCAAGACCAGGCCTGCACCTACCTTGTAGTTGTTACACGTCCACACCAAGACCACCCCTGCACGTACCTTGTAGTTGTTACACATGCACACCAAGACCAGGCCTGCACCTACCTTGTAGTTGTTACACGTGCACACCAAGACCAGGCCTGCACCTACCTTGTAGTTATTACACATGCACACCAAGACCAGGCCTGCACCTACCTTGTAGTTATTACACATGCACACCAAGACCAGGCCTGCACGTACCTTGTAGTTGTTACACATGCACACCAAGACCACGCCTGCACGTACCTTTTAGTTGTTACACGTGCACACCAAGACCAGGCCTGCACGTACCTTGTAGTTGTTACACATGCACACCAAGACCAGGTCTGCACCTCCCTTGTAGTTGTTACACATGCACACCAAGACCAGGCCTGCACCTCCCTTGTAGTTGTCACACGTTCACACCAAGACCAGGCCTGCACCTACCTTGTAGTTGTTACACGTCCACACCAAGACCACCCCTGCACGTACCTTGTAGTTGTTACACATGCACACCAAGACCACGCCTGCACGTACCTTGTAGTTGTTACACGTGCACACCAAGACCAGGCCTGCACCTACCTTGTAGTTGTTACACGTGCACACCAAGACCAGGCCTGCACCTACCTTGTAGTTGTTACACGTGCACACCAAGACCAGGCCTGCACGTACCTTGTAGTTGTTACACATGCACACCAAGACCAGGCCTGTACATACCTTGTAGTTGTTACACATGCACACCAAGACCAGGCCTGCACGTACCTTGTAGTTGTGAGCACTCAGGTACTTGAAGTGTCCGAAACACACGTGGGACAAACACACCACGATGGTCACCACCAGGACTACCAGTGTGAACATGGACGTCGGTGTCTCGAAACCTGCGTTAGCAATAAACAACATGAAAACTGTCACCCGTTGAACCTGGCTGTTACCTGGTAACCCTAACCCCTAACTGTTACTGTTAACCCTAACTCTGACTGTTACCTATTAACACTAACTGTTACCCGTTAACCTCTAACTGTTACCGTTTACCTTAACCCTATCTCCTAACTGTTACCCATTAACCCTAACCCCAAACCTAACTGTTCCACGTCTACCTCAAACCTGTTACCTGTTAACCTTAATCCCTAACACAAACTGTTACCCGTTAACCCTAATTGTTACCCATGACCTTAACCCGTTGCACTGTTCCCCTTTAACCCCAACTGTTACCAGTTAACCTTATCCCCTAACTGTTACTATTAACCCTAACACCTAACTGTTACGGGTTAACCCTCGCCCCAACCCAAACCTACCTGTTAGCTGTTTACCAACCCGTCACTGTTACCGTTAACCCTAACCCCTAAATGTTACACCTTAACCCTAGCCCTTAACTGTTACCCGTCAACCCTAACCCTGGGTGAGCCAGCTGCACCGCGAAGAAGGGAAAAGGCGGGGCTTACCTGTGCGCATGGTGGAGAAAAAAAGCAGCCAGAAAAGGCAAAGGATGGGTGCGGCCACCACCTGGGTCACAGCACCTGAGTGGATCTTCTTGTCCAGTTTGGACGGCAGGTAAGCGTAGTACATGTTGTACCTATCCACCAGGTGCTTGAGAAGCATGTACATCAGACCTGTGGCACAGTCATGGTCGCATGATCACAGGATTCTGTGTGTGTGTGTGTGTGTGTGTGTGTGTGTGTGTGTGTGTGTGTGTGTGTGAGAGAGAGACACTGACCAAAGGGTACGATGATGGGACAGGTGATGCTGTAGGCCATCACCACGGTGAAGACGTTCATGATCCAGGCGTACGCCGCTCCAAACTGGAACTCGTACGCTTGATGCTGAGACAGAAGGGTCAGGTAGACCACAGGTGAGGGCGGGGCTTAGACATTCAGGTCAGGTAGACAACTTGTGAGGGCGGGGCTTGGACAAGAGGGGCAGGTAGACAACAGGTGAGGACAGGGCTTAGAGAATCAGGTCAGGTAGACAACTTGTGAGGGCGGGGCTTAGACAATCAGGTCAGGTAGACAACTTGTGAGGGCGGGGCTTGGAAAAGAGGGGCAGGTAGACAACAGGTGAAGACAGGGCTTAGACAAGAGGGTCAGGTAGACAACAGGTGAGGACAGGGCTTAGACAAAAGGGTCAGGTAGACAACTTGTGAGGGTGGGGCTTGGACAAGAGGGGCAGGTAGACCACAGGTGAGGCGGGGCTTAGACAAGAGGATTCAGGTAGACAACAAGTGAGGGCGGGGATTGGACAAGAGGGTAAGGTCGACAACAGGTGAGGGCGGGGCTTAGACAAAAGGGTCAGGTAGACAACAGGTGAGGGCGGGGCTTACACAAAAGGGTCAGGTAGACAACAGGTGAGGACAGGGCTTAGACAAAAGGGTCAGGTAGACAACAGGTGAGGACAGAGCTTAGACAAAAGGCTCAGATAGACAACTTGTGAGGGCGGGGCTTGGACAATAGGGGCTGGTAGACCACAGGTGAGGCGGGACTTAGACAAGAGGGTCAGGTAGACAACAAGTGAGGGCGGGGATTGGACAAGAGGGTAAGGTCGACAACAGGTGAGGGCGGGGCTTAGACAAAAGGGTCAGGTAGACAACAGGTGAGGGCGGGGCTTAGACAAAAGGGTCAGGTAGACAACAGGTGAGGACAGGGCTTAGACAAAAGGGTCAGGTAGACAACAGGTGAGGACAGAGCTTAGACAAAAGGCTCAGATAGACAAGAGGGGCTGGTAGACCACAGGTGAGGCGGGGCTTAGACAAGAGGGTCAGGTAGACAACAAGTGAGGGCGGGATTGGACAAGAGGGTAAGGTCGACAACAGGTGAGGGCGGGGCTTAGACAATAGGGGTAGGTAGACAACTAGTGAGGGCGGGGCTTTCCCACAAGTGCCGACTTGTGGCTCAGACCAAGACACTTGACTTGGCGTGTCCTCACCCTCTTGACATTGCGGCGGTCGGCGGCCGAGCGCGCCAAGCAGAGTCGGATCATGTACATGAGCAGGCCCGGGATGCGCAGGAGGTCCATGGCATTCCCGATGAAGGCCGAGGCGATTACGTAGTTGACGAAGAAGGCTCCGTTGTCCGGCAGGAAGACGCACCTGTGGACAAGTGTCTTTACTTCTGCTCGCTGGAACCGGGAACTAACCTCACCCCGGACTCACTCAAAGCGGAGAGTGCCGTCAGCCAGAAACTTTTTATCAAAGAGCCATCGGAAGAAAACGTCCAGACTGCAAGACCACGGCGTGGTAAGCCAGGGTCAGTCACGGGTTCATGCAAGGTGCAAAAGAAGATGTACCTGCTGAGTCCAAGAGAGGGCAGGAGAAGGACCATGAAGATCAGAAAGGTGTAGCACTTGTGCATCGTAGTCCGGTTTTCTCCAGACCTGCACAGACAGTATCAGCATCAGCACCTCCTGACTAGACCTGATCTTGGGACTAGAAAAAGACTCTTGTTTCGTGACTGCAAGTGGTCCTCTACTTGGGCGTGGGGACTAGTAGTGAACCAAGTACAAGTGAACAGGGACTAGAAGTGACCTTGGACTAAAGGTGACCTAGGACTGGATTTGATCTCTGACTAGAAGTGAGCTTGGACTATAAGTGATTTAGGACTAGAAGGGAGCTAGGACTAGAATTGAACTTGGACAGTGCAGTCCAACCGGGTCCAGTGCGCTTCGAAGAAAGCAGAGTAGTAGACGATGGTGGGCAGCAGGGTGTAGGACTAGAGGTGAACTCAGACTAGGAGTGAACTACGACTAGAAGTGACCTAGGACTAGCATTGATCCTAGACTGGATTGTAACTAGGACTGTGCAGTCCAACCTGATCCAGTGCGCCTCGGAGAAAGCAGAGTAGTAGCCGATGGTGTGCAGCAGGGTGTGGGACTAGAAGTGAACTCAGACTAGACGCGAACTAGGACTAGCATTGATCCAGGACTGGATTGAACTATGACTAGAATTAAACTAGGACTGTGCAGTCCAACCTGGTCCAGTGCGCCGCGGAGAAAGCAGAGCAGTAGACAATAGTGTGCAGCAGGGTGTGGGACTAGAGGTGAACTCAGACTAGGAGTGAACTAGGACTAGAAGTGACCTAGGACTAGCATTGATCCTAGACTGGATTTGAACTAGGACTAGAATTAAACTAGGACTGTGCAGTCCAACCTGGTCCAGTGCGCCTCGGACAAAGCAGAGTAGTAGCCGATGGTGTGCAGTAGGGTATGGGACTAGAGGTGAACTCAGACTAGACGCGAACTAGGACTAGCATTGATCCAAGACTGGATTGAACTATGACTAGAATTAAACTAGGACTGTGCAGTCCAACCTGGTCCAGTGCGCCGCGGAGAAAGCAGAGTAGTAGACGATAGTGGGCAGCAGGGTGTGGGACTGGAGGTGAACTCAGACTAGAAGTGAACTAGGACTAGAAGTGACCTAGGACTAGCATTGATCCTAGACTGGATTTGAACTAGGACTAGAATTAAACTAGGACTGTGCAGTCCAACCTGGTCCAGTGCGCCTCGGAGAAAGCAGAGTAGTAGCCGATGGTGTGCAGTAGGGTATGGGACTAGAGGTGAACTCAGACTAGACGCGAACTAGGACTAGCATTGATCCAAGACTGGATTGAACTATGACTAGAATTAAACTAGGACTGTGCAGTCCAACCTGGTCCAGTGCGCCGCGGAGAAAGCAGAGTAGTAGACGATAGTGGGCAGCAGGGTGTGGGACTGGAGGTGAACTCAGACTAGAAGTGAACTAGGACTAGGAGTGACCTAGGACTAGCATTGATCCTGGACTGGATTTGAACTAGGACTAGAATTATACTAGGACTGTGCAGTCCAACCTGGTCCAGTGCGCCGCGGAGAAAGCAGAGTAGTAGACGATGGTGGGCAGCAGGGTGTGGGACTGGAGGTGAACTCAGACTACAGGTGAGCTAGGACTAGAATTGAACTAGGACTGTGGGGTCCAACCTGGTCCAGTGGGCCTCGAAGAAAGCGGAGTAGTAGACGATGGTGGGCAGCAGGGCGGAGAAGGCCCAGAGGAGGAGAGTCGGGAAGAACTGGGTGACGATGGGGTTCTGCGCAGGACAAGAGAGTCAGAGGTGAGGGGGCGGAGCTCACGTGGATGACGACTGATGAGGGGAACATCACGTTGAGGTACTCCACAGGTTTGGTGACGTTGAACTTGTCCATGGTGGAGATGATGATGGCGGGCGTGGTGAGGAAGAAGAGCAGTAGGAAGAGGATGCAGTTGATGATCAAGCAGCGGATCCACCAGGAGACTCCGCCCAGGGACAGGTGCTCCCTGAGGGACACAAGGACAGGTGAGCTGGCAGGCGCGGGCCTTGGGAGTGAGCGGCGTGCACACCCACCAGCGCACGTTTTGAGGGTCGGGCGCGTACGAGACGCTCCAGTGGTGCACGTGGAGAACTTCGCTGAACTGCGACAAGCGAGGTTCCTGACGACAGCGACAGCCTTGGACCTGGCAGGCGTTGAAGTCCTTCAGGATTCTGCAAAGAAACGCCAAGACTTCACCACCCAAACAAGATGGCTGCCGTGCGCAGGGGGACGGGGCTTACATGGCAGTCATGGCCTCGTTCTGGAAGGTGACGAAGGCCATGCCCAGTGGTTTGGTGTGCACCTTCTCCTTCTCCTTCCTGTACTCCTCCTTCAGCTTGGCCTCCCTGTTGGTGTAGTAGCTGACCGCCTCCTCCTGAGAGCAGAGCACACCGCGCTAGCCAGTGAGCAGAGCACACCGCGCTAGCCAGCGAGCAGAGCACACCGCGCTGGCAGGCGAGCACGCGTCATGTGATCTAGGGGAGTCACCTCCTCGCAGCCGGCGATGGCGCAGCAGCAGAGGTGTCCGCAGGGTTTGGGGTTGATCATGGTGGGGACGTGCTCCTTGGCCATCAGGTCGGTGAAGAACTTCTTGCTGCGCTCCGTCTTCTTCCTGTCACACGCCGGCAGTGTTTAGCGCAACGCCCCCGTGCTAAGCGTGTACGCTGACATACCTTTCTGCGTTGAGAGCCATGAGCTTGGCCACGTTGTAGCAGATGCGGGCTTCCAGAACCGTGCAGTTCTCGTACGCCTGCCTGCAGGGGGCGAGTGTATTGTTGCATGCTAACGTGCTAACAGGCTAACCAGCAGCTAGTAGTACTTACTCAAAGTGTTCTTTGATCTGACACTCCTCAGCATACTTGGAGATGCCGTTGATGAACAAGGTGCGCTTCACCTGGAAGACACAAGACACAACAAGTCTGACTGAACGGGAGTGGGCCTTGTTGGCGTGTTAGCGTGTGCTGGGACTGGCGGCGTGCTCGCCTACCAGGTCGTCTTCCTTGTAGTGCATCTTGGACGTGTGTCTCCTCATGCTGTACACCGTGAGCAGCAGGTACATGAAGGCGAAGGACGTGTGCAGCCATAGCAGGTTGGTCCTGAGTGCCACAACAACACACATTTAGCTCTACGGCTACATGCTAACAACATTTAGCTCACTGGCTACATGCTAACCACATTTAGCTCTACGGCTACATGCTAACCACATTTGGCTCACTGGCTACATGCTAACCACATTTAGCTGACTGGCTACATGCTAACAACAACACACACTTAGCTCACTGGCTACATGCTAACAACACTTAGCTCACTGGCTACATGCTAACAACACTTAGCTCACTGGCTACATGCTAACAAGTAGTTGACAGTGTGTTCATAGTATATGATGTCTATTACTTGGTGTACTATGATAGGTGATGATGACAATGTACTCACCCAGACTTGAGGTTGGCTATGGTGGTGCGACCAAAGCTGTAGGCGTTGTTTTCTAGAAGATGATCCAGAAATGCAAAGTTGATGAGCAAGCAGCATGTTGGCTGTCTGAAAGCTAAGCTAAGTTAGCATTCACACATCAAACACCCAAGATGGACGTTCATGTACTATATTCATGTACTACCTTCATGTAGTACAGTAGTAGTACAGTCGTACAATGCTGTAGTACAGTAGTAGTACATTGCTTTGGTACAGTAGTAGTACATTGCTGTAGTACAGTGGTAGTACATTGCTGTAGTACAGTAGTAGTACATTACTGTAGTACAGTAGTAGTAGTAGTACATTGCTGTAGTACAGTGGTAGTACATTACTGTAGTACAGTAGTAGTAGTACATTGTTGTAGTACAGTGGTAGTACATTACTGTAGTACAGTAGTGGTAATACATTGCTGTAGTACAGTGGTAGTACATTGCTGTAGTAGAGTGGTAGTACATTGCTGTAGTACATTACTGTAGTACAGTATTAGTAGTACATTGCTGTAGTACAGTAGAGGTATAGTAGTAGTACATTGCTGTAGTACAGTAGTAGTAGTACATTGCTGTAGTACGGTAGTAATAGTACAATAGTAGTACGTTGCTGTAGTACAGTAGTAGTACAGTGCTGTAGTACAGTAGTAGTAGTACAGTAGTAGTAGTACAATGCTGTAGTACGGTAGTAGTAGTAGTACAGTAGTAGTACATTGCTGTAGTACAGTAGTAGTTCATTGCTGTAGTACAGTAGTAGTACATTGCTGTAGAATGTTAGTAGTAGTACAGTAGTAGTACATTGCTGTAGTACAGTAGTAGTAGTACATTGCTGTAGTACGGTAGTAGTAGTACATTGCTGTAGTAAATTAGTAGTACATTGCAGTAGTACAGAAGTAGAACATTGCTGTTGTAGTACAGTAGTAGTAGTACATTGCTGTAGTACAGTAGTAGTAGTACAATAGTAGTACATTGCTGTAGTACAGTAGTAGTACATTGCAGTAGTACAGTAGTAGTACATTGCTGTAGTACAGTAGTAGTAGTACATTGCTGTAGTACGGTAGTAGTAGTAGTACAGTAGTAGTACATTGCTGTAGTACAGTAGTATTTCATTGCTGTAGTACAGTAGTAGTACATTGCTGTAGTATGGTAGTAGTAGTACAGTAGTAGTACATTGCTGTAGTACAGTAGTAGTAGTACATTGCTGTAGTACGGTAGTAGTAGTACATTGCTGTAGTAAATTAGTTGTACATTGCTGTAGTACAGAAGTAATACATTGCTGTTGTACAGTAGTAGTAATAGTACAGTAGTAGTACATTGCTGTAGTACGGTAGTAGTAGTACAGTAGTATTACAGGTGTAGCACATTATTGTAGTACAGTAGTGGTACATTGTAGTTGTACACAATGTTTGTTGATGAAGTATTGATCCACCCTGGTCATGTAACATTAGCCACATTTTCATTCTCAATAACACTTACATCACAACTACAAGTGTACACAGGTGTGCATGTCTACCAACATGTCTACAGTCCACAGGTGTACACCTCTACTATCCACAGGTGTGCACGTATACCTACAGGTGTACATTTCTACAGTCCACAGGTGTACATGTCTACAGGTGTACACCGTCTACCTCCAGGAGTACACCTCTCAAATCCACAGGTGTACACATCTACCTACAGGTGTACATGTCTACAGGTGTACACCATCTACCTCCAGGAGTACACCTCTAGTGCACAGGTGTACACATCTACAATCCACAGGTGTAAACATCTACCTACAGGTGTACATGTATACAGGTGTACACTGTCTACCTTAAGGTGTACACATCTACAATTCACAGGTGTACATATTTACCTACAAGTGTACATGGCTACAGGTGTACACGTCTAAAATTCTCAGGTGTACACATCTACCTACAGGTGTACATGTCTACAGTCCACAGGTGTACATGTATACAGGTGTACACTATCTACCTACAGATGTACACTTATACATTCCTCAGGTGTGCACATCTACAATCCACAGGTGTACATATTTACCTACAGGTGTACATGTCTACAGTCGTACACTGTTGAACTACAAGTGTACACATTTACGATTCACAGATGAACACGTCTACCTAAATATATACACATTCCACAGGTGTACACATCTATCTACAGGTGTAGACATCTACAGTCCACATGTGTACACATTTACCTAATGATGTAGACATCTACAATCCACAGGTGTACACATCTACAATCCACAGGTGTACACGTCTACCTAAAGATATACACATCTACAATCCACAGGTGTACGCATCTATCCACAGGTGTACATGTCTTCAATCCACAGGTGTACACGTCTAAAATTGTACACACATACAGGTGTATAATTCCACAAAAATACTGAAAAATACTACATCGGCGACTGGTTTATAATTCTAGAAGTGTACACATGTACAGGTGTATAATTCCACAGGTGTACATGTCTAGAGGTGTACAGGTTTACAGGCGTTTAATTCCACAGGTGTGCACGTCCACAGCCATATAATTACACTGGTGTACATATCTAGACGTGTACACGTTTACAGTCTTATAGTTGTAAAGGTGCACAAGTCCAGAGGTGTATAATTACACAGGTGTACAGGTGTACAGGTCTACTGGCGTATAATTCCACGGGAGTACACGTCTACAGGTGTTTAATTCCACAGGTGTACACGTCTACAGGCATACATATCTAGAAGTGTACACGTTTACAGTCTTACAATTGTAAATGTGTACAAGTCCATAGGTGTATAATTCCACAGGTGTACAAGTCTACTGGCGTATAAGTCCACGGGAGTACACGTCTACAGGTGTTTAATTCCACAGGTGTACATGTCTACAGGCGTATATTATTCTACAGGTGTACACGTCTAAAAGTGTATCGATCCACAGGTGTATAATTCCACAGCTGTACAAGTTTACAAGTGTACACGTCCACAGGTGTATTATTCCACAGCTGTACAAGTTTACAAGTGTACACGTCCACAGGTGTATTATTCCACAGCTGTACAAGTTTACTAGTGTACACGTCCACAGGTGTATAATTCCACAGCTGTACACGTTTACAAGTGTACACGTCCACAGGTGTATAATTCCACAGCTGTACACGTTTACAAGTGTACACGTCCACAGGTGTATTATTCCACAGCTGTACACGTTTACAAGTGTACACGTCCACAGGTGTATTATTCCACAGCTGTACACGTTTACAAGTGTACACGTCCACAGGTGTATTATTCCACAGCTGTACACGTTTACAAGTGTACACGTCCACAGGTGTATAATTTCCCAAGCGTACATGTCTGGAAGTGTACACATTTGCAGGTGCATAATTCCACAAGTATACACGCCAATAGGTGTACACATCTACAGGTGTCCACGGGTCTACACGTCTACAGATGTCCACAGGTGAACACGTCTACAGGTGCAGTTACCTTCTTTGGACGGCGGTCCTGGTGTTCCTTGGTTTATCAGTAAATGATCTTTACTGATAATTCGTACTGAATCAGACAGAAAATACTTGCAATGATGTACTTGTGGTATTTGAAGTACAATCCCTACTGCATCATACTTAAGTACACTGTCATGGAGAGACAATGTCCTGCATGGTATGTACCAACCCAATTTGAAGAATAAACTCATGGAGAGACACAAAGCCCTGCATGGCATGGGCCACCCACAAGTTGAAGAATGAACTGTCATGGAGACACAAAGCCCTGCATGGCATGTACCACCCACAAGTTGAAGAATAAACATTCATGGAGAGACACAAAGCTCTGCATGGCATGTACCACCCACAAGTTGTAGAATAAACATTCATGGAGAGACACAAAGCCCTGCATGGCATGTACCACCCGCAAGTCAAAGAATAAACTGTCATGGAGAGACACAAAGCCCTGCACGGCATGTACCGCCCACATATAGTATAGTTATTTAGGCTGTAAAATGAATTGTCTTTTTAATCAGATTAATCACATTTTAGATCAATGATGATTAATCACATTTTAGATTAATGATGATTAATCTGATTTTGGATTAATGATGATTAATCACATTTTAGGGGTCATGAAACCTTTTTGGCTGAGAGAGCCATGAAAGCCAAATATTTCAAAAAGTATTTCCATGAGAACCATATCATACTTTTTAAGACTGAATACAACCAAATGCGTGCATTTTTAAGTTGGACCAACATTTTTAGAGTAAAATAAGACTCTTATTCTTTTTAAGAGGGGGGGGGGTTGCCCACATCTGAGGTCCTCTCCAAGGTTTCTCATAGTCAGCATTGTCACTGGCGTCCCACTGGATGTGAATTCTCCCTGCCCACTGGGTGTGAGTTTTCCTTGCCCTTTTGTGGGTTCTTCCGAGGATGTTGTAGTCGTAATGATTTGTGCAGTCCTTTGAGACATTTGTGATTTGGGGCTATATAAATAAACATTGATTGATTGATTGATTGATTAACAACACTGTTATTCTGAGGCTAACCAACAAAAAATAAAATACTTCTTACCATTAATGCGACTTCTTGAACAGGTGAGGTAGGAAACGGATGTATGGATTAAAATGCATGAGAATGTTTTATATTTTGAAATTTATTTTTGAGATTGTGATTACCAGCAGAATTATTCATGACTCATCCTGTTAAGTAGAGTCAGCTAAGATGTATCTGAGAGGCAGGTGCAGTCATCAAAGAGACACACCAGAGGTTCACTACCCCGTCTAAGACAAATCAGAGCTTAGATTCATGAAGTATTTAAACATAATATTTAGTTATATCTAAAGTTCCTTCAGGAAGTATTTTAAACATAATTAGTTTGATGAAGTATTAGAAGTGTAATACATGTCAAGTACTTTGATGAAGTATTAGAAGTGTAGTACATGTGAAGTATTAGAAGAGTAGTACTTTGATACAGTAGTGGAGGAGTAGTATTTTGATGAAGTATTAGCGGTGTAGTACATGTGAAGTACTGTGATGCAGTAGCGGAGGAGTAGTACTTTGACACAGTAGCGGAGGAGGAGTACTTTGATGCAGTATTAGAAGAGTAGTACTTTGAGGGAGCATCAGAAGAGTAGTACTTTGAGGCAGTATTAGAAGAGTAGTACTTTGAGGCAGTATTAGAAGAGTAGTACTTTGAGGGAGTATTAAAAGAGTAGTACTTTGAGGGGGTATTAGAAGAGTAGTACTTTGAGGGAGTATTAGAAGAGTAGTACTTTGAGGCAGTATTAGAAGAGTAATACTTTGAGGCGGTATTAGAAGAGTAGTACTTTGAGGGGGTATTAGAAGAGTAGTACTTTGAGGCTGTATTGAAAGAGTAGTACTTTGAGGGAGTATTAGAAGAGTAGTACTTTGAGGCAGTATTAGAAGAGTAGTACTTTGATGCAGTATTAGAAGAGTAGTACTTTGAGGGAGTATTAGAAGAGTAGTACTTTGAGGGGGTATTAGAAGAGTAGTACTTTGAGGGAGTATAAGAAGAGTAGTACTTTGAGGGAGTATTAGAAGAGTAGTTACTGAGGGAGTATTAGGAGAGTAGTACTTTGAGGCAGTATTAGAAGAGTAGTACTTTGAGGGAGTATTAGAAGAGTAGTACTTTGAGGGGGTATTAGAAGAGTAGTACTTTGAGGGAGTATTAGAAGAGTAGTACTTTGAGGGGGTATTAGAAGAGTAGTACTTTGAGGGAGTATTAGAAGAGTAGTACTTTGAGGCAGTATTAGATGAGTAGTACTTTGAGGGACTATAAGAAGAGTAGTACTTTGAGGGAGTATTAGAAGAGTATTACTTTGATGCAGTATTAGAAGAGTAGTACTTTGCGGGAGTATAAGAAGAGTAGTACTTTGAGGGAGTATTAGAAGAGTAGTTACTGAGGGAGTATTAGGAGAGTAGTACTTTGAGGGAGTATTAGAAGAGTAGTACTTTGAGGCAGTATTAGAAGAGTAGTACTTTGAGGCAGTATTAGATGAGTAGTACTTTGAGGGACTATAAGAAGAGTAGTACTTTGAGGGAGTATTAGAAGAGTAGTACTTTGATGCAGTATTAGAAGAGTAGTACTTTGAGGGAGTATTAGAAGAGTAGTACTTTGAGGGAGTATAAGAAGAGTAGTACTTTGCGGGAGTATTAGAAGAGTAGTACTTTGAGGCAGTATTAGAAGAGTAGTACTTTGAGGCAGTATTAGATGAGTAGTACTTTGAGGGACTATAAGAAGAGTAGTACTTTGAGGGAGTATTAGAAGAGTAGTACTTTGATGCAGTATTAGAAGAGTAGTACTTTGAGGGAGTATTAGAAGAGTAGTACTTTGAGGGAGTATAAGAAGAGTAGTACTTTGCGGGAGTATAAGAAGAGTAGTACTTTGAGGGAGTATTAGAAGAGTAGTTACTGAGGGAGTATTAGGGGAGTAGTACTTTGAGGGAGTATTAAAAGAGTAGTACTTTGAGGCAGTATTAGAAGAGTAGTACTTTGAGGCAGTATTAGAAGAGTAGTACTTTGAGGCAGTATTAGAAGAGTAGTACTTTGAGGCAGTATTAGAAGAGTAGTACTTTGAGGCAGTATTAGAAGAGTAGTACTTTGAGGCAGTATTAGAAGAGTAGAACTTTGCGGGAGTATAAGAAGAGTAGTACTTTGAGGGAGTATTAGAGGAGTAGTTACTGAGGGAGTATTAGGAGAGTAGTACTTTGAGGGAGTATTAGAAGAGTAATACTTTGAGGGAGTATTAGAAGAGTAGTACTTTGAGGCAGTATTAGAAGAGTAGTACTTTGAGGGAGTATTAGAAGAGTAGTACTTTGAGTCAGTATTAGAAGAGTAGTACTTTGATGCAGTATTAGAAGAGTAGTACTTTGAGGCAGTATTAGAAGAGTAGAACTTTGAGGCAGTATTAGAAGAGTAGTACTTTGAGGGAGTATTAGAAGAGTAGTTACTGAGGGAGTATTAGGAGAGTAGTACTTTGAGGGAGTATTAGAAGAGTAGTACTTTGAGCCAGTATTAGAAGAGTAGTACTTTGAGGCAGTATTAGAAGAGTAGTACTTTGAGGCAGTATTAGAAGAGTAATACTTTGAGGGAGTATTAGAAGAGTAGTACTTTGGTGCAGTAATAGAAGAGTAGTACTTTGAGGCAGTATTAGAAGAGTAGTACTTTGAGGCAGTATTAGAAGAGTAGAACTTTGAGGCAGTATTAGAAGAGTAGTACTTTGAGGGAGTATTGGAAGAGTAGTACTTTGAGGCAGTATTAGAAGAGTAGTACTTTGAGGGAGTATTAGAAGAGTAGTACTTTGAGGGAGTATAAGAAGAGTAGTACTTTGAGGCAGTATTAGAAGAGTAGTACTTTGATGCAGTAATAGAAGAGTAGTACTTTGAGGCAGTATTAGAAGAGTAGAACTTTGAGGCAGTATTAGAAGAGTAGTACTTTGAGGCAGTATTAGAAGAGTAGTACTTTGATGCAGTAATAGAAGAGTAGTGCTTTGAGGCAGTATTAGAAGAGTAGAACTTTGAGGCAGTATTAGAAGAGTAGTACTTTGAGGGAGTATTGGAAGAGTAGTACTTTGAGGCAGTATTAGAAGAGTAGTACTTTGAGGGAGTATTAGAAGAGTAGTACTTTGAGGGAGTATAAGAAGAGTAGTACTTTGAGGGAGTATTAGAAGAGTAGTACTTTGAGGCAGTATTAGAAGAGTAGTACTTTGATGCAGTATTAGAAGAGTAGTACTTTGAGGCAGTATTAGAAGAGTAGAACTTTGAGGCAGTATTAGAAGAGTAGTACTTTGAGGGAGTATTGGAAGAGTAGTACTTTGAGGCAGTATTAGAAGAGTAGTACTTTGAGGGAGTATTAGGGGAGTAGTACTTTGAGGGAGTATAAGAAGAGTAGTACTTTGAGGGAGTATTAGAAAAGTAGTACTTTGATGCAGTATTAGAAGAGTAGTACTTTGAGGGAGTATTAGAAGAGTAGTACTTTGACACAGTAGCGGAGGAGGAGTACTTCGATGCAGTATTAGAAGAGTAGTACTTTGAGGGAGTAGCAGTTACCGAGCAGGTCTCCTGAGAAGTTGACGGGCAGCACGATGCCCACAGAGAGCACGCCCACCACCACCAGAAGGCCGATGATGTGTCGCTGGAAGGAGAGATAATGCACCGCGTCTTCTCCGCACTTCTCTCGGATCTCCTCGTCCCTGCAGCCAATCACAGCACAGTCACGTCTCGCACTCACCTCACAGGCCAGCCAATCACAGCGCACGTCACGCCTGCACTCACCTCACAAGCTCCTGTGTGTGTGTGCCTACGTATATACCTGTGTCTGTGTACCTGTGTGTGTGTGTGTGTGCCTGTGTGTGTGTACCTGTGTGTGTGTGCCAGTGTGTATACCTGTGTGGGTGCCTGTGTGTGTACCTGTGTCCCTGTATGTGTGTGTGCCTGCGTGTGTACCTGTGTGTGTGTGCGTGTCTAACTGTGTGTGTGTGTAACTGTGTGTGTGCACCTGTGTGGGTGTCTGTGTGTATACCTGTGTGTGTGTACCTGCGTTTGTGTGTGTGTAACTGTGTGTACCTGTGTGTGTGTGTGCATGTACCTGTATGTGTGTGCACCTGCGTGTGTGTGCATGTGTAACTGTGTGTGTGTGTGTACCTTTGTGTGTGTGTGTTTAACTGTGTGTGTACCTGCATTAGTGTGTGTGTGTAACTGTGTGTACCTGTGTGTGTGTGTTTGTGTGCGTGTACCTGTATGTGTGTGTGTACCTGCGTGTGTGTGCATGTGTAACTGTGTGTGTGAACTTGTGTGTGTGTAACTGTGTGTGTGTGTGTGTCTGTGTATACATGTGTGTGTGTGTGTGCGTGTGTGTGTAACTCGGTGTGTACCTGTGTGTGCGCTTGTAACTCTGTATGTGTGTACCTGTATGTGTGTGTGTGTACCTGCTTGTGTGTGCATGTGTAACTGTGTGTGAACTTGTGTGTGTGTGTGTGTATAACTGTGTGTGTGTGTCTGTGTATACCTGTGTGTGTGTGTGTGTGTGTGTGTGTAACTCAGTGTGTACCTGTGTGTGTGTGTGCGCGTGTAACTCTGTATGTGTGTACCTGTGTGTGTCTGTGTGTGTAACTGTGTGTACCTGTGTATCTGTGTGTGCGTGCGTGCGTGTAACTGTGTGTGTCTGTACCTGTGTGTGTGTGTTTGTGTGTGTGTTCTACACTTCTACCATCTGTGGCTTTCAAACACCATTCATTCTCACAATCTGCAACTATGTGTAATGTGTAACTTTTCATGTATAATGTACAACTTATGATGTACAATGTATAACTTATGATGTACAATGTGTAACTTATCATGTACAATGTATGAGTTAAAATTAAGTTAAAGTAGCAATGATAGTCACATACACATACTAGATGTAGCGAAATTATTCTCTGCCCAAGGACACAACGGCAGTGATTTGGATGTCAATAGGTGGGAAGCGAACCTGCAACCCTCAATTTTCTGGCACGGCCGCTCTACCCACTACTCCATGCCGCCCCTAATGATGTATGTCTTATGTATACTTTTAATGTCTAATGTATAACTTATAATGTATAATGTCTAATATCTAATGTATAATGTCTAGTGTGTAATATATGATGTATTATCTATGATGTATAATGTCTAGTGTGTACTGTATAGTGTATAACTACCATCCATCCATCCATTTCCTACCACTTATTCCCTTTTTGGGCTCACGGGGGGCGCTGGCGCCTATCTCAGCTACAATCGGACGGAAGGTGGTGTACACCCTGGACAAGTAGCCACCTTATCGCAGGGCCAACACACACTGATAGACAACATTCACACACTAGGGCCAATTTATTGTTGCCAATCAACCTATCCCCAGGTGCATGTCTTTGGAGGTGGGAGGAAGCCGGAGTAGAACCCACGCATTCACGGGGAGAACATGCAAACTCCACACAGAAAGATCCCGAGCCTGGGATTGAACCCAGGACTACTCAGGACGTTCGTATTGTGAGGCAGACGCACTAACCCCTCCTCCACCATGCTGTGTAATGCATAACTTATAATATAAAATGTCTAACATATAATGTATGATGTCTAATGTATAACTTGTAATGTATAATGTCTAGTGTCTACATCAACTGTATGATCATCTACATCTACTATATGATCATCTACATCAACTATATGATCATCTACATCTACTATATGATCATCTACATCAACTATATGATCATCTACATCAACTATATGATCATCTACATCAACTATATGATCATCTACATCAACTATATGATCATCTACATCAACTGTATGATCATCTACATCTACTATATGATCATCTACATCAACTATATGATCATCTACATCTACTATATGATCATCTACATCTACTATATGATCATCTACATCAACTATATGATCATCTACATCAACTGTATGATCATCTACATCTACTATATGATCATCTACATCAACTATATGATCATCTACATCTACTATATGATCATCTACATCTACTATATGATCATCTACATCAACTATATGATCATCTACATCAACTGTATGATCATCTACATCTACTATATGATCATCTACATCAACTGTATGAACATCTACATCCACTATATGATCATCTACATCAAATATATGATCATCTACATCAACTATATGATCATCTACATCAACAATATGATTATCTACATCAACTGTATGATAAATAAATAAATAAATAAATGGGTTGTACTTATATAGCGCTTTTCTACCTTCAAGGTACTCAAAGCGCTTTGCCACTACTTCCATCATCTACATCTACTATATGATCATCTACATCAACTATATGATCATCTACATCAACTATATGATCATCTACATCAACTGTATGATCATCTACATCTACTATATGATCATCTACATCAACTATATGATCATCTACATCTACTATATGATCATCTACATCAACTATATGATCATCTACATCAACTGTATGATCATCTACATCTACTATATGATCATCTAAATCAACTATATGATCATCTACATCAACTATATGATCATCTACATCAACTGTATGATCATCTACATCTACTATATGATCACTACATCAACTATATGATCATCTACATCAACTGTATGATCATCTACATCTACTATATGATCATCTACATCAACTATATGATCATCTACATCAACTATATGATCATCTACATCAACTGTATGATCATCTACATCAACTATATGATCATCTACATCAACTATATGATCATCTACATCAACAATATGATCATCTACATCAGGGGCGCTCACACTTTTTCTGCAGGCGAGCTACTTTTCAATTGACCAAGTCGAGGAGATCTACCTCATTCCTATTTATAATTTATATTTATTTATTTATTTATGAAAGACATTTTTGTTAACAAGTTAATGGTGTTTAATGATAATAAAAGCATGTTTAACACACATAGATTCCTTTCTTTCATGAAGACAAGAATATAGGTTGGTGTATTTGATTCTGATGACTTGCATTGATTGGAATCAGACAGTGGTCCTGATAACGTCCGCATTTTCAAATGGAGGAAAAAAAAAGTCCTCCTTTCTGTCCAATACCACATGAAAGTGGTTGGATTTGGCATCTCATTTGTCCAACTTGCATACTCGTTTTTAAACACTTTGTTATGAGAGTAACATATGTGTGTGGCCCTTTAATGTCTGGCAGCAGGTGAGTGACGTCAGTGAGTGTGCGGGTGGGCAAGCAAGTGAGAAAGCGGTCGCTGAGGGCGGGGGAGAAATACATTGGCATCAAACTCCGTAGCTTGCTAGCTTGTGCACGCTAGCTTTCTGAGACTCTTATTTTGTTAGCACAGGCAGGATGAAACAGGTCTTTTATGGTGAAGACAGGAACTGTGCTGTCGGTCTTTAGAGTTTTGACAGTAGGTACGGAGTCTCTAGAAATAAAATGTGTTTCTCTGCGTCCGCCCTGTTAGTGATTTTTTTCTTAAATATGAGCTCGCAGCAGCCAGCGTCATCTCACAAGATCCTCGGGTGCCGAGAATGTCAAACAACTGACGAAAGTGAAGTCTTGGTATGATTGATGATTGCTAATTTTTATGTCTATTTTTTAATGCCTGGCTTGAGATCGACTGACACACCCTCCGAGATCGACCAGTCGATCGCGATCGACGTAATGCCCACCCCTGATCTACATCAACAATATGATCATCTACATCAACTATATGATCATCTACATGATTATCTACATGACTATCTAGCAGGGAATAATTCGAAGAGTTCCTCAATCCTATCAACATGTCTTCCTACGCACCTGGGGATAGGCTCCTCCCACCTCCAAGGACATGCACCTGGGGATAGGCCCCTCCCACCTCCAAAGACATGCACCTGGGGATAGGCCCCTCCCACCTCCAAAGACATGCACCTGGGGATAGGCCCCTCCCACCTCCAAGGACATGCACCTGGGGATGGGCCCCTCCCGCCTCCAAAGACATTCACCTGGGGATAGGCCCCTCCCACCTCCAAAGACATGCACCTGGGGATAGGTTGATTGGCAACACTAAATGGTCCCTAGTGTGTGAATGTTGTCTGTCTATCTGTGTTGGCCCTGTGATGAGGTGGAGACTTGTCCAGGGTGTACCCCGCATTCAGCCCCAATGCAGTCGGGATAGTCTCCAGCAAACCCGAGAGGGACAAGTGGTAGGAAAATGGATGGATGGATGGACATTTTGCAAATGAAGGTGTTGATGTGACGGTAATGACTTTGAATGGCCGTATATGAATCATCAATAAAGATTAATGGCCGTATAATCAATAAAGAAGTGTATTGAGCACTCACTTGATTCTGAAGATGGCCGTCAGCCAGGAGCAGAAGCCCTGAAGGTCAAAGGAGAAGAAAGTTAGAAATGAACTTGTCCGAGGTTGACCTCTGACCTTCTGCTTGTAAAGTGGATTAGCATCACTGTCACATTCAAACACACATACGTGTATATACATACATACATACATACATACATACATACATACATACATACATACATATATATATATATATATATATATATATATATATATATATATATATATATATATATATATATATATGTACACATATAGTGGGGCAAAAAAGTATTTAGTCAGCCAGCGATTGTGCAAGTTCTCCCACTTAAAATGATGACAGAGGTCTGTAATTTTCATCATAGGTACACTTCAACTGTGAGACAGAATGTGAAAAAAAAAAATCCAAGAATTCACATTGTAGGAATTTTAAAGAATGTATTTGTATATTATGGTGGAAAATAAGTATTTGGTCAACCATTCAAAGCTCTCACTGATGGAAGGAGGTTTTGGCTCAAAATCTCACGATACATGGCCCCATTCATTCTTTCCTTAACACGGATCAATCGTCCTGTCCCCTTAGCAGAAAAACAGCCCCAAAGCATGATGTTTCCACCCCCATGCTTCACAGTAGGTGTGGTGTTCTTGGGATGCAACTCAGTATTCTTCTTCCTCCAAACACGAGGAGTTGAGTTTATACCAAAATGGATACATGGATGATACAGCAGAGGATTGGGAGAATGTCATGTGGTCAGATGAAACCAAAATAGAACTTTTTGGGGTGTATAATAAAGTCAGAAAGTGTCATGGATACAAAGGATTCTGGGTATTTGTGGTGTTGCGTTTATGTTGTGTTACTCTGAGGATGTTCTCCCGAAATGTGTTTGTCATTCTTGTTTGGTGTGGCTTCACAGTGTGGCGCATATTACTAAGAGTGTAAAATTGTTTATATCACAACCATTAGTGTACTCTGTGTCACCCAGTATGCCTTGCAGTCGTGTGCGTGTGTCAGTGGAAGCCACACACAACATGTTGCCGGACTGGCAAGTAGATTGTACATGTTGTAAAAGGCAATAAAGGCAAAGGTTTCATAGTACGCCCTAATACTTATTAATTGGGTGGCTGCCTGCAGACATTCTTGAG
Organism: Nerophis ophidion; assembly: GCF_033978795.1. Lineage (NCBI taxonomy): Eukaryota > Metazoa > Chordata > Actinopteri > Syngnathiformes > Syngnathidae > Nerophis > Nerophis ophidion. The sequence goes on along the minus strand of NC_084630.1, from coordinate 36,430,530 downwards.
AATGTTAGCGTCAACTAATGTCTTCGTCAACTAATGTCTTCTTCGCTTTGTGACAGGTCCAAAATGGCTCTTTGAATGGTAAAAGTTACCGATCTCTGAACCATGTATATCAAATATTTCCAAATGGTTCAACCGCCACACGACCAAATCCATTTAAAATCTATTTTTTCGTCATGTCACCCGCCCGACCCGCGGTTTATCCGCAGACGAGACCGCAAACTGCACATCTCTAATACACACTAACATAAACACTAACACACACACACTAACACACACTAACATGCACACTAACACACACACTAACACACACACTAACATACACACTAACACACACACACTAACACACACTAACATGCACACTAACATACACACTAACATGCACACTAACATGCACACTAACACGCACACTAACATACACACTAACATACACACTAACACACACACTAACATACACACTAACATACACACTAACATGCACACTAACATGCACACTAACACGCACACTAACACACACACTAACATACACACTAACATGCACACTAACATACACACTAACACACACTAACATACACACTAACATGCACACTAACATACACACTAACATACACGCTAACATACACGCTAACACACACACTAACATACACACTAACATGCACACTAACATACACACTAACATACACACTAACATACACACTAACATGCACACTAACATGCACACTAAAATACACACTAACACACACACTAACATGCACACTAACATGCACACTAACACACACACTAACACACACACTAACATACACACTAACATACACACTAACACACACACTAACACACACACTAACATGCACACTAACACACACTAACATGCACACTAACACACACACTAACATACACGCTAACACACACGCTAACACACACACTAACACGCACACTAACATGCACACTAACATACACACTAACATACACACTAACATGCACACTAACATGCACACTAACATACACACTAACATGCACACTAACATACACACTAACACACACTAACATACACACTAACATGCACACTAACATGCACACTAAAATACACACTAACACACACTAACATACACACTAACATGCACACTAAAATACACACTAACACACACACTAACATACACACTAACACACACACTAACATACACACTAACATGCACACTAACATACACACTAACATGCACACTAACATGCACACTAACACGCACACTAACATACACACTAACATACACACTAACACACACACTAACATACACACTAACATGCACACTAACACACACACTAACACACACTAACATGCACACTAACACACACACTAACATGCACACTAACACACACACACACATCAATCAAAAATCCTACAATGTCATTTCCAGATTGTTGTCTTTATGTGATGTGTCTAAGTGTGCAAGTACATCCATGATGTGATGTGTCTAAGTGTGCGAGTACATCCATGATGTGATGTGTCTAAGTGTGCGAGTACATCCACGATGAACATCTCACTCTCTCCCTCATTTCTGAGTGGGACAACTTGCAAAACTGCAGGGTTTGCAAACACTTGTGGACCTCACTGTGTGTGTGTATATACATCTATATATATATATATATATATATATATATATGGATATATATATATATGGATATATATATATGGATATATGTTATAGAGAGAGAGAGATATGTTAGGGAGTAGAGTGCTGACATGTTGGTCAGAATGTCCTTCAGGAAGCTTTTTAAGTCTTTTACTTAACTGCAAGTCATTGAAACTTGCTGAAAAAAAGTATGGTATATTCAAATGAAGACATGAACACACATCTCTCATCTTGGGGACAAGAAGAAGGAGGAAAATAAGGAGGAGATCAAGGAGAAGAATAAGGAGAATAAGGAGAATAAGGAGAAGGAGGACAATAAGGAAAATAAGGAGAAGAACTGACATTGTCACGTTGTTCCAGGTCCACAGAGCTGGAGACGGAGGTGAGACGTTCGTAGCGATCAGGAGTGTCGGAATGCATCGCTGACGCCACGCTGGGGAGAACACAACACAATCTTACCTTTGTCACATCACACCACACCACTCTGTCACATGACCACTCTGTCACATGACCACTCTGTCACATGACCACACTGTCACATGACCACTCTGTCACATGACCACTCTGTCACATGACCACTCTGTCACATGACCACACTGTCACATGACCACTGTCACATGACCACTCTGTCACATGACCACACTGTCACATGACCACATTGTCACATGACCACTCTGTCACATGACCACACTGTCACATGAGCACTCTGTCACATGACCACACTGTCACATGACCACATTGTCACATGACCACTCTGTCACATGACCACACTGTCACATGACCACACTGTCACATGACCACTCTGTCACATGACCACACTGTCACATGACCACTGTCACATGACCACTCTGTCACATGACCACTCTGTCACATGACCACACTGTCACATGACCACATTGTCACATGACCACTCTGTCACATGACCACACTGTCACATGAGCACTCTGTCACATGACCACACTGTCACATGACCACATTGTCACATGACCACTCTGTCACATGACCACACTGTCACATGACCACACTGTCACATGACCACTGTCACATGACCACTCTGTCACATGACCACACTGTCACATGACCACACTGTCACATGACCACTGTCACATGACCAAACTGTCACATGACCACACTGTCACATGACCACTGTCACATGACCACACTGAGGACACAACACAATGTTCATGTTAGCTACCACCTAGTCACATGACCACACAGGGGTGGAGCTAATGTCATCCAGCTAGCTGTCTTCAGGTCACAAGATAACTGGCTAACACACCACTAGGACACACACACACACACACACACATACACAAACACACATGTTACCTTCTGACAGGCTCATAGTTATCTCGGTCCCGTCTTCGGCTGAATAAACGTTCATGATGGGAAGAAGTTGTTAGCATGCTACCATTATTGACATTGTTCACTTCTTTTTACACTTGTGTGTTACCATGTGATCCCTCATGGCCACATTTGACCCTGGAGCAGACCTTTTCCTTTTGTACTTACACAACAATAGTGATAATATGATAATAACAATAGTAATAATAACACTTATATAATAAAACAATAACCATAATAATTGATAATATAATCACAACTTATTCATAATTGTAATAACATAATACTGATATTATAATACTAATAAAATAATAATTACAGTAATAATATAATATGAATAATAATAATACAATAAAAATATTATAATAATAATAGTAATAACATAATACTAATACTACTGATAAAATATAGTAATAATAATATATGTTAATAATGATAATAACAACAACAACAATAACAATACAAAAATAGTATTCCTACTGATATTATAAATGTAATAATGATAATACCAACAATAATAGTAATGATAATAATATAGTAATGATAATAATAATTAATTGGGACACGCAAACTCCTCGACCACGATAAGGTGGCAGCTCAGAGAGGTGAGGGATCAGACAAAGAATCCCTCCAAGACTTCTATGGAAATACAAGAACAGAGACTCAGATTTCCGTCGCCCGGGTGCGGGTCACCGTGGCCCCCCTCTGGAGCCAGACCCGGAGGTGGGGCACGATGGCGAGCGCCTGCTGGCCGGGACTGTTCCCATGGGGCCCGGCCGGGCACAGCTCGAAGAGGCAACAGGGTCCCCCCTCCAATGGGCTAACTACTCATGGGAGGGGCCATAGATGTCGGGTGCGATGTGAGCTGGGCGGAAGCTGAAGGCAGGGCACTTGGCGGTCCCATCCTGGGTTACAGAAGCTAGCTCTTGGGACGTGGAACGTCACCTCACAGGGGGGGAAGGAGCCTGAGCTAGTGCACGAGATGGAGAAGTCCCGGCTTCGACGCACAGCAAGGGCTCTGGAACCAGTTCTCTCAAGAGCGGTTGGATTCTCTTCCACTCTGGCGTTGCCAGCAGTGAGAGGCGACGGGCTGGGGTGGCAATTCTTGTTGCCCCCCCGGCTCAGAGCCTGCACGTTGGAGTTCAACCCGGTGGACGAAAGAGTAGCTTCTCTCCGCCTTCGGGTGGGAGGACGGGTCCTGAATGTTGTTTCTGCTTACGCACCAAACAGCAGCTCAGAGTACCCAACCTTTTTGGATACACTCGAAGGAGTACTGGAGAGTGCTCCCCCGGGTGATTCCCTTGTCCTACTGGGGGACTTCAACGCTCATGTTGGCAACGACAGTGAAACCTGGAGAGGCGTGTTTGGAAAGAATGGCCGCCCGGATCTGAACCCGAGGGGTGTTTTGTTATTGGACTTTTGTGCTGGTCACAGTTTGTCCATAACAAACACCGTGTTCAAACATAAGGGTGTCCATATGTGCACTTGGCACCGGGACACCCTAGGCCGCAGTTCTATGATCGACTTTGTAGTTGTGTCATCGGATTTGCGGACCTCATGTTTTGGACACTCGGGTGAAGAGAGGGGCGGAGCTTTCTAGCGATCACCACCTGGTGGTGAGTTGGCTGCGATGGTGGGGGAGGATGCCGGACAGACCTGGCAGGCCCAAACGCATTGTGAGGGTCTGCTGGGAACGTCTGGCAGAGTCTCCTGTCAGAGAGAGTTTCAATTCCCACCTCCGGAAGAACTTTGAACATGTCACGAGGGAGGTGCTGGACATTGAGTCCGAGTGGACCATGTTCCGCACCTCTATTGTCCAGGCGGCTGATTGGAGCTGTGGCCGCAAGGTAGATGGTGTTTAAATCGTAGCGGTAATCCTAGAAACCGTTGGTGGACACCGGCGGTGAGGGATGCCGTCAAGCTGAAGAAAGAGTCCTATCGGGTTATGTTGCCTCATAGGTCTCGGGAGGCAGCGGACGGGTACCGACAGGCCAAGCAGCGGGAGGTTTCAGCGGCCGCAGAGGCAAACACTTGGACATGGGAGGAGTTCAGGGAAGCCATGGAAAACATCTTCCGGACGGCTTCGAAGTGATTCTGGACCACTATCCACCGCCTCAGGAAGGGGAAGCAGTGCACTATCAACACCGTGTATGGTGCGGATGGTGTTCTGCTGACCTCGACTGCAGACGTTGTGAATCGGTGGAGGGAATACTTTGAAGACCTCCTCAATCCCACCAACACATCTTCGTATGAGGAAGCAGTGGCTGGGGAATCTGTGGTGGGCTCTCCTATTTCTGGGGCTGAGGTTGCTGAGGTAGTTAAAAAGCTCCTCGGTGGCAAGGCCCCGGGGGTGGATGAGACCCGCCCGGAGTTCCTCAAGGCTCTGGATGCTGCAGGGCTGTCTTGGTTGACAAGACTCTGCAGCATCACGTGGACATCGGGGGCGGTACCTCCGGATTGGCAGACCAAGGTGGTGGTTCCTCTCTTTAAGAAGGGGAATCAGAGGGTGTGTTCCAACTATCGTGGGATCACACTCCTCAGCCTTCCCGGGAAGATCTATTCAGGTGTACTGGAGAGGAGACTACGCTGGATAGTTGAACCTCGGATTCAGGAGGAACAGTGTGGTTTTCGTCCTGGTGGTGGAACTGTGGACCAGCTCTATACTCTCGGCAGGGTTCTTGAGGGTGCATGGGAGTTTGCCCAACCAGTCTACATGTGCTTTGTGGACTTGGAGAAGACATTCGACCGTGTCCCTCAGAAAGTCCTGTGGGGAGTGCTCAGAGAGTATGGGGTATGGGACTGTCTTATTGTGGCGGTCCACTCCCTGTATGATCAGTGTCAGAGCTTGGTCCGCATTGCCGGCAGTAAGTCGGACACGTTTCCAGTGAGGGTTGGACTTCGCCAAGGCAGTCCTTTGTCACCCATTCTGTTGATAACTTTTATGAACAGACTATCTAGGCGCAGTCAGGGCGTTGAGGGGATCTGGTTTGGTGGCTGCAGGATTAGGTCTCTGCTTTTTGCAGATGATGTGGTCCTGATGGCTTCATCTGGCCAGGATCTTCAGCTCTCACTGGATCGGTTCGCAGCTGTGTGTGAAGCGACTGGAATGAGAATCAGCACCTCCAAGTCCGAGTCCATGATTCTCGCCCGGAAAAGGGTGGAGTGCCATCTTTGGGTTGGGGAGGAGACCCTGCCCCAAGTGGAGGAGTTCAAGTACCTAGGAGTCTTGTTCACGAGTGAGGGAAGAGCGAGATGGACAGGCGGATCGGTGCGGCGTCTTCAGTAATGCGGATGCCGTATCTATCCGTTGTGGTGAAAAAGGAGCTGAGCCGGAAGGCAAAGCTCTCAATTTTATTGGTCCATCTACGTTCCCATCTTCAATCAATCAATCAATGTTTATTTATATAGCCCTAAATCACAAGTGTCTCAAAGGGCTGCACAGTACTACTACTACTGATATAATACTGCAAGGTAACAACACTGTAGTACTACTACTACTGATATAATACTGCAAGGTAACAACACTGTAGTACTACTACTACTGATATAATACTGCAAAGCAACAACACTGTAGTACTACTAATACTAAAATAACTACCGATCTTATGTAAAAAATAGCAATTCTACAGTAAGCTTGCTGTATTTTTACTGTAAAATTACTTTATTTTTACTGTACATGTATTGTACTTTTACTATAAAGTTAGTGTACTTTTACTATAACCTTACTGTACTTTTACTGCAAACTCACCGTACTTTTCCTATAAACTTACTGTAATTGTACTGTAAACTCACTGTACTTTTCCTATAAACTTACTGTACTTTTAGTATAAACTTACAATACTTTTAATGTAAACTTACTGTACTTTAAACTTACTGTACTTTTAATATAGGCTTACTGCACTTTTACTGTAAACTCAGTGTGCAGACACTTGTGGCAATGACACATGAATATCTGAAGAGAAGACCAAGTGATTGTATCTATTTGATATGACTTCATTTGAAATGAGCAGGCAGTGTGTGACTACATATGTTGCTTTATGGATGTGACTGGGAAATGACCAGGCATGTGTACTAGGTCATGTTGCTTCCCAGGCATGTGTACTAGGTCATGTTGCTTCTCAGGCATGTGTACTAAGTCATGATGCTTCTCATGCATGTGTACTAGGTCATGATGCTTCCCAGGCATGTGTACTAGGTCATGTTGCTTCCCAGGCATGTGTACTAACTAGGTCATGTTGCTTCCCAGGCATGTGTACTAGGTCATGTTGCTTCCCAGGCATGTGTACTAGGTCATGTTGCTTCCCATGCATGTGTACTAGGTCATGTTGCTTCCTGCACATGTGTACTAGGTCATGTTGCTTCCCATGCATGTGTACTAGGTCATGTTGCTTCCTGCACATGTGTACTAGGTCATGTTGCTTCCCAGGCATGTGTACTAGGTCATGTTGCTTCCCAGGCATGTGTACTAGGTCATGTTGCTTCCCATGCATGTGTACTAGGTCATGTTGCTTCCTGCACATGTGTACTAGGTCATGTTGCTTCCCAGGCATGTGTACTAGGTCATGTTGCTTCCCAGGCATGTGTACTAGGTCATGTTGCTTCTCATGCATGTGTACTAGGTCATGTTGCTTCCTGCACATGTGTACTAGGTCATGTTGCTTCCCATGCATGTGTACTAGGTCATGTTGCTTCCTGCACATGTGTACTAGGTCATGTTGCTTCCCAGGCATGTGTACTAACTAGGTCATGTTGCTTCCCAGGCATGTGTACTAGGTCATGTTGCTTCCCAGGCATGTGTACTAGGTCATGTTGCTTCCCATGCATGTGTACTAGGTCATGTTGCTTCCTGCACATGTGTACTAGGTCATGTTGCTTCCCATGCATGTGTACTAGGTCATGTTGCTTCCTGCACATGTGTACTAGGTCATGTTGCTTCCCAGGCATGTGTACTAGGTCATGTTGCTTCCCATGCATGTGTACTAGGTCATGTTGCTTCCTGCACATGTGTACTAGGTCATGTTGCTTCCCAGGCATGTGTACTAGGTCATGTTGCTTCCCAGGCATGTGTACTAGGTCATGTTGCTTCTCATGCATGTGTACTAGGTCATGTTGCTTCCTGCACATGTGTACTAGGTCATGTTGCTTCCCATGCATGTGTACTAGGTCATGTTGCTTCCTGCACATGTGTACTAGGTCATGTTGCTTCTCATGCATGTGTACTAGGTCATGTTGCTTCCCAGGCATGTGTACTAGGTCTTGTTGCTTCTCATGCATGTGTACTAGGTCATGTTGCTTTTCATGCATGTGTACTAGGTCATGTTGCTTCCTGCACATGTTTACTAGGTCATGTTGCTTCCTGCACATGTTTACTAGGTCATGTTGCTTCCCAGGCATGTGTACTAGGTCATGTTGCTTCCCAGGCATGTGTACTAGGTCATGTTGCTTCTCATGCATGTGTACTAGGTCATGTTGCTTCCTGCACATGTGTACTAGGTCATGTTGCTTTCCATGCATGTGTACTAGGTCATGTTTCTTCCTGCACATGTGTACTAGGTCATGTTGCTTCCCATGCATGTGTACTAGGTCGTGTTGCTTCCTGCACATGTGTACTAGGTCATGTTGCTTCCCATGCATGTGTACTAGGTCATGTTGCTTCCTGCACATGTGTACTAGGTCATGTTGCTTCCCATGCATGTGTACTAGGTCATGTTGCTTCTTGCGTGTGTGGAGAGAGATAAGGTTAGGTGTGATTTAAGCTGGATAACTTTATCCAGCTTAGTGTGAACGGGGCCTTAATTTCCTTCCTTCCATCCTTCCTACCTTCCATGCTTCCTACCGTCCTTCCTAAACTCCTTCCTACCGTTCTTCCTTCTTAGTTTCCTTCCTTCCATGCTTCCTACCTTCCTTCTTAGTTTCCTTCCTTCCATGCTTCCTACCTTCCTTCCATGTTTCCTACCTACGTTCTTAGTTTGCTTCCTTCCATGCTTCCTACCTTCCTTCCATGCTTCCTTCTTAAGTTTCCTTCCTTCCATGCTTCCTACCTTCCTTCTTAGTTTCCTTCCTTCCATGCTTCCTACCTTCCTTCTTAGTTTCCTTCCTTCAATGCTTCCTACCTTCCTTCCTAATTTTTTTCCTTCCATGCTTCCTATCTTCCTTCCTACCTTCCTTCCATGCTTCTTACCTTCCTTCTTAATTTACTTCCTTCCATGCTTCCTACCTTCCTTCTTAGTTTCCTTCCTTCCATGCTTCCTACCTTCCTTCTTAGTTTCCTTCCTTCCATGCTTCGTACCTTCTTTCTTAGTTTCCTTCCTTCCATGCTTCCTACCTTCCTTCTTAGTTTCCTTCTTTCCATGCTTCCTACCTTCCTTCCATGCTTTCTACCTTCCTTCTTAGTTTCCTTCCTTCCATGCTTCATACCTTCCTTCCTAATTTCCTTCCTTCCATGCTTTTTACCTTCCTTCCTTCCATGCTTCATACCTTCCTTCCTAATTTCCTTCCTTCCATGCTTTTTACCTTCCTTCCTTCCATGCGTCCTACCTTCCTTTTTAATTTCCTTCCTTCCATGCTTCCTACCTTCCTTCTTAGTTTCCTTCCTTCCATGCTTCCTACCTTCTTTCTTAGTTTCCTTCCTTCCATGCTTCCTACCTTCCTTCTTAGTTTCCTTCCCTCCAGGCTTCCTATCTTCCTTCTTAGTTTCCTTCCTTCCATGCTTCATACCATCTGTCTTAATTTGCTTCCTTCCATGCTTCCTTCCCTCCAGGCTTCCTATCTTCCTTCTTAGTTTCATTCCTTCCATGCTTCCTACCTTCTTTCTTAATTTCCTTTCTTCCATGCTTCCTACCTTCCTTCTTAATTTCCTTCCTTCCATGCTTCCTACCTTCAGTGCTTCCTTTCTTCTTTGCTTTTTTTCATTCCTTCCTTCTTTCTTTACTACCTTCCTCTTCCTTCCTTCTTTACTTCCTTCCTTCCTTCATCACTTCCTTCCTTCCTTCTTAATTTCCATCCTTCCTTTACTTCATTCCATCCTTCTTCACTTCCATCATCCCTTCCTTTAATTTCCTTCCTTGTTTCTTTCTTAATTTCCTTTCCTCCTTCATTCCTTCCTTCTTTACTTCCATCCATTAGCTTCCTTCTTTCTGTTAACTTCTTTCCTTCCTAATTTCCTTTCTTCCTTCCTTCCTTCTTTGCCGCCTTCCTTTCTTCAATCTTTCCTTTATTCCTTCCTTTTATTCACTTCCTTCCTCGCTTCTTTCTTAATTTCCTTTCTTCCTTCAATCCTTCCATTAACTTCCTTCCTTCTTTCTTAAATTCATTTCTTCCTTCATTCCTTCCTTCTTTACCTTTTCCCTTCCTTCCTTGCTGCCTTCCTTCCTTCTTAATTTTCTTTCTTCCTTCCTTCTTTCCTTTATTCCTTCCTTTCTTTAACTTGCTACATTCCTTGCTCCTTTCTTAGTTTCCTTTCTTCCTTCATTCCTTCCTTTTTTCACTTCCTCCCTTCCTTTTTTTAACTTCCTTCCTTCCTTGGTGCCTTCCTTCCTTCTTAATTTCCTTTTGTTCATTCTTTCCTTCCTTGCTGACTTCCTTCCCTAGCGCAAGGCACTAATCATCCCCACTGATCTTGAGTAAAGAAAAGAAGATGAAAGAAAATCAACAGACGAAATATGAATATTACTTTAAAGAAAGGAATCTGAAATAAAATGTTGATTGTTGTCAAGAATATTTCTAGTCCACAAAAAATATAAAAGTATGTTTCCCAAAGTCTTGTGAATAGAACAAATCTTGCTGGAGAAGAAAAGTCCAAATCTTCGGAAAGGGTAAAAAGCAAAAGGTTTTACCTGTCGGCGTCGGTGACCAGCGCCAGACGGCCGTAGTCCCAGGCCACCTTTCGCAGGATGGAAAAGACGAAGAGCAAGACCTGAAGACAGAAGACCACAAGATGAGTGAAGATTGCTGGCGATTGTCTTTTAGTCCCGGGTGAGGTCTGACCAGGAAGCACATGAAGTCCAAGGCCAGGACCGTAGGCACGCCCCCAAAAGGCAGACCCTGCAGCACGGTGCTGCGGATCCTGGCCGAGTAGCAGTAGGCCTTGGAGTCGCTGTCGGACGAACAGTTGTCCTGGGCGCCGCACGCCTGGCCGCCGCCCACTGTCGCCATGGTGACCGTCAGGACTCGCTCAGCACCGCATCCTCAGCCTCCACCTAAAGAGGACGCACATGTTACAGGGAGAAAGGTCCCAGAAAAGGACTATGCCAGCAACAGGTTAGTAGGAGCTACACCAGGACCAGGACCAGCAAACTGTTCTGATCCAAAGAAGCAGTTGAAAAAAATAAAGAAGTTGCTAACATGAAAGCATTAAAGTTCCTATTTTCTTCTTGGCCACCAAGCCAGTGGTCCCAGGGAAGCGCCCACAGGACACAGTGACTGAGGGACATGGTCCAGTACTTTGTCCGAGTCCACAAAGCACATGCCCGCCAATATAGAAGTGAGGTTGGACTACGTCAATGTGACTGGAAGAGTCATTTTGGATTTGACCAGCAGGTGTAGCCAAAGACTTTGGACTCCAAGTGATACCGAGTCCGAAATTGTCAAGTCAAAAGAAGAACAAAGGCTGTGAAAAGAGACTATAAGGTCACTATAACCAGGTCCTGAGAGGTCTGGGGAGTTAGACCATCCACAGTCAGGCGCAGGAAGCCAAAACCAGACTTGGCAGGCAGGTCGAGGCAGAAAAAGTAACCGAGTGGCGCCTTGTCAAAAAGAGACAGCTGTCCATGTGACACCCAGTAGATGCCAGGGTGACAGTCATGTGACACCCAGTGGATCCCAGGGTGACTGTCATGTGACATCCAGTGGATCCCTGGGTGACAGTCATGTGACACCCAGTGGATCCCAGGGTGACAGTCATGTGACATCCAGTAGATCCCAGGGTGACAGTCATGTGACATCCAGTAGATCCCAGGGTGACAGTCATGTGACATCCAGTGGATCCCAGGGTGACAGTCATGTGACATCCAGTAGATCCCTGGGTGACAGTCATGTGACATCCAGTAGATCCCAGGGTGACAGTCATGTGACAGTCATGTGACATCCAGTGGATCCCAGGGTGACAGTCATGTGACATCCAGTGGATCGCAGGGTGACATTGACTAACTACACTAGAGCAAGCTTGGTCACAGGCAAGTACAAACCTTGTTTCCATATGAGTTGGGAAATTGTGTTAGATGTAAAAATAAACAGAATACAATGATTTGCAAATCCTTTTCAACCCATATTCAGTTGAATATGCTACAAAGACAACATATTTGATGTTCAAACTCATAAACTTTTTTTGTTTTTGCAAATAATCATTAACTTTAGAATTTGATGCCAGCAACACGTGACAAAGAAGTTGGGAAAGGTGGCAATAAATACTGATAAAGTTGAGGAATGCTCATCAAACACTTATTTGGAACATCCCACAGGTGTGCAGGCTAATTGGGAACAGGTAGGTGCCATTATTGGCTATAAAAGCAGCTTCCCAAAAAACGCTAACTAATTCCCAAACAAGGATGGGGTGAGGGTCACCACTTTGTAAGCAAATTGTTGAACAGTTTTAGAACAACATTTCTCAACGAGCTATTGCAAGGAATTTAGGGATTTTACCATCTACAGTCCGTAAAATCATCAAAAGGTTCAGAAAATCTGGAGAAATCACTGCACGTAAGCGATGATATTACGGACCTTTGATCCCTCAAGCGGTACTGCATCAAAAACCCACATCAGTGTGTAAAGGATGTCACCACATGGGCTCAGGAACCCTTCATAAAACCACTGTCAGTAACTACAGTTGGTCGTTACATCTGTAAGTGCAAGTTAAAACTCTACTATGCAAAGCGAAAGCCATTTATCAACAACACCCAGGAACGGAGCCGGCTTGGCTGGGCCCGAGCTCATCTAAGATGGACTGATGCAAAGTGGAAAAGTGTTCTGTGGTCTGACGAGTCCACATTTCAAATTATATTTGGAAACTGTGGACCTGGTGTCCTCCGGAACAAAGAGGAAAATAATCATCTGGATTGTTATAGGCGCGAAATTCAAAAGCCAGCATGTGTGATGGTATGGGGGTGTATTAGTGCCCAAGGCATGGGTAACTTACACATCTGTGAAGGCACCATTAATGCTGAAAGGTACATACAGCTTTTGGAATAATATATGTTGTCATCCAAGCAACATTATCATGGACGCCCCTGCTTATTTCAGCAAGACAATGCCAAGCCATGTGTTACAACAGTGTGGCTTCGTAGTAAAAGAATGCGGGTACTTTCCTGGCCCGCCTGCAGTCCAGACCTATCCCATGGAAAATGTGTGGCGCATTATGAAGCGTAAAATAGGACAGCGGAGACCCCGGACTGTTGAAGGACTGAAGCTCTACATAAAACAAGAATGGGAAAGAATTCCACTTTCAAAGCTTCAACAATTAGTTTCCTCAGTTCCCAAACGTTTATTGAGTGTTGTTAAAAGAAAAGGTGATGTAACACAGTGGTGAACATGCCCTTTCCCAACTACTTTGGCACATGTTGCAGCCATGAAATTTTAAGTTAATGATTATTTGCAAAAAAAATAAAAATGATTATGAGTTTGAACATCAAATATGTTGTCTTTGTAGCATATTCAACTGAATATGGGTTGAAAAGGATTTGCAAATCATTGTATTCTGTTTATATTTACATCTAACACAATTTCCCAACTCATATGGAAACGGGGTTTGTACGACTAAATATGTTACAGGTGCTACATACGTTACATAAATAATGGCTGAGGTACAGTGCAGTCGTGCTGACAAAGTTCTGCTTCCTCCTACTACTTTTGACTAAATTGTGCTCCTTCCTACTACTGTTGACTAAGTTGTGCTTATTCTTACTACTGTTGACTAAGTTGTGCTTCCTCCTACTACTGTTGACTAAGTTGTGCTTATTCTTACTACTGTTGACTAAGTTGTGCTTCCTCCTACTACTGTTGACTAAGTTGTGCTTCCTCCTACTACTTTTGACTAAATTGTGCTCCTTCCTACTACTGTTGACTAAGTTGTGCTTCCTCCTACTACTGTTGACTAAGTTGTGCTTATTCTTACTACTGTTGACTAAGTTGTGCTTCCTCCTACTACTGTTGACTAAGTTGTGCTTCCTCCTACTACTTTTGACTAAATTGTGCTCCTTCCTACTACTGTTGACTAAGTTGTGCTTCCTCCTACTACTGTTGACTAAGTTGTGCTTCCTCCTACTACTTTTGACTAAATTGTGCTCCTTCCTACTACTGTTGACTAAGTTGTGCTTATTCTTACTACTGTTGACTAAGTTGTGCTTCCTCCTACTACTGTTGACTAAGTTGTGCTTCCTCCTACTACTGTTGACTAAGTTGTGCTTCTTCCTACTACTGTTGACTAAGTTGTGCTTCCTCCTACTACTGTTGACTAAGTTGTGCTTCTTCTTACTACTGTTGACTAAGTTGTGCTTCCTCCTACTACTGTTGACTAAGTTGTGCTTCCTCCTACTACTGTTGACTAAGTTGTGCTTCTTCCTACTACTGTTGACTAAGTTGTGCTTCCTCCTACTACTGTTGACTAAGTTGTGCTTCCTCCTACTACTGTTGACTAAGTTGTGCTTCTTCCTACTACTGTTGACTAAGTTGTGCTTCTTCCTACTACTGTTGACTAAGTTGTACTTCTTCTTACTACTGTTGACTAAGTTGTGCTTCTTCCTACTACTGTTGACTAAGTTGTGCTTCTTCCTACTACTGTTGACTAAGTTGTACTTCTTCCTACTACTGTTGACTAAGTTCTGCTTCCTCCTACTACTGTTGACCAAGTTCTGCTACTTCCTACTACTGCTTCTTCCTACTACTGTTGACTAAGTTGTGCTTCTTCCTACTACTGTTGACTAAGTTCTGCTTCCTCCTATTACTGTTGACCAAGTTCTGCTACTTCCTACTACTGTTGACTAAGTTCTGCTTCCTCCTACAACTGTTGACTAAGTTGTGCTTCTTCCTACTACTGTTGACTAAGTTCTGCTTCCTCCTACTACTGTTGACCAAGTTCTGCTACGTCCTACTACTGTTGACTAAGTTCTGCTTCTTCCTACTACTGTTGACTAAGTTGTGCTTCTTCCTACTACTGTTGACTAAGTTGTACTTCTTCCTACTACTGTTGACTAAGTTCTGCTTCCTCCTACTACTGTTGACTAAGTTGTGCTTCTTCCTACTACTGTTGACTAAGTTGTGCTTCTTCCTACTACTGTTGACTAAGTTGTACTTCTTCCTACTACTGTTGACTAAGTTCTGCTTCCTCCTACTACTGTTGACCAAGTTCTGCTACTTCTTACTACTGTTGACTAAGTTCTGCTTCTTCCTACTACTGTTGACTAAGTTGTGCTTCTTCCTACTACTGTTGACTAAGTTCTGCTTCTTCCTACTACTGTTGACTAAGTTCTGCTTCCTCCTATTACTGTTGACCAAGTTCTGCTACTTCCTACTACTGTTGACTAAGTTCTGCTTCCTCCTACAACTGTTGACTAAGTTGTGCTTCTTCTTACTACTGTTGACTAAGTTCTGCTTCCTCCTACTACTGTTGACCAAGTTCTGCTACGTCCTACTACTGTTGACTAAGTTCTGCTTCTTCCTACTACTGTTGACTAAGTTGTGCTTCTTCCTACTACTGTTGACTAAGTTGTACTTCTTCCTACTACTGTTGACTAAGTTCTGCTTCCTCCTACTACTGTTGACTAAGTTGTGCTTCTTCCTACTACTGTTGACTAAGTTGTGCTTCTTCCTACTACTGTTGACTAAGTTGCACTTCTTCCTACTACTGTTGACTAAGTTCTGCTTCCTCCTACTACTGTTGACTAAGTTCTGCTTCCTCCTACTACTGTTGACCAAGTTCTGCTACTTCCTACTACTGTTGACTAAGTTCTGCTTCTTCCTACTACTGTTGACTAAGTTGTGCTTCTTCCTACTACTGTTGACTAAGTTCTGCTTCCTCCTATTACTGTTGACCAAGTTCTGCTACTTCCTACTACTGTTGACTAAGTTCTGCTTCCTCCTACAACTGTTGACTAAGTTGTGCTTCTTCCTACTACTGTTGACTAAGTTCTGCTTCCTCCTACTACTGTTGACCAAGTTCTGCTACGTCCTACTACTGTTGACTAAGTTCTGCTTCTTCCTACTACCGTTGACTAAGTTGTGCTTATTCTTACTACTGTTGACTAAGTTGTACTTCTTCCTACTACTGTTGACTAAGTTCTGCTTCCTCCTACTACTGTTGACTAAGTTCTCCTACTTCCTACTACTGTTGACTAAGTTCTGCTTCCTCCTACTACTGTTGACCAAGTTCTGCTACTTCCTACTACTGTTGACTAAGTTCTGCTTCCTCCTACTACTGTTGACTAAGTTGTGCTTCCTCCTACTACTGTTGACTAAGTTGTGCTTCTTCCTACTACTGTTGACTAAGTTGTGCTTATTCTTACTACTGTTGACTAAGTTCTGCTTCCTCCTACTACTGTTGACTAAGTTGTGCTTATTCTTACTACTGTTGACTAAGTTCTGCTTCCTCCTACTACTGTTGACCAAGTTCTGCTACGTCCTACTACTGTTGACTAAGTTCTGCTTCTTCCTACTACTGTTGACTAAGTTGTGCTTATTCTTACTACTGTTGACTAAGTTGTACTTCTTCCTACTACTGTTGACTAAGTTCTGCTTCCTCCTACTACTGTTGACCAAGTTCTGCTACTTCCTACTACTGTTGACTAAGTTCTGCTTCCTCCTACTACTGTTGACTAAGTTGTGCTTCTTCCTACTACTGTTGACTAAGTTGTGCTTATTCTTACTACTGTTGACTAAGTTCTGCTTCCTCCTACTACTGTTGACTAAGTTGTGCTTATTCTTACTACTGTTGACTAAGTTCTGCTTCCTCCTACTACTGTTGACTAAGTTGTGCTTATTCTTACTAGTGTTGACTAAGTTCTGCTTCCTCCTACTACTGTTGACCAAGTTCTGCTACTTCCTACTACTGTTGACCAAGTTCTGCTACTTCCTACTACTGTTGACCAAGTTCTGCTACTTCCTACTACTGTTGACTAAGTTCTGCTTCCTCCTACTACTGTTGACTAAGTTGTGCTTCCTCCTACTACTGTTGACTAAGTTGTGCTTCTTCTTACTAGTGTTGACTAAGTTCTGCTTCCACCTACTACTGTTGACCAAGTTCTGCTACTTCCTACTACTGTTGACTAAGTTCTGCTTCCTCCTACTACTGTTGACTAAGTTGTGCTTCTTCCTACTACTGTTGACTAAGTTGTGCTTCTTCTTACTAGTGTTGACTAAGTTCTGCTTCCTCCTACTACTGTTGACCAAGTTCTGCTACTTCCTACTACTGTTGACTAAGTTCTGCTTCCTCCTACTACTGTTGACTAAGTTGTGCTTCTTCCTACTACTGTTGACTAAGTTGTGCTTCTTCTTACTAGTGTTGACTAAGTTCTGCTTCCTCCTACTACTGTTGACCAAGTTCTGCTACTTCCTACTACTGTTGACTAAGTTCTGCTTCCTCCTACTACTGTTGACTAAGTTGTGCTTATTCTTACTACTGTTGACTAAGTTCTGCTTCCTCCTACTACTGTTGACTAAGTTGTGCTTATTCTTACTACTGTTGACTAAGTTCTGCTTCCTACTACTACTGTTGACTGAGGTGAAGTGCAGTAGTGCTGACTAGGTTCTGGTGATGCTGACTAGGTTCTGGTGATGCTGACTGGGTTCTGGTGATGCTGACTAGGTTCTGGTGGTGCTGACTGGGTTCTGGTGATGCTGACTAGGTTCTGGTGGTGCTGACTGGGTTCTGGTGGTGCTGACTAGGTTCTGGTGGTGCTGAGTAGGTTCTGGTGATGCTGACTAGGTTCTGGTGGTGCTGACTAGGTTGTAGTGGCTGCAGTGGAAAGATGCAGAGTTGGGCGCCCCCTGCTGGCGTGGAGGTTCCGGCCCAGCAGAAGAACTGACGTCCAATTTGACCCACTTGTGTCAGCGGTGACGTCACCACGAGTAATAGGATGATGGTGATTATGAATCATAGCGTGGCCGCCAGTGACGTCACCGCTGCTGACTCAGCAAGTGATGCGCAGCTGCAGGCGCTCGGAACCAACCGGAACCGCCAAGCAGGCCGCGCGTGTCCTGCGTGATGCTGTGCGCCGACGCGGATCAAACAAAGCCGCCGTTGACGACGAAAGGCCTCACCTGACCACCGGAAGTCGCTCCGTCCTCGCAGGGCTTCTTCCCGCACTGAAATCCTCACGCACGTCGCGCGGCGCGGCCCGCGTCCTGCCGCAGAGCCGCCATCCCGCAGAACGTCGCCCAGACCACCGAGAGGGGGGATGGGGCAGGGGGGAGGGGGGGACACCGAGTCCCTGTCCGAGTCCCTGTCCGAGTCCCGCTCCTGCGCCGAGTGCACTTGCTCCGCCTCGAGGTCGCCGCCAAGATGGAGGCTGTCTGCGGGAAGGAGCCGCTGTTGCTGCCGCTGCTGCTGCTGCGGAACATGCACGCCGCCGCCACCAGGGGGCGTCCGACACAGCCCTTCACAATAAAAGCCCTGTGGGGGAGAAACACTTTTTTTCTGCCGAACTGCAGGCTGGAACCTATCCCAGCTGACGTCACTACACCTCTGCCAATCACCTTACATAATACTTATTATATATCAATTACAGTCAATAATTACACATAATACATATTATATAGTAATTACAGTCAATAATTAGACATACTACATATATATTTTTTGCAGTAAAATATGAGACATAATACATGTTATATATTAATTAGTCAATTATGAGACATAATACGTATTATATATTAATTACAGTCAATTATGAGACATAATACATATCATATATCAATTAGTCAATTATGAAACAATGTTATATATTAATTAGTCAATTATGAGACAATACATATTATATATAAATCAGTCAATTACAGTATGAGACATAATACATGTTATATATTAATTAGTCACTCATGACACATAATACATGTTATATATTAATCAGTCAATTATGAAATAATGAATATTATATATTATTTAGTCAATCATGAAATAATACATGTCATATATTAAGTAGTCAATTATGAGACATAATACATGTTACGTCTACTCTTGTGTTTGTCAAGACGTGGACTGTGGTGTGGTTTGTTTTCCCGAGGTGCAAAGTGATTGGCGCGGAGACGGCGTGAAGGTAAGGACATGATTTAATCCAAACTCAAAACCGGAACAAACAAAAGGCGCTCACAAGAAGGTACAAAAACTTGGCTGTAAAAACATAAGGCAAAACTGTGGACATAAACTAAAACTTGCACAAAGGCAGAACTATGAACAACTAAAATTCGCTCCATTTTGTCCACTAAAGACGCCGAGATCATTATCCATGCGTTTGTTACGTCTCGCCTCGACTACTGTAACGTATTATTTTCGGGTCTCCCCATGTCTAGCATTAAAAGATTACAGTTGGTGCAAAATGCGGCTGCTAGACTTTTGACAAGAACAAGAAAGTTTGATCATATTACGTCTGTACTGTATATACCTTTATATACATATATACATACATATATACCTATACTGTATATACCTTTATATACATATATGCATACATATATACCTATACTGTATATACCTTTATATACATATATACATACATATATACCTATACGGTATATACCTTTATATACATATATACATACATATATACCTATACTGTATATACCTTTATATACATATATACATACATATATACCTATACTGTATATACCTTTATATACATATATACATACATATATACCTATACTGTATATACCTTTATATACATATATACATACATATATACCTATACTGGCTCACCTGCACTGGCTTCCTGTGCACTTAAGATGTGACTTTAAGGTTTTACTACTTACGTATAAAATACTACACGGTCTAGCTCCATCCTATCTTGCCGATTGTATTGTACCATATGTCCCGGCAAGAAATCTGCGTTCAAAGGACTCCGGCTTATTAGTGATTCCCAAAGCCCAATAAAAGTCTGCAGGCTATAGAGCGTTTTCATTTCGGGCTCCAGTACTCTGGAATGCCCTCCCGGTAAAAGTTTGAGAGGCCACCTCAGTAGAAGCATTTAAGTCTCACCTTAAAACTCATTTGTATTCTCTAGCCTTTAAATAGACTCCCTTTTTAGACCAGTTGATCTGCCGTTTCTTTTCTTTTTCTCCTATGTCCCACTCTCCCTTGTGGAGGGGGTCCGGTCCGATCCGGTGGCCATGTACTGCTTGCCTGTGTATCGGCTGGGGACATCTCTGTGCTGCTGGTCCGCCTCCGCTTGGGATGGTTTCCTGCTGGCTCCGCTGTGAACGGGACTCTCGCTGCTGTGTTGGATCCGCTTTGGACTGGACTCTCGCGACTGTGTTGGATCCATTATGGATTGAACTTTCACATGTTAGACCTGCTCGACATCCATTGCTTTCCTCCTCTCCAAGGTTCTCATAGTCATCATTGTCACCGACGTCCCACTGGGTGTGAGTTTTCCTTGCCCTTATGTGGGCCTACCGAGGATGTCGTAGTGGTTTGTGCAGCCCTTTGAGACACTAGTGATTTAGGACTATATAAGTAAACATTGATTGATTGAACTAAAAGGTAAACACTTACTGTGACCAAGAAAAGGATATGAAAAAAAGCAGCATGGATATCATGGGTTTGTCCAGGGTGATGGATGGTGATGTCGCCATCGCCAGGCTGACTACCTGGCAACTGTGGATTAAAGGCCTACTGAAAGCCATTACTAGCCACCACACTGTCTGATAGTTTATATATCAATGATGAAATATTAACATTGCAACACATGCCAATACGGCCGCTTTAGTTTACTAAATTACAATTTTGAATTTCCCGGGAGTTTCATCTTGAAAACGTCGTGTAATGATGATGTGTACGCAAGACGTCACAGGTTTTTAGGAAGTATGAGCCCTGCACACACACACACACAGCTAAAAGTCGTCTGCTTTAACGGCATAATTACACAGTATTTTGGACATCTGTGTTGATGAATCTTTTGCAATTTGTTCAATTAATATTGGAGAAGTCACAGTAGCAAGATGGAGTTGGGAAGCTTTAGCCTTTAGCCACACAAACACACGGTGATTCCTTGTTTAAAATTCCCAGAGCTGAAACTTTATTATGGATCAGAGCGCGGTCAAGAGAACATGGATCCCGACCAAATGCCAACCAGCAGGTTTCGGTGAGAAAGTTATGGTTAAAAAGTCAGTTCTTACCGGAGAAAAGCTGAGCTTGTGCCGTCCATAGCTGCCCTCGACTCCCCTGAGACACTGCGCGTCAACACACCCGTGGACACACCCCTCCGACTATCAGGTAATATTTAACTCACTACAATACTAACAACACAATAGAAAGATAAGGGATTTCCCAGAATTATCCTAGTAAATGTGTCTAAAAACATCGGAATCCGTCCCAAATCAATCACGTTTTTTTTCCTTTTTAACTCTTTTTTTTTTTAGTCCGTCGCTATCAATATCCTCAAACACGAATCTTTCATCCTCGCTAAAATTAATGGGGAAATTGTCCTTTTCTCGGTCCGAAAAACTGTTTTTGTTGGAGGCTCCCATTAAAAACAATGTGAATATGTGAGGAGCCATCAACTTGTGACCTCATCGTCTGCTACTTCCGGTACAGGCAGGGCTTTTCTCTCAGCGACCAAAAGTTGCCAACTTTATGGTGGATGTTCTCTACTAAATCCTTTCAGCAAAAATATGGCAATATGGCGAAATGATGAAGTATGACACCTGCTATCCCCGTTTAAATAAGAACATCTCATTTCAGTAGACCTTTAAATAACACAGGTGACTGAACAGGTGCGTGAGTCAAAACAAATCAGGTGTGTGACATGACAGGTGAAACTAATTGGTTGGCATGGTAACAAAGCAAACACGGAAGTTCAGAAACAGGAAACAATGGAGTCTTAAGCAAAACAGACGATAACTAAACAAAACATGATCACAAGACATGACGGCGTTCCAAAAAGTTGGAAACAATCCAAATAAA
The DNA here is from genome assembly GCF_033978795.1 of Nerophis ophidion. Lineage (NCBI taxonomy): Eukaryota > Metazoa > Chordata > Actinopteri > Syngnathiformes > Syngnathidae > Nerophis > Nerophis ophidion. Next base: position 36,408,459 of record NC_084630.1, on the reverse strand, counting down.
GCTGGCAGAGAAGTCCTGAGGAGGAGGTCTAGGACTCACTAAAGTCCTTAATGAGCACTCGCGGGGAGATTTCTGGATTACAAATGGTCTTAACTTATTTTCACAAACAAAAAATATTCTCCGTGGTTGACTTCAGATGAATCCAAATAAGTTATTTAGCAGTAAATAAAGTGTTTGACTCCTCACTCCTTCAACATGGCAGCCAGACAAGAGGAGAAAACAGCTGTCCTCTCTCTCTCTCTCTCTCCTTCACAGGAGGAGGAAGTGTCTCAGCAGGAGGAGCTGAGCAGCTGACAACAATCACTCAAACGTCATCTAAAACATCCAATCATTCATCAACATCATCATTGGCATTATTTCATTTCACTGTCTAAACAATTAATACATAAATAATATAGAAAGGCTCCAACAGTGTATCTACACAACAATATTTATTACATTTGGGATTAATATGTGTATCTACACAACATTATTAATACAACTGGGATTAATAAGTGTATCTAAACAAAAATATTTATTACAGTTCGGATTGATGTCTACGGAAAAAAAATGTGTATCATTGGTATATATACATATATATATATTCATACATTTACAAAATATATATATATACACACATATATATGTATAAACATATGTATATATATATATATATATATTATGTAAATGTATGAATATATATATATGTGTATATACATATATATACACATATATATATATTCGTACATTTACATAATATATATATATATATTAATATATAAATATACGTATATATATATACATACATATATATATATACACAGGGCAGCACGGTGGTGCAAGGGGTTTGTGCGTCTGTCTCACTATACGAAATTCATGAGGGTCCTAGTTTCGAGCCCAAGCCGGGATCTTTATGTGTGGAGTTTGCATGTTCTCCCAGTCACTGTGTGGGTTCTACTGCAGCTTCCTCCCACCTCCAAAGACATGCACCTGGGGATAGGCCCCTCCCACCTCCAAAGACATGCACCTGGGGATAGGCCCCTCCCACCTCCAAAGACATGCACCTGGGGATAGGCCCCTCCCACATCCAAAGACATGCACCTGGGGATAGGCCCCTCCCACCTCCAAAGACATGCACCTGGGGATAGGCCCCTCCCACCTCCAAAGACATGCACCTGGGGATAGGCCCCTCCCACATCCAAAGACATGCACCTGGGGATAGGCCCCTCCCACCTCCAAAGATATGCACTTGGGAATAGGCCCCTCCCACATCCAAAACCATGCACCTGGGGATTGGCCCCTCCCACCTCCAAAGATATGCACCTGGGGATAGGCCCCTCCCACCTCCAAAGACATGCACCTGGGGATAGGTTGATTGGCAACACTAAATGGTCCCTAGTGTGTGAATGTTGTCTGTCTATCTGTGTTGGCCCTACCATGAGGTGGTGACTTGTCCAGGGTGTACCCCACCTTCCGCCCGATTGTAGCTGAGATAAGAAAATTCTGGCAGCAGTGTACAGAATGTAAAGTATGTATGTATGTATATATATATATATAGATATATATATATATACATATATATAGAAACCCCGTTTCCATATGAGTTGGGAAATAGTGTTAGATGTAAATATAAACAGAATACAATGATTTGCAAAACCTTTTCAAGCCATATTCAGTTGAATATGCTACAAAGACAACATATTTGATGTTCAAACTCATAAAGAGGTTTTTTTTGCAAATAATCATTAACTTTAGAATTTGATGCCAGCAACACGTGACAAAGAGTTTGGGAAAGGTGGCAATAAATACTGATAAAGTTGAGGAATGCTCATCAAACACTTATTTGGAACATCCCACAGGTGTGCAGGCTAATTGGGAACAGGTGGGTGCCATGATGGGGTATAAAAACAGCTTCCCAAAAAATGCTCAGTCTTTCACAAGAAAGGATGGGGCGAGGTACACCCCTTTGTCCACAACTGCGTGAACAAATAGTCAAACAGTTTAAGAACAACCTTTCTCAAAGTGCAATTGCAAGAAATTTAGGGATTTCAACATCTACGCTCCATGATATCATCAAAAGGTTCAGAGAATCTGGAGAAATCACTCCACGTAAGCAGCATGGCCGGAAACCAACATTGAATGACCGTGACCTTCCATCCCTCAGACGGCCCCGTATCAAAAACCGACATCAATCTCTAAAGGATATCACCACATGGGCTCAGGAACACTTCAGAAAACCACTGTCACTAAATACAGTTGGTCGCTACATCTGTAAGTGCAAGTTAAAGCTCTACTATGCAAAGCAAAAGCCATTTATCAACAACATCCAGAAACGCAGCCGGCTTCTCTGGGCCCGAGATCATCTAAGATGATGCAAAGTGGAAAAGTGTTCTGTGGTCTGACAAGTCCACATTTCAAATTCTTTTTGAAAATATTCGACATCGTGTCATCCGGACCAAAGAGGAAGTGAACCATCCAGACTGTTATAGGCGCAAAGTTGAAAAGCCAGCATGTGTGATGGTATGGGGGTGCATTAGTGCCCAAGGCATGGGTAACTTACACATCTGTGAAGGCACCATTAATGCTGAAAGGTACATAAAGGTTTTAGAACAACATATGTTGTCATCCAAGCAACGTTATCATGGACGCCCCTGCTTATTTCAGCAAGACAATGCCAAGCCACATTCAGCAAGTATTAAAACAGCGTGGCTTCATAGTAAAAGAGTGCGGGTACTTTCCTGGCCCGCCTGCAGTCCAGACCTGTCTCCCGTCGAAAATGTGTGGCGCATTATGAAGCGTAAAATACGACAGCGGAGACCCCGGACTGTTGAAGGACTGAAGCTCTACATAAAACAAGAATTCCACTTTCAAAGCTTCAAAAATTAGTTTCCTCAGTTCCCAAACGTTTATTGAGTGTTATCCTGCCTTCCTTAAGCACACTTGTACAAGAAGGCAGTACGTTCAACACCTTTTGCTCATCAAAACTCTGAACACCAGGTTGACTGATGGAGGCCATGTTTATTGACAATTGAAAGGGTGAAACAACGATGCCACGAACAGCATAAGATGTAATAGTTGTTTGCTGAGAAACACGAGGAGTGAAGTGGAGTTGTGCGCACCAGTTTGAAATGCTTCCGGAGTCTAAACACGTGACCTACCTACGCGTTTCTTATTGGTAGAGCTCACTTAGCAGAAGTAATTGAAATGACTTGGCAATAAACACGCACTAAATAGAGTAATCTTAATAACTGAGGCAGAACAAGTGTTGTTAAAAGAAAAGGTGATCCAACACAGTGGTGAACGTCCATCCTCCATTCATTTTCTACTGCTACTTCCCTTTTGGGATTGTGGGGGGCGCTGGCGCCTGTCTCAGCTACAATCGGGGTAAGGCGGAGTACACCCTGGACAAGTCACCACCTCATCGCATGTTCACAGTGGTGAACATGCCCTTTCCCAACTACTTTGGCACGTGTTGCAGCCGTGAAATTCTAAGTTTACTATTATTTGCAAGTAAAAAAAAAGTTTATGAGTTTGAACATCAAATATGTTGTCTTTGTAGCATATTCAACTGAATATGGGTTGAAAAGGATTTGCAAATCATTGTATTCTGTTTATATTTACATCTAACACAATTTCCCAACTCATATGGAAACGAGGTTTGTATATATATACATACTATACAAACATACAAATATATATACATATATATATATATACACATACATACTTACATATATATATTTTATACATATATATATACATGTATACACATATACATATATACACATATATACACATACACCCATATATATATATATATATATATGTAGGTGTGGGAAAAATCACAAGACTACTTCATCTCTACAGAACTGTTTCATGAGGGGTTCCCTCAATCAATCAGGAGATGATTGAGGGAACCCCTCATGAAACAGTTCTGTAGAGATGAAGTAGTCTTGTGATTTTTCCCACACCTACATATTGCGCTCTACCACGGTATCGAGCACTATTCTCTGGATAATCCAATCAAGACATACATATATATATATATATACACAAGCTGAATGGGTCAAAACACGCTGAGAAGGGACAGAGGCTAGGATCCTTCAACGTGTGTACAAAGATGTTGAAGATGTTCTACGAGTCGGTGGTGGCAAGCGCCTTCTTGTACGCCGTGGCTTGCTGGGGCAGCGGGCTGAGAGTGAGGGACGCAAACAGACTGGACAAGTTGGTAGAGAAGGCCAGTAACGTGGTGGGAGTGGAGCTGGACTCTCTGGCGGTGGTGTCAGAGAGAAGTCTAGCAAAACTCCTAGCAGTTACGGACAACACCTCCCACCCACTACACTCCGACCTGGAGGAGAGAATGAGCACCTTCAGTGGAAGGCTCAGACTCCCAAAATGTAACACAGAACCACACAGGAGGTCCTTCATACCGACATCAGACTGTATAATGCATATGTTCCTTCTTCACTGCACTTAAATGTAGAATATATTTATATTATTCATACATCATATATTATACATATATATATATACATATATATATGTTATATATTATTATTGTTTATTGTGAGCGAACGTGTGAATGTGAGTGTGAATGTTGTCTGTCTATCTGTGTTGGCCCTGCGATGAGGTGGCGACTTGTCCAGGGTGTACACCGCCTTCCGCCCGATTGTAGCTGAGATAGGCGCCAGCGCCCCCCGCGACCCCAAAAGGGAATAAGTGGTAGAAAATGGATGGAAGGGTGAGCGAACTGTGGTGCTGAATTTCCCCCAGGGATCAATACAGTACTTTCTATTCTATTCCATATATATATATACACATTTTATACCGCTTGTCCCTTTCAGGGTCGCTGGAGTCTCTCTCAGCTGCATTCAGGAAGAAGGAAGTTAGGTGAGTATGCGTAAGTAAGCATGGTAAGTTAGGTGGGTGTGCGTAAGTAAGCAAGCATGGTAAGTTAGGTGAGAGTGAGTAAGTAAGCATGGTAAGTTAGGTGAGTGTGAGTAAGTAAGCATGGTAAGTTAGGTGAATGTGAGTGAGTAAGTAAGCATGGTAAGTTAGGTGAGTGTGAGTAAGTAAGCATGGTAAGTTAGGTGAGTGTGAGTAAGTAAGCATGGTAAGTTAGGTGAATGTGAGTAGGTAAGTAAGCATGGTAAGTTAGGTGAGTGTGAGTAAGTAAGCATGGTAAGTTAGGTGAGTGTGAGTAAGTAAGTAAGCATGGTAAGTTAGGTGAATGTGAGTAAGTAAGCATGGTAAGTTAGGTGAATGTGAGTAGGTAAGTAAGCATGGTAAGTTAGGTGAATGTGAGTAGGTAAGTAAGCATGGTAAGTTAGGTGAGTGTGAGTAAGTAAGTAAGCATGGTAAGTTAGGTGGGTGTGCGTAAGTAAGCAAGCATGGTAAGTTAGGTGAGTTTGAGTAAGTAAGTAAGCATGGTAAGTTAGCTGAATGTGAGTAAGTAAGTAAGCATGGTAAGTTAGGTGAATGTGAGTAAGTAAGTAAGCATGGTAAGTTAGGTGAATGTGAGTGAGTAAGTAAGCATGGTAAGTTAGGTGAGTAAGTAAGCATGGTAAGTTAGGTGAGTGTGAGTAAGTAAGCATGGTAAGTTAGGTGAATGTGAGTAGGTAAGTAAGCATGGTAAGTTAGGTGAGTGTGAGTAAGTAAGCATGGTAAGTTAGGTGAGTGTGAGTAAGTAAGTAAGCATGGTAAGTTAGGTGAATGTGAGTAAGTAAGTAAGCATGGTAAGTTAGGTGAATGTGAGTAAGTAAGCATGGTAAGTTAGGTGAGTGTGAGTAAGTAAGCATGGTAAGTTAGGTGAATGTGAGTAAGTAAGTAAGCATGGTAAGTTAGGTGAATGGAGTAAGTAAGTAAGCATGGTAAGTTAGGTGAGTGTGAGTAAGTAAGCATGGTAAGTTAGGTGAATGTGAGTAAGTAAGTAAGCATGGTAAGTTAGGTGAGTGTGAGTAAGTAAGCATGGTAAGTTAGGTGGGTGTGAGTAAGTAAGCATGGTAAGTTAGGTGAATGTGAGTAAGTAAGCAAGCATGGTAAGTTAGGTGAGTGTGAGTAAGTAAGTAAGCATGGTAAGTTAGGTGAATGTGAGTAAGTAAGTAAGTAAGTAAGTTAGGTGAATGGAAGATGAGACTTGCTAAAGTCTAAAGAGAGTTGGGCAGTCAGGGCGCCATCTTTGCTACCAACTGTGAGCCCCTGCGTCACAACAAGTTGGTAGCCAACATGGCGCCTCTCCTGGAGTTGGACATAAACCCACCACTTTGTAGAGAGGACTTAAAGGGGCGGGGCCTAGTGGGCAAGGTAGAGAGGGAGGCAACAGGTGTGCAAGCAACTTTATTGACAAGACTCAACTTCTCTCATCAAACTGACTTTTGTTCTTCAGCAGGAAAGCAGCCAAATACTCGATGGGGTTTGCTGGCCTGCAAGACAAAACACCTCCTTCATTAGCACACCTCCTCCTTCATTAGTACACCTCCTTATAAGGTGCGAGTGTACCTAATGTGTGTGTGTGTATAAATATATATATATTAGGGGTGTAACGGTACGTGTATTTGTATTGAACCGTTTCGGTACGGGGGTTTCGGTTCGGTGCGGAGGAATACCGAACGAGTTCAACACGTACATATGAAGTAGCCGCCTATGCTAAATTCTTAATGGGCTCCGTTCTGCCTCTGTGTTTGTCTGTACACAGCACCCTGCATTGTCCCGCCCACACAACCATCTGATTGGTTACATACAAAGCCAATCAGCAATGCGTATTCTGAGCACATGTCGTCAGGGCTTCAGTGTCGATGTCGAGCAGGTAGGTCTTGAGCAGGGGAGCAACTCACTCTCCCCAAATTATATTCCAAGTCAACTACTTTCTAAACATCACTATGAGCCCGTTGACCTTCTAGAAACAAACTGCAGCTCAGCTCACTCGCAGTCTTGGCTTTAGGTGAAGGCTAGTTAGCTTTTAACGAAACGTTAACCCGTTTTGCGGTGTGTGTGTGTGTGTGTGTGTGTTACGGACAGTGTTGATTGAGGTGTGTTGAAGCAGCAAAAAAAGGACATTATATTAAATAAAGAGTTTCTGTCTCTGATAGTGTATAAAATAATTCAAGTGCATCATAAAGCCTACATTTTGCGGTGTGTGTGTGTGTGTGTGTGCGTGTGTATGTGTTACGGACAGTGTTGATTGAGGTGTGTTGAAACAGCAAAAAAAGGACATTATATTAAATAAAGAGTTTCTGTCCCTGATAGTGTATAAAATATTTCAAGTGCATCATAAAGCCTACATAAACTCCAAGGTGGTCAGGGATGAATTTTCAGCTATAGTTACATGAATTCTTAGTAATGTAGCAGCCTAGTTTTGAATGGCAGGGTCCCTGCTATCACATGTTGATACAAATATAACATTTACATAATAAAAAAATCAACTACAGGCTTCCCCAATGCTGTAATAAATTAAGCATGATGAGTTGACTTGAAACTGTTTAATGTTGCACTTTTTATATGTAGAGGAATAGTTGGGTCATTTTATTTCATCCAAGCAACAACTTGAGGCAGTTTAATGTGGATTAACGTGGGCAGAATTATTATAGTGTTCCCAATGTTAAAAGGATCAAGCCATTGTTTACAAATTTGGTAAATAAATACCCCAAAAATTTATATTTTGTTGTTTTCCTACTGTACCGAAAATGAACCGAACCATGACCTCTAAACCGAGGTATGTACCAAACCGAAATGTTTGTGTACCATTACACCCCTAATATATATATATATATATATATATATATATATACATACATACACATATGTATACATACATACACATATATATATATGGGTATTTATATATATATATATATATATATATATATATATATACATACACATACAGTACTTTGATTTCTTCAGGAAAATTAAAAATATATTTGTATATATTTATGTAATATATAAATATAATATGCATATGTATACTATATATATATATATATACACACATATACATATATATATATATATATATATATATATATATATATGTATAAATGTGCATATACAGAGTTGCGATCAAAATTATTCAACCCCCACACAATTTTGGTGTTTTAGCAAGTAGGACATTTATTCCGTATTTTGTTAATAGTCTTATCAAACAAAGATGCATTAAATATAAAAATGCAACTTGAATTACAACATTATATTTTGTAACATACCCAACAGTGTCATTTCTCTTAATATCTCATTGACAAAATTATTCCACCCCTTGAAGATCATAACTCTTAAGAACGGAATTTGAATAAGGTCTTTTCAATCAGGTGTTGAAAACACCTGTAGATGTGATTAGAACCATAACGAGCAACAATTAAACTGATTGAAAAAGACTGTGACGCTCAGCTACTTGTAGATGGTCAATGGTGTATTTGCAACATGGTGAAGTCCAGGGAGTGGTCAAAGAAGTCAAGACAGGAGGTCATTTATTTTCACAAGAAAGGATATGGATATAAGAAAATAGCAAAGACATTACACATTCCAAGAGACACAGTTGGGAGCATAATTTGCAAGTTTAAAGCTAAAGGCACAGTGGAAACACTACCTGGGCGTGGTAGAAAGAGGATGCTGTGTGCGTACAGTAATGAAAAACCCCCGGGTAACAGCTGAGGAACTACAACAGGACATTGCAGAGGGGGGACCGCGAGTTTCGTCCCAGACAATAAGACGCACACTACGAGATGAAGGCCTCCATGCCAGAACTCCCAGGCGCACACCACTTCTCACTACCAGGCACAAGAAAAATAGACTACAGTATGCCAAAAATCATCTGGACAAACCCCAAAGGTTTTGGGAAACTGTTCTATGGAGTGATGAGACAAAACTGGGAACTCTTTGGGTCTATGAATCAACGTTATGTCTGGAGGAGAAAAAATGAAGCTTACAAAGAGAAGAACACCTTGCCTACTGTTAAGCATGGTGGGGGGTCAATCATGCTCTGGTGCTGTTTCTCTGCCTCAGGTACCGGGAATCTCCAGCGTGTTCAAGGCATTATGAATTCTATTTCCTAGCAGGATATATTAGCTGCAAATGTCATGAAGTCAGTGAGGAAGCTGAGCCTTGGGAGACGTTGGACCTTCCAACAGGACAACGATCCCAAGCATACCTCCAAATCGACATCAGAATGGTTGCAGAAGAAGGGCTGGAAGACTCTGGAGTGGCCTTCACAGTGGCCAGACCTAAATCCTCTAGAAAAGCTGTGGTGGGACTTGAAGAAGGCAGTTGCAGCACGCAAGCCCAAGAATATGAATGAACTGGAGGCCTTTGCCCAAGAGGAATGGGCTAAAATACCTGTAGATGCTTGCAAGAAGCTTGTGTCCGCTTATGTATCACCTTTGAAGGATGTCA
>NC_084630.1:36321596-36396596 GCF_033978795.1 Nerophis ophidion | reverse complement strand
ATATATACATACACACATATATATATATATATATATATATATATATATATATATATACATACACACACACACACACACACACACACACATATATGGGGTTAGGGTTATCATTGTATTCTGTTTATGTTTACATCTAACACAATTTCCCAACTCATATGGAAACGGGGTTTGCATATATACAGTGGGGCAATAAAGTATTTAGTCAGCCAGCGATTGTGCAAGTTCTCCCACTTAAAATGATGACAGAGGTCTGTAATTTTCATCATAGGTACACTTCAACTTTGAGAGACAGAATGTGAAAAAAAAAAATCACATAGTAGGAATTTTAAAGAATTACATTTTTAAATTATGGTGGAAAATAATTATTTGGTCAATAAAAATTCAACTCAATACTTTGTAATATAACTTTGTTTGCAATAACAGAGGTCAAAGGATCACTATAGGTTTTTACCAGGTTTGCACACACAGTAGCTGGTATTTTGGCCCATTCCCCTATGCAGATCTTCTCGAGAGCATTGATGTTTTGGGGCTGTCGCCGAGCAACACGGACTTTCTACTCCCTCCACAGATTTTCTATGGGGTTGAGGTCTGGAGACTGGCTAGGCCAGTGGTCCCCAACCACCGGGCCGATCGATTGGTACCGGGCCGCAGAATAATTTTTTATTAATTTTTATTATTTTTTGATAAAAAATATAAATAAATATATATTTTTTTTATTAAAACAACATAAAAAACACAAGGTACACTTACAATTAGTGCACCAACCCCAAAAAACTACCTTTTTCATGACAAAGGGAAAAAATAAAAAAACACACCAACAGGGAATCAAATCCTGCAGTGCCAGACGTGTCCCCCTCCTCAAGCCAGTGCATGTCCAGGCCCGTCTGAAGTTTGCCAGAGAGCACATGGATGATACAGCAGAGGATTGGGAGAATGTCATCTGGTCAGATGAAACCAAAATACAACTTTTTGGTATAAACTCAACTCGTCGTGTTTGGAGGAAGAAGAATACTGAGTTGCATCCCAAGAACACCAAACCTACCGTGAAGCATGGTGGTGGAAACATCATGCTTTGGGGCTGTTTTTCTGCTAAGGGGACAGGACGATTGATCCGTGTTAAGGAAAGAATGAAGGGGGCCATGTATCGTGAGATTTTGAGACAAAACCTCCTTCCATCAGTGAGAGCTTTGAATGGTTGACCAAATACTTATTTTCCACCATAATTTACAAATAAATTCTTTAAAATTCCTACAACGTGAATTCCTGGATTTTTTTTTCACATTATAATCATGTATGAGTTATTATATGGACTAATAATCATCATGTATGAGTTATTATATAGACTAATAATAAGCATGCATTCTGTCTCTCACAGTTGAAGTGTACCTATGATGAAAATTACAGACCTCTGTCATCATTTTAAGTGGGAGAACTTGCACAATCGCTGGCTGACTAAATACTTTTTTGCCCCACTTTATATATATACACACACATATATATATATATATATATATATATACATACACCGTATTTCCTTGAATTGCTGCCGGGGCGCTAATTAATTGAAGACCCTTTCTCACTCCTGCGCTTACCAAAGGCATGCCGTAAAAGTAAGCATGCGCTAATTATTTTAAAACCTCTTCTCACTCCGGCACTTATCACAGGCATGCAGTAAAAATTTGAGTGTGATGTAAGTTTGGACCTTAAATCCTACTGAATAGCTCCTAATCTTTTATTTTGTTGATTAATAGAAATAATCAAGTATGATTTATAATATAGACTAATAATAATAATCATGTATGAGTTATTACATAGACCAATAATAATAATCAAGTATGAGTTATTATATAGACTAATAATAAAAATCATGTATGATTTATTAGGTAGACTAATCATAATAATCATGTGAGTTATTAGGTAGACTAATAATAATAACAACCATGTATGAGTTAATTATAGACTAATAATATTCATACATGAGTTCTTAGGTAGACTAATAACAATCATGTATGAGTTATTGTATGGACTAATTATAATCATGTATGAGTTATTATATATTCCCCTAGAGGGGTGGGAGGGGGGGTTGCCCACATATGTGGTCCTCTCCAAGGTTCTCATAGTCCTCATTGCCACCGACGTCCCACTGGGTGAGAGTTTTCCTTGCCCTTATGTGGGCCTACCGAGGATGTCGTAGTGGTTTGTGTTGTGGTTTGTGCAGCCCTTTGAGACACTAGTGATTTAGGGCTATATAAATGAACATTGATTGATTGGTTGATATATGGACTAATAATAATCATGTATGAGTTATTAAATAGACTAATAATAATCATGCATGAGTTATTAGGTAGACTAATAATTATGCATGAGTTATTAGGTAGACCAATAATAATAATAATGATGCATGAGTTATTAGTGAGACTAATTATAATAATAATCATGCATGGGTTATTAAGTAGATAACAATAATAATAATAATGACGCATGAGTTATTAGGTAGATAACAATAATAATAATAATAATATTAATAATGATGCATGTGTTATTAGGCAGCTAACAATAATAATAATAATGATGATGCATGAGTTATTAGGTAGAAAACAATAATAATAATAATAATATTAATAATGATGCATGAGTTATTAGGTAGACTAATAATAATAATAATAATAATAATAATAAACACACCTCTCCTTGGCAAGCACAGAAAGAGCCTGCAACAAGATGGGTACCACGGTCTGGTCCAGGTAAGCCCGGGTGGGAAGAGCCTGCAGGTCCACTTTGTTCTTGGACATCTTGTCACTGCTCGTCTTCTCCTGCTCCAACGTCCTCTGAACACACACGTGTGTGTGTGTGATGCACAACGTGTCTACCAATGTGTGTGTGTGTGATGCACTCTGTGTCTACCTGTGTGTGTGTCTACCAATGTGTGTGCGTGTGAGATGCACTCTGTGTCTACCAATGTGTGTGTGTGTGAGATGCACTGCATGCACACTGTGTCTACCTCTGTCTGTGCGCGTGTGTATGTACGTGTGCATATGTATGTGTGTGTGTGTGTGTGACTGTGTGTTTGTGAATGTGTGCGTGTATGTGTGCGCCTGTGTGTGTGTTACCTGGATGTTGTCAGTCAAGCCAAACTCTGCATGTGGATTCTCACTGGCCTGCTGGAACATGAAACACAACAACAAAACAAGTGATGTTAAACTAGGCTAAAAGGGAACAAGTGATGCTAAACTAGGCTAGAAGAGTTAGCTTAGCATACTCACGTTAGCATGCTCCATGCTGTGTTCTGCTTCTGTGGGATCTGCAAGAAGATAAATATCAACACAATACATGGCTTTGTGTCTCATTTTCAAAACAAACACATAATCATTCCATCGTTTTATATATATATATACATATATACATACATACATACATACATACATACATACATATATATATATATATATATATATATATATATATATATATATATATATATATATATATATATATATATATAGGCATAGTTGTAGGAAGGTGCAGTATGTATGCGCTAGCATGTTAGCTTAGCATCACATGGCAGCTCCATGTCTCCACACCTTCCTGCTCTTACGGCTGTTGAAATAAAGACAACAGAGGGGAGAAGAGTGCACATAAAGACGACAGAGAGGAGAAGAGTGAGAAAAGAGAAAAGAAGGATCAATGAACAATAACCCACCGTCCGCCATCTTTGTTGTGGCTCCTGACGTCAATTCTCTTTTCAAAGTAAACCAGCTTCCGGTTAAAACATTCACTTCCGGTCGTGGGGCTTTCAAAAGAAACGACGTGAGGAAATTACGTCAGAGTAGGGCGAGCGTGTGCTGTAGACCAGTGGTCCCCAACCACGTACCGGGCCGCAGAAGAATTTTGGATTACATTTATTTTAACTTTTTAATGATTTTTTTTTTCATTTTATTTTTTATTAAATCAACATAAACAACACAAGATACACTTACAATTAGTGCACCAACCCAAAAAAACCTCTGAATTTGTTCATTGCTATTTTTATTTTGTTCAGCATTATTTGTTGCCGTCATCATGAAAGGAACAGGTTACTCATCACTTACTCAGTACTTGAGTACTTTTACTCAAGTAATTATTTGGGTGACTCCGCCTTACTTTTACTTGAGTAATACATCTCTAAAGTAACAGTACTCTTACTTGAGTACAATTTCTGGCTCTCTTCCCACCTCTGCACAACTGAATATTTACTTTGCATTGACTTCACATCACAATTCAATTCCAACTAAATATTTTCATCCTGATTTTATTTTCATATTTCTGATGTTTTTTCTCCAGTGACATTTCACTGTGAGCCCACAAGAAGACATCTTCACTTCTACTGGGAAACCAACTTCTCCTGCCAGCAGCCGCCATGGTGACCGACAGCACCAGTCGCCATGGTGACCGACAGCACCAGTCGCCATGGTGACCAACAGCACCAGTCGCCATGGTGACAAAGAGCAGCAGCAGTGCTCCACTGGTCATTAGGCGAGGTTGGTTGAAGAACACAAGAGTTTGTTGTTGTTAGAGGGCGGAGCTTGAGACTCAGATGTAGAACTGATGTGCTGCCAGTAGACCAGAGTCAGATGTAGAACTGATGTTCTGCCAGGCGGTCCATGAAAGGTTGGACCAGCAAGTCGGTGGAGAAGTAGAAGATGAGACCGAAGGTGATGGAGATAGGTAAGGCTGGTAGAGCCTTCTTATAGATGGCCAACAGCAGCAGAGTCACACACAGACCCTGAAAACACACACACACACGCACGCACAAACAAACAAACAAACAAACAAACAAACAAACAAACAAACAAACAAACAAACAAACAAACAAACAAACAAACAAACAAACAAACAAACAAACAAACAAACAAACAAACAAACAAACAAACAAACAAACAAACAAACAAACAAACAAACACACACACACACACACACACACACACACACACACACACACACACACACACACACACACACAGTCAGCTAGAGCTAACAGAGGCAGAAATAATTCCTTGAATATATTTTTTACTCAAGTTACTTGAGGAATCGTTTCAGCTCTAATGTCAGCTATATGTGTGTGTGTGTGTGTGTGTGTGTGCGCGTGTCTCACAATCAAGATGGCGACAAAGCAGGCCAGTGTGGTGTTCCAGTCTCCACCACTCACCACTGCTTTACCCACCAGCACACTGTAGAAGATGAAGTCACCTAGACCCAGCTTCACTCCTCCTGCACACACACACACACACACACACACACACACACACACACACACACACACACACACACACACACACACACACACACACACACACACACACGCACACAAGCACGCACACACACACACAGAGAGGAGTCACATGGGCACCATGAAGGCAGCTGATTGGCCATGCAGACACTCACTCTCCTCCTGCACTTCCTGAAAGGAGCGCTGTGTCTCCGCCTCCCCGTTGCTTCGCTCCGCCTCCTCATCTGTCACACGCAACACAGTCACAGGTGAGGTCACTCTCCAGGTTTAACCTTTCACCGCTCGGGCAGAAAAGGGGTGTGGCCACCTATGACAAGTCCCTCCCCGTTTCTTTCCCACAATTCAGCACCTGTTTGACGTTCCTCCGGTGGCTCCGCCTCCGCCGGGCTGGCCATCCCCACCGTCCACGCCATGGCAGCTGTAGGGTGACAGTGTGAAGGGTCATAGGTGAGTGACTCACAGGAGCAGGTGAAAGGTCATAGGTAAGTGACTCACAGGAGTAGATGAGGGCGGGGAAGATGGGTTCATTGCGTTCCTGGGCCGTCTCCACCAGCAACCTGAGAGGACCTTTGGGACTCAGCACGGCCACCAGGTCTGTCAGCAGCAAAGCATTATGGGAAGGCGGCTCCACCACAAGGGCCGTAAAGGTCACGCACCGTATATGGAGATGGCGCCCAGGATGACCCACGCTGACCACTCGGGCAGGTACTTGATGAAGACCAGCGCCATGAGGGCACTGATGAGGATCAGGTAGACCTGCTGCAGCTGCAGGGGTCCTTTCCAGTGGACGCTCAACATTCCCACTGCACCAAAGTTCCAGATCAGCAGCACCACCGACACGTAGTCCACGGCCACGTTGTAGGTCTTGAACACCTCACTGCGGCACAAACACACTCTGGGCACCTGAACACATCACAACCTGGCCCACAAACACATAGTCCACAGCCACGTTGTAGGTCTTCAACACCTCACTGCGGCGCAAACACACTCTGGGCACCTGAACACATCATGTCCTGTCTAACATGGTCAATGAACGCATCACGTCCTGTCTGATATGGTCAGTGAACGCACCACGTCCTGGCATTGAACGCATCACGTCCGGGCATTGAACGCATCACGTTCGAGCTAACATTGTCAGTGAACGCATCACGTCCTGTCTAACATGGTCGGTGAAGGTATTATGTCCTGTTAGTGAAGGCATCACGTCCTGTCTAACATGGTCGGTGAACGCATCACGTCCTGTCAGTGAACGAATCACGTTCAGTCAGTGAACACATCACATCCTGTCTAACATGGTTTGTGACACATCACATTCTGTCAGTGAAGGCATCACGTACTGACTAACATGGTCAGTGAAGGCATCATGTACTGACTAACATGGTCAGTGAAGGAATCACGTACGAACTAACATGGTCAGTGAAGGCATCATGAACTGACTAACATTGTCGATGAAGGCATCACGTACTAACATGGTCGGTGAAAGCATCATGTACTGACTAACATGGTCCGTGAAGGCATCACGTAATAACATGGTCAGTGAAGGGATCACGTACTGACTAACATGGCCAGTGAAGGCCTCATGTACTTACTAACATGGTCCGTGAAGGCATCACATACTAACATGGTCAGTGAAGGCATCACATACTGACTAACATGGTCAATGAAGGCATCAAATACTGACTAACATGGTCAGTGAAGGCATCATGTACTGACTAACATGGTCGGTGAAGACATCATGTACTGACTAACATGGTCAATGAAGGCATCAAGTACTGGCTAACATGGTCAGTGAAGGCATCATGTACTGAGTAACATGCTCGGTGAAGGCATCATGTACTAACATGGTCGGTGAAGGCATCGTGTACTGACTAACATGGTCAGTGAAGGCATCATGTACTGAGTAACATGGTCAGTGAAGGCATCATGTACGGACTAACATGGTCGGTGAAGCAATTATGTACTGACTAACATGGTCGGTGAAGGTATCACCTACTAACATGGTCAGTGAAGGCATCACGTACTAACACGGTCAGTGAAGGCATCATGTACTGACTAACATGATCGGTGAAGGCATCACGTACTAACATGGTCAGTGAAGGCATCACGTACTGACTAACATGGTCGGTGAAGGCATCACATACTGACTAACATGGCCAGTGAAGGCATCATGTACTGACTAACATGGTCCGTGAAGGCATCATGTACGGACTAACATGGTCAATGAAGGCATCAAGTACTGACTAACATGGTCCGTGAAGGCATCATGTACTGACTAACATGGCCAGTGAAGGCATCATGTACTGACTAACATGGTCCGTGAAGGCATCATGTACGGACTAACATGGTCAATGAAGGCATCAAGTACTGACTAACATGGTCCGTGAAGGCCTCATGTACTGACTAACATGGTCAATGAAGGCATCACATACTGACTAACATGGCCAGTGAGGAATCATGTACTGACTAACATAGTCAGTGACGGCATCACGTACTGACTATCAGGGTCAGTGAAGGCATCACATACTGACTAACATGGCCAGTGAAGGCATCATGTACTGACTAACATGGTCGGTGAAGGCATCACGTACTAACATGGTCAGTGAAGGCATCATGTACTGACTAACATGGTCAGTGAAGGCATCATGTACAGACTAATATGGTCAGTGAAGGCATCATGTACGGACTAACATGGTCGGTGAAGGCATCATGTACTGACTAACATGGCCGGTGAAGGCATCATGTACTGACTAACATGGTCAGTGAAGGCATCACATACTGACTAACATGGTCAATGAAGGCATCAAGTACTGACTAACACTTGTCCAGGGTGTACGACGCCTTCCGCCTGATTGTAGCTGAGATAGGCGCCAGCGTCCCCCGCGACCCCAAAAGGGAATAAGCGGTAGAAAATGGATGGATGGATGGATGGATGGACGGAGTACTGACTAACATGGTCAGTGAAGGCATCATGTACCGACTAACATGGCTGGTGAAGGCATCATGTACGGACTAACATGGTCAGTGAAGGCATCATGTACTGACTAACATGGTCAGTAAAAGCATCATGTACGGACTAACATGGTCAGGGAAGGCATCATGAACTGACTAACATGGTCGGTGAAGGCATCACGTACTAACATGGTCAGTGAAGGCATCACGTACTAACATGGTCAGTGAAGCCATCACGTACTAACATGGTCAGTGAAGGCATCATCTACTAACATGGTCAGTGAAGGCATCACGTACTAACATGGTCAGTGAAGGCATCACATACTAACATGGTCAGTGAAGCCATCACGTACTAACATGGTCAGTGAAGGCATCACGTACTAACATGGTCAGTGAAGGCATCATGAACTGACTAACATGGTCAGTGAAGCCATCACGTACTAACATGGTCAGTGAAGGCATCACATACTAACATGGTCAGTGAAGCCATCACGTACTAACATGGTCAGTGAAGGCATCACGTACTAACATGGTCAGTGAAGGCATCATGAACTGACTAACATGGTCAGTGAAGCCATCACGTACTAACATGATCAGTGAAGGCATCACGTACTAGCATGGTCAGTGAAGGCATAACGTACTGACTAACAAAGCTCATACAAAGCTCATAAGGTTAATATCGTCAATAAGGATAACAAGGCTAATATGGCTAACAAAGTTATCAAGGCTAACATAGCTAATACAAAGCTAACAGGGCTAACAAGGTAAATGGTAGTAAGGCTAAAATGGCCAACAAACGTAATATAGCAATCAAACCAAACATAGCTAATGAGGCTAACATGGTTAACAAAGCCAATACAGCAATCAAAGCTAATAAGGCTAACATGGTTAACAAAGGTAATATAGTTAACAATGGTAATAAGGCTAACATGGCTAACAAAGGTAATACATTAATCAAAGCTAATAAGGCTAACATGGCTAACAAAGGTAATATAGTTAACAATGCTAATAAGGCTAACATGGCTAACAAAGGTAATACAGAAATCAAAGCTAGTAAGGCTAACAAAGGTAATATAGTTAACAATGGTAATGAGGTTAACATGGCTTACAAAGCTACGATGGCTAACAAAGTTAAAACACCTAATACACTAAAAATGGCCTACCAGAGATAACAAAGTTAACAAAGCTAATAAGGCTTACAAGTTTTATAAAGCTAACATGGCCTAACAATGCTAACAAGGTTAACAACGCTAATAAAGCTAAAACAACCTTCTGAAGCTAACTAAGCTAATAAAGCTAACGAGGTTAACAAAGCTAATATGGCCTACCGAAGCTAACAAGGCGAATAAAGCTAACAAGACTAACAAAGCCAACAAGGCCAACCGAAGTTAACACAGCTAACAAGGCTAACAAAGTCAACAAGGCCTATTGAAGCTAACAACGCTAAAAAAACTAACAAAGCTAACATGGCCACCGTGGCTAACACAGCTAACAAGGCCTATGGAAGCTAACAAGGCTAACAAAGCCAACCAGGCCTACCGAAGCAAATGCAGCTAACAAAGTCAACAAGGTCTACGGAAGCTAACAAGGCTAACAAAGCTAACATGGCCACCGTGGCTAACACAGCTTACAAGAGATATGGAAGTTAACAAAGCCTGCGGAACCTAACAGCGGTCCTACCTGAGGCACATGATGCTGAACATGAAGAGCTACCTGAGGTACATGATGCTGAACATGAAGAACTACCTGAGGGACATGATGCTGAACATGAAGAGCTACCTGAGGTACATGATGCTGAACATGAAGAGCTACCTGAGGTACATGATGCTGAACATGAAGAACTACCTGAGGGACATGATGCTGAACATGAAGAGCTACCTGAGGTACATGATGCTGAACATGAAGAGCTACCTGAGGTACATGATGCTGAACATGAAGAGCTACCTGAGGCACATGATGCTGAACATGAAGAGCTACCTGAGGCACATGATGCTGAACATGAAGAGCTACCTGAGGTACATGATGCTGAACATGAAGAGCTACCTGAGGTACATGAAGAGCTACCTGAGGCACATGATGCTGAACATGAAGAGCTACCTGAGGTACATGATGCTGAACATGAAGAGCTACCTCAGGTACATGATGCTGAACATGAAGAGCTACCTGAGGTACATGATGCTGAACATGAAGAGCTACCTGAGGTACATGATGCTGAACATGAAGAACTACCTGAGGTACATGATGCTGAACATGAAGAGCTACCTGAGGTACATGATGCTGAACATGAAGAACTACCTGAGGTACATGATGCTGAACATGAAGGGCTACCTGAGGCACATGATGCAGAACATGAAGGGCTACCTGAGGTACATGATGCTGAACATGAAGGGCTATCTGAGGTACATGATGCTGAACATGAAGGGCTACCTGAGGCACATGATGCTGAACATGAAGGGCTACCTGAGGCACATGATGCTGAACATGAAGCGCTACCTGAGGTACATGATGCTGAACATGAAGAGCTACCTGAGGTACATGATGCTGAACATGAAGAGCTACCTGAGGTACATGATGCTGAACATGAAGAGCTACCTGAGGTACATGATGCTGAATATGAAGAGCTACCTGAGGTACATGATGCTGGACATGAAGAGCTACCTGAGGCACATGATGCTGAACATGAAGAGCTACCTGAGGTACATGATGCTGAACATGAAGAGCTACCTGAGGTACATGATGCTGAACATGAAGAGCTACCTGAGGTACATGATGCTGAACATGAAGAGCTACCTGAGGCACATGATGCTGAACATGAAGAGCTACCTGAGGTACATGATGCTGAACATGAAGAGCTACCTGAGGCACATGATGCTGAACATGAAGAGCTACCTGAGGCACATGATGCTGAACATGAAGAGCTACCTGAGGCACATGATGCTGAACATGAAGAGCTACCTGAGGTACATGATGCTGAACATGAAGAGCTACCTGAGGTACATGATGCTGAACATGAAGAGCTATCTGAGGTACATGATGCTGAACATGAAGAGCTACCTGAGGCACATGATGCTGAACATGAAGGGCTACCTGAGGTACATGATGCTGAACATGAAGGGCTACCTGAGGTACATGATGCTGAACATGAAGGGCTACCTGAGGCACATGATGCTGAACATGAAGCGCTACCTGAGGTACATGATGCTGAACATGAAGAGCTACCTGAGGTACATGATGCTGAACATGAAGAGCTACCTGAGGTACATGATGCTGAACATGAAGAGCTACCTGAGGCACATGATGCTGAACATGAAGAGCTACCTGAGGCACATGATGCTGAACACGAAGAGCTACCTGAGGTACATGATGCTGAACACGAAGAGCTACCTGAGGTACATGATGCTGAACATGAAGAGCTACCTGAGGTACATGATGCTGAACATGAAGAGCTACCTGAGGTACATGATGCTGAACATGAAGAGCTACCTGAGGTCCATGATGCTGAACATGAAGAGCTACCTGAGGTCCATGATGCTGAACATGAAGAGCTACCTGAGGTACATGATGCTGAACATGAAGAGCTACCTGAGGTACATGATGCTGAACATGAAGAGCTACCTGAGGTACATGATGCTGAACATGAAGAGCTACCTGAGGCACATGATGCTGAAAATGAAGAGATACCTGAGGTACATGATGCTGAACATGAAGAGCTACCTGAGGTACATGATGCTGAACATGAAGAGCTATCTGAGGTACATGATGCTGAACATGAAGAGCTACCTGAGGCACATGATGCTGAACATGAAGAGCTACCTGAGGTACATGATGCTGAACATGAAGAACTACCTGAGGGACATGATGCTGAACATGAAGAGCTACCTGAGGTACATGATGCTGAACATGAAGAGCTACCTGAGGTACATGATGCTGAACATGAAGAACTACCTGAGGGACATGATGCTGAACATGAAGAGCTACCTGAGGTACATGATGCTGAACATGAAGAGCTACCTGAGGTACATGATGCTGAACATGAAGAGCTACCTGAGGCACATGATGCTGAACATGAAGAGCTACCTGAGGCACATGATGCTGAACATGAAGAGCTACCTGAGGTACATGATGCTGAACATGAAGAGCTACCTGAGGTACATGAAGAGCTACCTGAGGCACATGATGCTGAACATGAAGAGCTACCTGAGGTACATGATGCTGAACATGAAGAGCTACCTGAGGTACATGATGCTGAACATGAAGAGCTACCTGAGGTACATGATGCTGAACATGAAGAGCTACCTGAGGTACATGATGCTGAACATGAAGAACTACCTGAGGTACATGATGCTGAACATGAAGAGCTACCTGAGGTACATGATGCTGAACATGAAGAACTACCTGAGGTAAATGATGCTGAACATGAAGGGCTACCTGAGGCACATGATGCAGAACATGAAGGGCTACCTGAGGTACATGATGCTGAACATGAAGGGCTACCTGAGGTACATGATGCTGAACATGAAGGGCTACCTGAGGCACATGATGCTGAACATGAAGCGCTACCTGAGGTACATGATGCTGAACATGAAGAGCTACCTGAGGTACATGATGCTGAACATGAAGAGCTACCTGAGGTACATGATGCTGAACATGAAGAGCTACCTGAGGTACATGATGCTGAATATGAAGAGCTACCTGAGGTACATGATGCTGGACATGAAGAGCTACCTGAGGCACATGATGCTGAACATGAAGAGCTACCTGAGGTACATGATGCTGAACATGAAGAGCTACCTGAGGTACATGATGCTGAACATGAAGAGCTATCTGAGGTACATGATGCTGAACATGAAGAGCTACCTGAGGCACATGATGCTGAACATGAAGAGCTACCTGAGGTACATGATGCTGAACATGAAGAGCTACCTGAGGCACATGATGCTGAACATGAAGAGCTACCTGAGGTACATGATGCTGAACATGAAGAGCTACCTGAGGCACATGATGCTGAACATGAAGAGCTACCTGAGGTACAATATGCTGAACATGAAGAGCTACCTGAGGTACATGATGCTGAACATGAAGAGCTATCTGAGGTACATGATGCTGAACATGAAGAGCTACCTGAGGCACATGATGCTGAACATGAAGGGCTACCTGAGGTACATGATGCTGAACATGAAGGGCTACCTGAGGTACATGATGCTGAACATGAAGGGCTACCTGAGGCACATGATGCTGAACATGAAGCGCTACCTGAGGTACATGATGCTGAACATGAAGAGCTACCTGAGGTACATGATGCTGAACATGAAGAGCTACCTGAGGTACATGATGCTGAACATGAAGAGCTACCTGAGGTACATGATGCTGAACATGAAGAGCTACCTGAGGCACATGATGCTGAACATGAAGAGCTACCTGAGGCACATGATGCTGAACATGAAGAGCTACCTGAGGCACATGATGCTGAACATGAAGAGCTACCTGAGGTACATGATGCTGAACATGAAGAGCTACCTGAGGTACATGATGCTGAACATGAAGAGCTACCTGAGGTCCATGATGCTGAACATGAAGAGCTACCTGAGGTCCATGATGCTGAACATGAAGAGCTACCTGAGGTACATGATGCTGAACATGAAGAGCTACCTGAGGTACATGATGCTGAACATGAAGAGCTACCTGAGGTACATGATGCTGAACATGAAGAGCTACCTGAGGCACATGATGCTGAAAATGAAGAGATACCTGAGGTACATGATGCTGAACATGAAGAGCTATCTGAGGTACATGATGCTGAACATGAAGAGCTACCTGAGGTACATGATGCTGAACATGAAGAGCTACCTGAGGTACATGATGCTGAACATGAAGAGCTATCTGAGGTACATGATGCTGAACATGAAGAGCTACCTGAGGCATATGATGCTGAACATGAAGAGCTACCTGAGGTACATGATGCTGAACATGAAGAGCTACCTGAGGTACATGATGCTGAACATGAAGAGCTACCTGAGGTACATGATGCTGAACATTAAGAGCTACCTGAGGCACATGATGCTGAACATGAAGAGCTACCTGAGGTACATGATGCTGAACATGAAAGGCTACCTGAGGTACATGATGCTGAACATGAAGAGCTACCTGAGGCACATGATGCTGAAAATGAAGTGCTACCTGAGGCACAAGATGCTGAACATGAAGAGCTACCTGAAGTACATGATGCTGAACATGAAGAGCTACCTGAGGTACATGATGCTGAACATTAAGAGCTACCTGAGGCACATGATGCTGAACATGAAGAGCTACCTGAGGTACATGATGCTGAACATGAAAGGCTACCTGAGGTACATGATGCTGAACATGAAGAGCTACCTGAGGCACATGATGCTGAAAATGAAGTGCTACCTGAGGCACAAGATGCTGAACATGAAGAGCTACCTGAAGTACATGATGCTGAACATGAAGAGCTACCTGAGGTACATGATGCTGAACATGAAGGGCTACCCTAGGTACATGATGCTGAACACGAACAGCTATCTGAGGTACATGATGCTGAACACGAAGAGCTACCTGAGGTACATGATGCTGAACATGAAGAGTTACCTGAGGTACATGATGCTGAACATGAAGAGCTACCTGAGGCACATGATGCTGAACATGAAGAGCTACCTGAGGTACATGATGCTGAACATGAAGAGCTACCTGAGGTACATGATGCTGAACATGAAGAGCTACCTGAGGCACATGATGCTGAACATGAAGAGCTACCTGAGGTACATGATGCTGAACACGAAGAGCTACTTGAGGCACATGATGCTGAACATGAAGAGCTACCTGAGATACATGATGCTGAACATGAAGAGCTACCTGAGGCACATGATGCTGAACATGAAGAGCTACCTGAGGTACATGATGCTGAACATGAAGAGCTACCTGAGGTACATGATGCTGAACATGAAGAGCTACCTGAGGCACATGATGCTGAACATGAAGAGCTACCTGAGATACATGATGCTGAACATGAAGAGCTACCTGAGGCACACGATGCTGAACATGAAGAGCTATCTGAGGTACATGATGCTGAACATGAAGAGCTACCCTAGGTACATGATGCTGAACATGAAGAGCTACCTGAGGCACACGAAGCTGAACATGAAGAGCTACCTGAGGTACATGATGCTGAACATGAAGAGCATCATGAGCGAGGACAGGATGAGCCAGCCGTGGATGAACTGCAAGGAGAAGAGAGAAGAGTGGCGTGAGCAGCAAGATGGCGGCAGGGGGCCTGTCCTGTGGCACCTTGTAGCAGCGGTACTGGTAGAGTAGCACCAGGAAGAGGGTCATGACCACGATGACGCTGGTCATCACCACAGAGTTCAGCACAGAGTTGAGGAGGCGGCGGCCTACAGAGGAAGTCTGCTCCGTGAAGGGCGTGTAGATCCTATGGGGGGAGGGAGGAGGAGCCGTGAGAGGGGGAGGGGCAGAGCTGGGCGTGGTCACCTACAGCTGCTGGTCGCTCCTCTGGCTGTAGAAGGTGATGGACTTGATGGTGACCACCACCACCAGCATGCACACAGTCACCGGGATGAAGAGCATGATCACGTGCTTGGCGCCATACTTCAGGGTTAGCTCCTCCTCTTCCTCTTCCTCCTCCTATCACAAGCACTCGTCACATCACTCTCCCACACGCACAGGCTCCACCCACTTTTACCCTTTTGGGCGGGCCATCTTGCTCCGGTCTGTAGGACGGCACCGCCGGACTCTCTGATGGGACCAGCGCCGTCCTCTCCGTGTAGGCGTCATCTTCGCTGTCGGACACGTTCATGGCCACGCCCCCAACGCCGTCCGCGACTCCTGCTGGCCAGCACGTGTAATAATCAATAGCTGCTAACTGACTATGCTAATGCTAACCAAGTGTACGTTAGTGACAATTCAATTGCTGCTAACTGACTATGCTAATGCTAACATAGTATATAGAATAGAATAGAATAGAGTTTTATTGTCATTATTGCAATGAACAGGTTCAAAGAACAACGAAATTGGAGCAGATCCTCCTAAGGTGCATGTACAATATGGTAGTATAAATAGTAAAAAAAAAGATAGAGATGACGGATGTATCTATGTATATGTACATATATCCACACAGATGCATATCTGCATGCATATGAATATATATATACACATACATATAACATTATTGCACATTGTAGTCCGAAAAAATTGAAACAAAATTTAAACATTACCCATGAGGACATGATGGACATATTGTGCTCACTCAGTGCCTGTTTAATGCTACTATGGCTCTTGGGTAAAAGCTGTTTTTTAGTCTATTGGTGCTCGCTTTTAGCACCCTGTAGCGTCTGCCTGAGGGTAGCAGTTCCAGGTGGCTGTGCCCGGGGTGGAATGGGTCTTTCAGGATGCTCTGTGCTTTCCTGAGACAGTGGGAGCTGTACAGGTATATGTTGGTTACCAGCTATAAACGTGTTAACATATACTTGGTTAGCATTAGAATAGTTGGTTACCGGCTACAAACGGTAACGTATAACTGACATATATTAGCTTAGTCATGAACTAATTCACATAACCGAAATATACTAGGTTAGCTACTAACTAATTCACGTAACTGACATATACTTTGTTAGCTACTAATTAACATAAATGACAGATATTAGGTTAGCTTGATTGAAACTTTTATTAGTACAAACCTTGTTTCCATATGAGTCGGGAAATTGTGTTATATGTAAATATAAACAGAATACAATGATTTGCAAATCCTTTTCAACCCATATTCAGTTGAATATGCTAAAAAGACAACATATTTAATGTACAAACTGATTCAAACTGATTTTTTTTTTTGCAAATAATAATTAGCTTAGAATTTCGTGGCTGCAACACGTGCCAAAGTAGTTGGGAAAGGGCATGTTCACCACTCTGTTACATCACTCAATAAACGTTTGGGAACTGAGGAAACTAATTGTTGAAGCTTTGAAAGTGGAATTCTTTCCCATTCTTGTTTTATGTAGAGCTTCAGTCGTTCAACAGTCCGGGGTCTCCGCTGTCTTATTTTACGCTTCATAATGCGCCACACATTTTCCATGGGAGACAGGTCTGGACTGCAGGCGGGCCAGGAAAGTACCTGCACTCTTTTACTACGAAACCACGCTGTTGTAACACGTGGCTTGGCATTGTCTTGCTGAAATAAGCAGGGGCGTCCATGATAACGTTGCTTGGATGACAACATATGTTGCTCCAAAACCTGTATGGACCATTCAGCATTAATGGTGCCTTCACAGATGTGTAAGTTACCCATGCCTTGGGCACTAAAACACCCCCATGCGCAGTGGTAGAGTGGCCGTGCACAACCCGAGGGTCCCTGGTTCAAATCCCACCTAGTACCAACCTTGTCACGTCCGTTGTGTCCTGAGCAAGACACTTCACCCTTGCTCCTGATGGGTGCTGGTTGGCGCCTTGCATGGCAGCTCCCTCCATCAGTGTGTGAATGTGTGTGTGAATGGGTAAATGTGGAAGTAGTGTCAAAGCGCTTTGAGTACCTTGAAGGTAGAAAAGCGCTATACAAGTACAACCCATTTATCATTTATTTATTATATCATCACACATGCTGGCTTTTCAACTTTGCGCCTATAACAATCCGGATGGTTCTTTCCCCCTTTATTCTGGAGGACACCACGTCCTCTGTTTGCAAATATAATTTGAAATATGGACTCATCAGACCACAGAACACCTTTACACTTTGCATCAGTCCATCTTAGATGAGCTCGGGCCCAGCGAAGCCAGCGGCGTTCCTGGGTGTTGTTGATAAATGGCTTTGGATTTGCATAGTACAGTTTTAACTAGCACTTACAGATGTAGCGACCAACTGTAGTTACTGACAGTGGTTTTATGAAGTGTTCCTGAGATGTGGTGATATCCTTTACACACTGATGGTCTGTTTTTGGTGCAGTACCGCCTGAGGGATCAAAGGTCCATAATATCATCGCTCACGTTCAGTGATTTCTTCAGATTCTCTGAACCTTTTGATGATTTTATTAACCATATACGGTAGAATCCCTTAATTCCTTGCAATAGCTCGTTGAGAAATATTGTTCTAAAACTGTTCGACAATTTGCTTACAAATTGGTGACCTTCACCCCATCCTTGTTTGTAAATTACTTAGCATTTCATGGAAGCTGTTTTTATACCCAATAATGAAACCCCCCTGTTCCTAATTAGCCTGCACACCTGTGGGATGTTCCAAATAAGTGTTTGATGAGCATTCCTCAACTTTATCAGAATTATTATAAATGGTTGATTTATATAGGCTAGTACCTTACTAGCCTATATAAATCAACCATTTATAAATACACTTCAGTAGGCTAAATGAACCTCTTCGACATATTTATCAGTATTTATTGCCACCTTTCCCAACTTCTTTGTCACGTGTTGCTGGCATCAAATTCTAAAGTTAATGATTATTTGCACAAATTTTTTTTTTATGAGTTTGAACATCAAATATGTTGTCTTTGTAGCTTATTCAACTGAATATGGGTTGAAAAGTATTTGCAAATCATTGTATTCTGTTTATATTTACATCTAACACAATTTCTCAACTCATATGGAAACGGGGTTAGTAGATTGCACAGTACAGTACATACAGTACAATTGAGCACTAAATGGTAACACCTCAATAAGTTTTTCAACTTCTTTAAGTCGGGGTCCAATCGGTTAGTTACTAACTAATTCAAGTAACTGACTTATACTATGATAACTACTAACTCTTTCACATAAATGACATATACTAGGTTAGCCACTAACTAGTTCACGTAACTGACATATACTAGATTAGCTACTAATTCACATAACTGACATATACTAGGTTACCTATGAAGTAGTTCACATAACTGACATATGCTAGGTTAGCTACTAACCAGTTCACGTAACTGACATATACTAGGTTATCTATGAACTAGTTAACATAACTGACATATACTAGGTTAGCTACAAACTAGTTCACATAACTGACATATACTAGGTTAGCTACTAACTAATTCACATAACTGACATATACTAGGTTAGCTAAAACTAGCTCACATAACTGACATATACTAGGTTATCTATGAACTAGTTCACATAACTGACATATACTATGTTAGCTACTAACTAGTTCACATAACTGACATATACTAGGTTAGCTACTAACTAATTCACATAACTGACATATACCAGGTTATCTATGAAGTAGTTCACATAACTGACATATGCTAGGTTAGCTACTAACTAATTCACATAACTGACATATACTAGGTTACCTATGAAGTAGTTCACATAACTGACATATGCTAGGTTAGCTACTAACTAGTTCACGTAACTGACATATACTAGGTTATCTATGAACTAGTTAACATAACTGACATATACTAGGTTAACTACAAACTAGTTCACGTAACTGACATATACTAGGTTAGCTAGTAACTAGTTCACATAACTGACATATACTAGGTTAGCTACTAACTAATTCACATAACTGACATATACTAGGTTAACTACAAACTAGTTCGCGTAACTGACATATACTAGGTTAGCTACTAACTAGTTCACATAACTGACATATACTAAGTTAGCTACTAACTAGTTCACATAACTGACATATACTAGGTTAGCTACTAACTAACCGACGTAACTAGTTCAGCGTGTTGAAGTTAAGAGATATTATTGAATAAAAAACGAGTCAGTGAATAAAGGGAAAGTGTTTGTGTTGTTATCTAATGAAGAAGAATAGTGAATACAAAGCAAGAAAATCAATAAAAGTTTTTGTCTTCCTGTCGGAGAAAAAGGACAAGAAGAGATTGACGGTCGCACCGGAAGTGAATATAAAAAGCCGCAAAAAGGACGTTGAGTTACATCACAGTGTCGGTCGACCTTTAAATATGTTCGACATTCAAGTTGTCACAAAAGTTGGGTCAGAAAAAGAAAAGTTTACCTGATTTGTTGGCAAAATCACACCGAGCGCCGCAGTCACAACCCGGAAGTCAGTGGTCAGCTGACACCACGTCACGTGATTGCCGGTGACGTCACGTGTTTTCCACTGAAGCGCCTTTCATGATCGCAGGGCCAGAAAAAGATGAATGTTTGAGTCATGTGTTGTTACAAGCAGAGGTGGGACCAAGTCCCGAGTCAAGTCCCGAGTCAAAACTGGAAAGACTCCAGTCAATTCAGTCCTGCATTTTGATTTTCCAGTCATTTTAAGTCATTTTAACCAGAGACTAATATATTAACACAGATTGTGCATGATTTTAAAACGCTGTATCTATTTATCAAAACAAGTGCATTTGAAATTGCAGGAAAAGAAAAAAGTGCTGAGATTGCACTTCATTGTCGCAACATTAAAGGCCTACTGAAAGCCACTACTAGCCACCACGCAGTCTGATAGTTTATATATCAATGATGAAATATTAACATTGCAACACATGCCAATATGGCCGCTTTAGTTTACTAAATTGCAATTTTAAATTTCCCGTGGCGTTTCTTGTTGAAAACGTCGCAGAATGATGACGCGTGTTTGTGACGTCTCGGGTTGGAGGGGACATATTAGCCCAGCACCAAACAGGGCTAAAAGTCGTCTCTTTTCATCGCATAATTACACAGTAATTTGGACATCTGTGTTGCTGAATCTTTTGCAATTTGTTCAATTAATAATGGAGACGTCAAAGAAGAATGCTGTTGTTATAAAGCGGTGGATTGCAGCTGCCTTTAGCAACCGAGACACAGCCGCTGTTTCTTTGTTTGTTGTGAAGCTTTAACACAGAGCGGTCAAGCCAACATGTTTCTCTACGTCAGGGGTCACCAACACCAGGTCGCCCGTAAGGACCAGATGAGTCGCCCGCTGGCCTGTTCTAAAAATAGTTCAAATAGCAGCACTTACCAGTGAGCTGGATCTATTTTTTAAATTGTATTTATTTACTAGCAAGCTGGTCTCACTTTGCTCGACATTTTTAATTCTAAGAGATACAAAACTCAAATAGAATTTGAAAATCCAAGAAAATATTTGAAAGACTTGGTCTTCACTTGTTTAAATAAATTCATTTATTTTTTTTACTTTGCTTCTTATAACTTACAGAAAGACAATTTTAGAGAAAAAATACAACCTTAAAAATGATTTTAGGATTTTTAAACACATATAACTTTTTACCTTTTAAATTCCTTCCTCTTTCTTTCCTGACAATTTAAATCAATGTTCAAGTAAATTTATTTTTTGATTGTA
This sequence comes from Nerophis ophidion, assembly GCF_033978795.1. Lineage (NCBI taxonomy): Eukaryota > Metazoa > Chordata > Actinopteri > Syngnathiformes > Syngnathidae > Nerophis > Nerophis ophidion. Next base: position 36,375,120 of record NC_084630.1, on the reverse strand, counting down.
AAGAATAATAAATACATTTTAATGTAATTCTTCATTTTAGCTTCTGTTTTTTCGATGAAGAATATTTGTGAAATATTTCTTAAAACTTATTTGGATTAAAATTTAAAAAAAATATTCTGGCAAATGTAGAAAATCTTTAGAATAACATTTAAATGTTATTTCAAAGTTTTTTGAATTTCTTTTAAATTTTTTGTTCTGGAAAATCTAGAAGAAATAATGATTTGTCTTTGTTAGAAATATAGCTTGGTCCAATTTGTTATATATTCTAACAAAGTGCAGATTGGATTTTAACCTATTTAAAACATGTCATCAAAATTCTAAAATTAGTCTTAATCAGGAAAAATTACTGATGTTCCATAAATTTTTTATTTTTATTTTTTCAAAAAGATACAAATTAGCTCGTTTTTTTCTTCTTTTTTTGGTTGAATTTTGAATTTTAAAGAGTCCAAATTGAAGATAAACTATGTTTCAAAATTTTATTTAATTTTTTTCCCTGTTTTGTCCTCTTTTAAACCGTTCAATTAAATGTTTTTTTCATCATTTATTCTCTACAAAAAAACCTTCCGTAAAAGGAAAAAAAATGTACGACAGAATGACAGACAGAAATACACATTTGTGTATTGATATAGATTTATTTATTTAAGGTTAATTGAGCAAATTGGCTATTTTTGGCAATTTATTTAAATGTGTATCAAACTGGTAGCCCTTCGCATTAATCAGTACCCAAGAAGTAGCGACCCCTGCTCTACATCAACCAGCATGTTTTTGGATGGGAAAATTGTGATATATGTCTTACCGGCCATCAGTGGATTATTTGTCCTCCTGCAGCAGCTGTTTAAAAGGCAGCTGTGAGCTTGGCTTCTCTCTGAGACACTGCGTCTTCACCGCAGCCATCCGACCTCGAGGTATGTCTTTACAATCTCACTAAAACACTATTAAAACAATAAGCAGATAAGGGATCTTCCAGAACTAGCCTAGTAAATGTGTCTATTTACTTCTGAAACGCCGCCTGCCGCCTCCTGGAGCTGTTGCTTATTTTCTCTTTTTCTTTTTAGTCTTTCACTCTCACTTTCCTCATCCACGAATCTTTCATCCTCGCTAAAATTAATGGGGAAATTGTCGCTTTCTCGGTCTGAATCGCTCTAGCTACTGCTAGCTATGATTGTGAACAATGTTCAGATGTGAGGAGCTCTACAACCCGTGACGTCACGCACACATCGTCTGCTACTTCCGGTACAGGCAAGGCTTTTTTATCAGCGACCAAAAGTTGCGAACTTTATCGTGGATGTTCTCTACTAAATCCTTTCAGCAAAAAAAATGGCAATATGGGGAAATGATCAAGTATGACACAAAGAATGGACCTGCTATCCCTGTTTAAATAAAAACATCTTATTTCAGTAGGCCTTTAACCAGTCATTTTAAACATTTAACTCATTTTTTTACAGGATAAACACATTTGGAAAAACAAGTGCAACTGTACTTATTTGCAGAAAAGTGTTAACATTGTGTTTCCATGGTAACTACTTCCACAGCAGTTTCCATTCTGTCTCATTGAGCTCATCTCATACTGTATATGTGTTGATGTGAAAAACATAAATACATGAACATAACAATGAAAAGAGTTGTACTTTTTACATGTCAGGGCCCTATGCAGTATGTACACATATTCTAAATATAGTATACATTTTAACCATACCTGTCACCATGAATTGATTAACGTGTTGAAAAACGTATTGGGGTGATACCATTTAGTGGTCAATTGTAGGGAATATGTACTGTACTGTACAATCTACTAATACAAGTTTCAATCAATCAATCAATAACTGAACTCTACATGCCCCTAAAGCTGACCAACACGCCGGACTGTAGTCAGTTGGAAGCGTGTCTTAATGAAATTAAACAATGGATGTCCACTAACTTTTTGCAACATAACGCCCAAAAAACGGAAATGCTGATTATCGGTCCTGCTAGACACCGACCTCTATTTAATGATACAACTTTAACATTTGACAACCAAATAATAAAACAAGGTGACTCGGTAAAAAATCTGGGTATTATCTTCCACCCAACTCTCTCCTTTGAGTCACACATTAAAAGCGTTACAAAAACGGCCTTCTTTCATCTCCGTAATATCGCTAAAATTCGCTCCATTTTGTCTACTAAAGACGCCGAGATCATTATCCATGCGTTTGTTACGTCTCGTCTCGATTACTGTAACGTATTATTTTCGGGTCTCCCCATGTCTAGCATTAAAAGATTACAGTTGGTACAAAATGCGGCTGCTAGACTTTTGACAAGAACAAGAAAGTTTGATCACATTACTCCTGTACTGTATATACCTTTATATACATACATATATACCTATACTGTATATACCTTTATATACATACATATATACCTATACTGTATATACCTTTATATATATATATACATACATATATACCTATACTGTATATACCTTTATATACATATATACATACATATATACCTGTACTGGCTCACCTGCACTGGCTTCCTGTGCACTTAAGATGTGACTTTAAGGTTTTACTAATTACGTATAAAATACTACACGGTCTAGCTCCATCCTATCTTGCCGATTGTATTGTACCATATGTCCCGGCAAGAAATCTGCCTTCAAAAGACTCCGGCTTATTAGTGATTTCTAGAGCCCAAAAAAAGTCTGCGGGCTATAGAGCGTTTTCCGTTCGGGCTCCAGTACTCTGGAATGCCCTCCCGGTAACAGTTCGAGATGCTACCTCAGTAGAAGCATTTAAGTCTCACCTTAAAACTCATCTGTATACTCTAGCCTTTAAATAGACCTCCTTTTTAGACCAGTTGATCTGCCGCTTCTTTTCTTTCTCCTATGTCCCCCCCTCCCTTGTGGAGGGGGTCCGGTCCGATGACCATGGATGAAGTGCTGGCTGTCCAGAGTCGAGACCCACGATGGACCGCTTGTTGGGACCCAGGATGGACCGCTCGCCTGTATCGGTTGGGGACATCTCTACGCTGCTGATCCGCCTCCGCTTGAGATGGTTTCCTGTGGACGGGACTCTCGCTGCTGTCTTGGATCCGCTTGAACTGAACTCTCACGGCTGTGTTGGAGCCACTATGGATTGAACTTTCACAGTATCATGTTAGACCCGCTCGACATCCATTGCTTTCGGTCCCCTAGAAGGGGGGGGGGGGTTGCCCACATCTGAGGTCCTCTCCAAGGTTTCTCATAGTCAGCATTGTCACTGGCGTCCCACTGGATGTGAATTCTCCCTGCCCACTGGGTGTGAGTTTTCCTTGCCCTTTTGTGGGTTCTTCCGAGGATGTTGTAGTCGTAATGATTTGTGCAGTACTTTGAGACATTTGTGATTTGGGGCTATATAAATAAACATTGATTGATGATTGATTGAACTTTATTTGACTATGTTTGTCTTTTTCTAGGTGGCTAAAATAGGCGGGGCTGCTGACCGCCCTCTAACGTTAGGTTACTGTGTGCGATACAGTGAGTAACATAACGTTATGTGTAGCTGCCTCATGCAACACTGCTTAAAAAAAAGGTGACGGAGAAGAGGCCAGCTTTCCCGGGTGGAAACTGCTACTTTTTTGTTGGGGCTCCTGATGAGGATTGGAGACATTTCCTACAACTACAGGACCAGTATTGTGTTGTCAATGCAAGACAGTTTTTTTTTATTTAAAAAAATACATTTTCTGCCATTTTTGGGTTTGTCAGGGCTCCAGATGAGGTTTTAAGACATTTTTTACAGCTACAGGACCAGTATTGTGGTGTTGCAGCAAAACCATTTTTTTTGTGTGTGTAAGGGTCCCCCATTTTAGGGAATAAAAGTTTTCGAAAATAATATATTTTCTGTTTTTTTCAGGTTTTGTCGGGGCTCTTGATGAGGTTTGAGACATTTCCAACAACTACAGGACCAGTATTGTGCTGTTGAAGCAAGACCGTTTTTAAAATTTTTGTGTAAGGGTCCCTCCCCCCTGACGTCATTTTTGCGGAAAAAAAAGTTTTAGAAAAAAATAAATTTTGGGCCATTTTCAGATTTTGTCAAGACTTTTGATGAGGTTTACAACTACAGGACCAGTATTGGGCTGTTGAAGCAAGTCTGTTTTTTGAATAATTTTTGTAAAGGTCCCCCCTTATGACACTTTAGTGAGAAAATGTTTTGGAAAAAATTTAATTTTCTGTCATTTTCAGATTTTGTTTGAACTCTTGATGAGGTTTTGAGACATCCCTTACAACGAGAGGACCAGTATTGTGCTGCTGATTCAAGACTGTTTTTTAAAATTATTTTTAAGTAAGGGTTATGACATTTTAGCGAAAAAAAAGTTTTCGAAAAAAATACATTTTCTGTCATTTTTTGGGGGAGGGATGAGGGGGGGGATCGGGGCTCCTGTTGAGGTTTTGAGACATTTCCCACAATTACAGGACCAGTATTGAGCTGTTAAAGCAAGGCTGTTTTGAAAATGTTTGTGTTTGGGTCCGCTCCCTTGCGACATTTTAGCAAAAAAAAGTTTTTATGTCTCAAAACATCATCAGGACTCCTTACGAAACCCGAAAATGGCAGAAAATTTATATTTTATAAAAAACCTTTTTCCACTAAAATGTCGTAAGGGGGAACTCTTACATAAAAAAATTAAAAACGGACTTGCTTCAGCAGAACAATACTGGTGCTGTAGGTGTAGGAGATGTCTCAAAACCTCATCAAGGGTCTCGACAAAACTCGAAAATGGCAGAAAATGCCTATTTTTGGAAAACTCTTTTTCACTATAATATCATAAGGGGAGACCCTTACACAAAAATAAAAAAATAAACCGACTTGCTTCAGCAGCACACTATTGGTTCTGTAGTTATAGATGTCTCAAAACCTCATCAGGAGTCCCGACAAAACCCGTAAAAAAGCAGAAAATGCATATTTTTGGAAAAATATTCTTGCTAAAATCTCATAAGAGGGGACCCTTACACAAAATTTCAAACAACTGTCTTGCTTCAGCAGCACAATACTGGTGCTGTAGTTGTAGGAGATGTCTCAAAACCTCATCAGGATTCCTAAAGAAAACTTGAAAATGGCAGAAAATGTATATTTTTTGGAAAACTTTTTTTCGCTATAATGTCGTAAGGGGGGACCCTCACACAAAAGTTTAAAAAAAACGGACTTGCTTCAGTAGCACAACAATGGTCCTGCAGTTGTAGGAGATGTCTCAAAACCTCATCAAGAGTCTCGACAAAACTTGAAAATGGCAGAAAATGTATTTTTTTCTAAAGAAAATTTCGCTATAATCTCGTAAGGGGGGAAGCAAGTTAAAAAAAAACTAACTTGCTTCAGCAGCACAATTCTGGTCCTGTACTCGTAGGAGATGTCTCAAAAACTGAAAATGGCAGAAAAAGTGGACTGTTTTTTCTTCTTCATAGAAGTCTTTGAACTGGTCTTTGTCTGGTCCCTCACCTTGGACCTGTTGGTCATGGGAGACCTACCAGGGGCATAAAAGCCCCCGGACAACATAACAACACCATGTCAGTAATATGTTTTCAGAAACTGAATGTTTCTTTATTGAACAGTAAAAATTCCAAAACAGACAACCTGATTTGAATGTGTTTACTATCGTGTGCTAAAGCTAATGCTAATATCCAAACATGTCCCCATGGGGTTTGGTCATGTGACCAAGAGCTGGGTGTCCATGTTGGAGCAGACTAGAAGCCTTGGATGTGACAGTAGGCCTCCAGTGAGGACAAGATGATGTACATCAACCACAGACTGAAGAACAAAGCCGTGGTCAACATCTTGGGCACCCGCGGCCCGCCCAGTTCTCCGCCGATCCCGGGTCGGCGCCGGTAGAGGAGGACGGCGATGCAGATGAAGGCGAAAATGGTGAAGAGCGTGACAGAGAAGGCCAGCGTTCCCGGGTCCACCTTGAACTCCTGGTTCTTGGAGTAATGGTAGACGGCAGCAATGGACCAGGCCACACCGATGCCCAGGAACACATTGACGGCGTTACTTCCAGTCACGTTGCCGATGGAGGCGTCGGCGTACTGGTCTTGGCAGGCCGACGTCTTGCTGGCAAAGGTGTCTGGTGAAAACACAGCAAGGTGTAAAGTGACAGGCTCCCGGTTTGCTGCTGGCTCGGTGCTAGCCTGGTACTAGCCTGGTGCTGTATCTCCCTATACCAACCTGGTAGTAGCCTATCACTAGCCTGGTATCTGCCTAGTACTAGCCTGTTAGCTGCCTAGTGCCAGCCTGGTACTTGCCTGGCTCTAGCCTGGTATCTGCCTAGTGCCAGCCTGGTACTAGCCTGTTAGCTGCCTAGTGCTGGCCTGGTACTAGCCTGGTAATAGCCTGGTATTAGCCTGGCACTAGCCTGGTACCTGCATAGTGCCAGCCTGGTACTAGCCTGGCACTAGCCTGGTATTTGCCTAGTGCCAGCCTGGTACTAACCTGGTACTAGCCTGTTATTTGCCTAGTGCCGGCCTGGTACTAGCCTGGCACTAGCTTGGTATCCGTCTAGTTCCAGCCTTGTACTAGCTTGGCACTAACCTGGTATTTGCCGAGTGCCAGCCTGGTACTAGCCTGGTATCTGCCTAGTGCCAGCCTGGTGCTAGCCTGGTACTAGCCTGGAACTAATCAGGAACTAACCTGGTGCCTGCGTGGTACTAGCCTGGTGCTAAGCAGGTACTAACCTGATGGCAGCCTGGTAGTAGCCTTGTGGCAAGCAGGTACTAACCTGGTACAGAGGTGCCCAAGGCAACAAAGACCACGGCGGTGACAGAGTCCTTGAGGCCCACGGTGCAGCCAAAGTGAGAGGCCAGGTCCCCGATGATGGCGGTCAACACCCCGATGATAATGATGGACACCAGGAAGCAGGGCCAACCCCTGCAGTAGTCTGTAGGCGGGACTAAAGCAAACAGAAGCTTCCAGAAGACAGTCAGGAAGTGAAGCACATGGTCCAGACTGGAGGGAACCTTCTTCTCTTCTTCTTTATCATCATCATCATCACCTGAACACGACATGACACCTCAGTACTACATATACACAGTACAACTGACATACAGTACTACATATACACATTAATCCATCCTTCCATCTTCAACAGCTTATCCGGAATCTGGTCGCAGGGACAACAGCTCCAGCAGAGATCCCCAGACTTCCTTCTTCAGAGCCACACTAGCAACTTCCTCCTGGGGAATCTCAAAGTGTTCCCAGGCAAAAGAGAAGATGTAACCCCCCCATCTGGTCCTTGGCCTTCGCAGTGGGACGTGCAAGGAGGACCTCCCCAGGAAGACGCTGGTGAGGCATCCGCACTGGATGCCCGAACCACCTAAGCTTGCTCCTTTCCAAGCGAAGGAGCAGCAGCTCTACTCCAAGTCTTTCTTGAGTGACTCAACTTTTCACCCTATCTCTAAGGGAGATGCCAGCCACCCTTCTGAGGACACTCATTTTGACTGCTTGTTAAAGTACCAATGATTGTCACACACACACACTTGGTTAGGCGAAATTATTCCCTGCATTTGACCCTTGATGACCCCCTGGGAGGTGAGGGGAGCAGTCAGCAGCAGCGGTGGCCATGCCCGGGAATCATTTTTGGTGATTTAACCCCCAATTCCAACCTTTGATGCGGAAGGTCAAGCAGGGAGGTAATGGCTCCCATTTTTCTTATAGTCTTTGGAACGACTCGGCCGGTAAGAACTCACAACCTACCGATCTCAGAGTGGACACTAACCACTAGGCCGCTGTATCCACGATCTGATTCTTTTGGTCATGACCCACACTTCATGACCATAGAGGTAAGAGTAAGAATGTAGATAGCTCGGTAGACCGAGAGTTTTGCCTTCTGGCTCCTTTCTCGTTTGGTGCCAACAGTGCGGCAAAGAGACTGCAATACTGCCCCAGCTGCTCTGATTCTCCGACTGATTTCCTTCTCCATCTTTCCCTCACTCGTGAACAAGACCCAACAACAAGACCCCAAGATACTTAAACTCCTCCACCTGGGACAGAGCCTCGTTCTCTACCTAGACTGCGCAACCATCAGTTTCCTGCTGAGAACCATGGCCTCAGATTTGGAGATGCTGATCCTCATTCCAGCCGCTGAACACTCGGCTGCGAACCGATGCCGTGAGAACTGAAGGTCACGAATCGAAGATGCCATCAGGACCACATCTTCTGTTTTTTTTTGTTGTTTTTTTTTTTTTTTTCCAAGATGGCGCTGCTGTAGTGGCTGCTGTAGGCAGGAGCTCTGTGCTCTTGTGTCATCCTTTTGTGTTTCCCTCTTGTTTTCATGTCTTATTATATTTTTTTGCCTTTTGGTCCGGGACCCTTTGGGACTGTGTGACAAGGGGTGCCACTTTCGTGACCTCTGTGGTGCTTTTTTTGTGGACTTCTGGATCTGCCTCCCGGGAGCCTTTTGGCCATGGAGACCAGCTGCTGGGTGTCTGCCACACCGGAGTCCGTTTGGAGGGACTGGAGGAGATGCGGATGAGGGGACAGGACTGCAGAGTTTGGAGGGACTGGAGGAGATGCGGATGAGGGGACAGGACTGCAGAGTTTGGAGGGACTGGAGGAGATGCGGATGAGGGGACAGGACTGCGGAGCTGGCACTGAGCGCTGGGACGGAGAGGCTTCGCAGTGTCTTGGCTGGGTGAGCAGGTGTCGGACACCTCAGTCACCTTGGACGTATCCTCGCTCATCCATGCGGACTGGACACTGGCCGAGAGTGGACTCTGCTGTCTTGGTTGCTTTGTTGGGTCTGCTCCTGTCTCTGGCCATGCTCCCTCCACCCCAGCAGACGATGGCGTGGAACACCGCAGAGGCCACCACAGTGGATATGTTTCTTTTAGTTGTTATTCATAGCTGTATGTAGAAGTGTCTGCTTGTATCTGCTGCTTTAATGTCTTTAATGTCCTCTGTGTTCTTTGATGTTTGATGTTTCCCTTTTACAAACATGGAAGAGGGATGTGTACCATGGCTATGAGTTGTTGTTTTATTTATTTTTTATTTTTTTTTATTTTTTCCCTTGGCCTCAGTCTGCACCTCCTCTCCAGGGCCCAGGCAAAGACCGATTTTTTTATTTATTTTTTATTTTATTTTAATCTTCTATTCCCCCCCCCCTTTGTTTACCTTTATCTCATCTTTTTTGTAAGGGGCGCTGGAAGCCGGCAGACCCGTCAGCGATCCTGTTCTGTCTCCCTGTAATGTTTGTCTAAACTTGAATGGGATTGTGCTGAAAATTTTAATTTTCCTGAAGGAACTCTCCGGAATAAATAAAGTACTATCTAATCTAATCTAATCTAAATAGCAGTGACGCAACCATAAGCCCCCCGAGACTTATACCCTCTCTGCCATGGTCACAACTCTGCCTAGAAATCCTGTACATGAAAATCACAAACAGGATAGGTAACAGTGCAGCCGTGGTGGAAACCAACCCCCACTGAAAACGGCTCTAACTTACATCCAAGTACCTGGACATAACTCTTGCTTTGGTTGTACAGAGATTGAATGGCCCCCTGCAGGGTACCTCACCCCGTACTCGCTCAGCACCTCCCACTGGATCTCCCTGGGGACCCGGTAATACGTCTTCTCCAAATCCACAAAGCACATGAAGACTGGATAGGCATACTCCCAGGCCTTTTCCAGGATTCCCCCAAGAGTAAAGAGCCAATCAGTTGTTCCACGACCAGGACAGACTCCACATTGAATCTGAGGTTTGACTATCGGCCGTACCTTCCTTTCCAGTACCTTGGCGTAAACTTTCCCAGCAAGGCTGAGTAGTGTGATACCCCTGTAATTAGCAAACACCACCCCAGTCTGCCTCTCCCTCGGCACTGACCCAGACTTCCACACAATTTTGAAAAGACCTATCAACCAAGACAGCCCCTCAACACCCAGAGCCTTCAGAATTTCTGGACGGATCTCGTCAACCCCCGGAGCTGTGCCACTGTGGTGATGTCTGAGAGATCGACGTCAAACCCCCATCATCCTCAGGCTCTGCTCCTGTCAGGGAGGGTGTGTCTGATGTAGATGGGTTCAGGAATTCCTCAAAGTGCTCTTTCCAACGCCCTACGACTTTTTCACTTGAAGTCAGCAGAATACAAAAACACAGTACTACTTATATACAGTATTACATAAACACAGTACTAAATATATACAGTACTACATATACCCAGTTGTAATTATATACAATGCTACATACACACAGTACTACTTATATACAGTACTGGATAAACACAGTACTACATATATACAGTACTACTAAGTGTTACCATAATGTCAGAAGTAAGAGTTACCTTAATGTCAGAAGTGTTACCGTAATGTCAGAAGTAAGTTTTACCATAATGTCAGAAGTAAGAATTACCATAATGTCAGAAGTAAGAATTACTGTAATGTCAAAATTAAGAGTTACCTTAATTTCAGAAGTGAGTGTTACTGTAATGTCAGAAGTAAGTTTTACCGTAATGTCAGAAGTAAGCAGAGGTGGGTAATAACGCGCTACATTTACTCCGTTACATCTACTTGAGCAACTTTTGGGATAAATTGTACTTCTAAGAGTAGTTTTTATGCAACATACTTTTACTTTTACTTGAGTATATTTATAAAGAAGAAACGCTACTTTTACTCCGCTCCATTTATCTACATTCAGCTCGCTACTCGCTACTTTTTTTTTATCGATCTCTTAATGCACGCTTTGTTTGTTTTGATTTTGTCAGACACGCATTCAAAGTAGGAACTACGCATGCCTGCGTTTCACCAATCACATGCAGTCACTGGTGACGTTGGACCAATCAAACAGAGCCAGGCGGTCACGTGACCGTCACACGTCGAATCCGACCTAAAAAAGTTGCAAAACTTATTGGGGTGTTACCATTTAGTGGTCAATTGTACAGAATATGTACTGTACTGTGCAATCTACTAATACAAGTTTCAATCAATCAATCAAAAGTGTAAAAGAAAAAAGACACTTTTTATTTCAACCGTACTTCCCGTCAAAAGCCTAAAGACTGATCGCACAGTTCCTGTCTTCACAATAAAAGCACCGCTCCATCCCGCCTGCGCTAACAAAATAAGAGTCTCCGAAAGCCAGCGCAAACGAGCTAGCAAGCTACGGAGTTTGCCGCCAATGTATTTCTTGTAAAGTGTATAAAAACGAATATGGAAGCTGGACAGATAAGATGCCAAAAACCAATGACTTTCATGTGGTATTAGACAGAAAAGATGCACTTTTTTTCTCCTCCATTTGAAAACGTGGACATTATCAGCACTATACTGTCTGATTCCAATCAATACAAGTCATCAGAATCAGGTAATACACCAACTTATATTCTTGTCTTCATTAAAGATAGGAATCTATGTGTTAAACATGCATGTATATTCATTAAAACACCTTTAACATTTCAACAAAAACGGCAAAATAAAAAACTATAAATTATATACTGTATATATATATACATATATGATATGTGTGTGTATGTATATATGAGGTAGATCACCTCGACTTGGTCATTTATTAAGTAATTGATTAACGTTGAAAAACTTAAGGTGGTGTTACCATTTAGTGGTCAATTGTACAGAATATGTACTGTACTGTGCAATCTACTAATACAAGTTTCAATCAATCAATGAATGCCTACTGAGGCTATGGTGCTGTTAAGTTATTGTGGCTCAATTTGCCTTATTTTATATTTTTATTCTAATGAATTATTATTTAATATATAATATTGTTTTAGTTGCTTAAGAGATATTCCTGGCTATGAATTTGCTCATTTCTATTTTTATGTTTTTGTGCATTATTTGTTGCCGTAATTATTAAACGAACAGGTTACTCATCAGTTACTCAGTACTTGAGTAGTTTGTTCACAACATACTTTTTACTTTTACTCAAGTAAATATTTGGATGACTACTCCTTACTTTTACTTGAGTAATAAATCTCTAAAGTAACAGTACTCTTACTTGAGTACAATTTCTGGCTACTCTTCCCAACTCTGGAAGTAAGTGTTACCGTAATGTCAGAAGTAAGTGTTACTGTAATGTCAGAAGTGTTACTGTAATGTCAGAAGTAAGTGTTACCGTCATGTCAGAAGTAAGTTTTACCGTAATGTCAGAAGTAAGTGTTACTGTAATGTCAGAAGTAAGTGTTACCGTAATGTCAGAAGTGTTACTGTAATGTCAGAAGTAAGTGTTACCGTAATGTCAGAAGTAAGTGTTACTGTAATGTCTGAAGTGTTACCGTAATGTCAGAAGTAAGTGTTACTTTAATGTCAGAAGTAAGTGTTACCGTAATGTCAGAAGTGTTACTGTAATGTCAGAAGTAAGTGTCACTGTAATGTCAGAAGTGTTACCGTAATGTCAGAAGTAAGTGTTACTGTAATGTCTGAAGTGTTACCGTAATGTCAGAAGTAAGTGTTACTGTAATGTCTGAAGTGTTACCGTAATGTCAGAAGTAAGTGTTACTGTAATGTCAGAAGTAAGTGTTACTGTAATGTCTGAAGTGTTACTGTAATGTCAGAAGTAAGTGTTACTGTAATGTCAGAAGTAAGTGTTACCGTAATGTCAGAAGTGTTACTGTAATGTCAGAAGTAAGTGTTACTGTAATGTCAGAAGTAAGTGTTACTGTAATGTCAGAAGTGTTGCCGTAATGTCAGAAGTAAGTGTTACTGTAATGTCTGAAGTGTTACCGTAATGTCAGAAGTAAGTGTTACTGTAATGTCAGAAGTAAGTGTTACCGTAATGTCAGAAGTAAGTGTTAATGTAATGTCAGAAGTAAGTGTTAATGTAATGTCAGAAGTAAGTGTTACTGTAATGTCAGAAGTAAGTGTTAATGTAATGTCAGAAGTAAGTGTTACCGTAATGTCAGAAGTAAGTGTTACTGTAATGTCAGAAGCAAAGGGCAATGAATCAAGTTGTTTGCCTGCAGTGACTGTCATGGCGTCCACAAACTGTTGCCTCCATGATGTTGTTCCTATCAGCACGGCCAGTCTGGTCTTCTTCATCACTTTGTCCACCGCACTCTGGAACACACGTGCCATTGATTGATTATTGATAATGGATTACTATCAGGTCACGATCACACATTTGCTTCCAGCTGATGGAGAAGAACAAATTATATTCAAACAGGGCGGTCATAAGCTTCTTTCTCATTTCCCCTTGGTTCTGTTTTCAGGAAGCACAGTAATGCATTTCATGTTTATGCTGATGAGGTCTCATTGACTGCCTGCACCACATCATGTTTATGCCCATGACTGCCAGATCTACTTTGCCATGGCACCAACAACACGGTCCAAGGTCTCATTGACTGCCTGCACCACATCATGTTTATGCCCATGACTGCCAGATCTACTTTGCCATGGCACCAACAACACGGTCCAAGGTCTCATTGACTGCCTGCACCACATCATGTTTATGCCCATGACTGCCAGATCTACTTTGCCATGGCACCAACAACACGGTCCAAGGTCTCATTGACTGCCTGCACCACATCATGTTTATGCCCATGACTGCCAGATCTACTTTGCCATGGCACCAACAACACGGTCCAAGGTCTCATTGACTGCCTGCACCACATCATGTTTATGCCCATGACTGCCAGATCTACTTTGCCATGGCACCAACAACACGGTCCAAGGTCTCATTGACTGCCTGCACCACATCAAGTTTATGCCCATGACTGCCAGATCTACTTTGCCATGGCACCAACAACACGGTCCAAGGTCTCATTGACTGCCTGCACCACATCATGTTTATGCCCATGACTGCCAGATCTACTTTGCCATGGCACCAACAACACGGTCCAAGGTCTCATTGACTGCCTGCACCACATCAAGTTTATGCCCATGACTGCCAGATCTACTTTGCCATGGCACCAACAACACGGTCCAAGGTCTCATTGACTGCCTGCACCACATCATGTTTATGCCCATGACTGCCAGATCTACTTTGCCATGGCACCAACAACACGGTCCAAGGTCTCATTGACTGCCTGCACCACATCATGTTCTCACATTGTTCTCACATTGTTTTCATGTTGTGTTAGCGTTGTTCTCTTGTTGTTTTCATGTTGTTTTTTAACAATGTTCTCCTTATGTTTTCATGTTGTTTTTTAACGTTGTTCTCTTGTTGTTTTCTTGTTGTTTCAACGTTGTTCTCACATTGTTCTCTTGTTTTCATGTTGTGTTTTAATGTTGTTCCCACATAGTTTTTTTATGTTGTTCTTAAAATGTTGTCATGTTGTTTTTAACTTTTCTCACGTTGTTTTGATGTTGTTCTTACATTGTCTTCACAATATCACGTTTTCACGTTATTCTCATGTTTTCACATTATTTTTACTTCGTCCTCATCTGGATTTCATTTTGTTCTTACGTTGTTTTCACGTTTTCTCAAGTTGTATTCACATTGCTTTCACATTGTCCTCATGTGGTTTTCCTGTAGTTTTCACGTTGTTTTCAGATTATTCTTGGTGGACGGTGGTTTCTGGGGCTGGATTGGTGGCCCGCCGATTCTGTTTGTTTATAATTATGTGTATTAGATATATATAAAGTGTATATACATGCATACACACACACACATATATATATATATATATATATACAGGGGCTTCACGGTGGCAGAGGGGTTAGTGCGTCTGCCTCACAATACGAAGGCCCTGAGTAGTCGGGGTTCAATCCCGGGCTCGGGATCTTTCTGTGTGGAGTTTGCATGTTCTCCCCGTGAATGCGTGGCTTCCCTCCGGGTACTCCGGCTTCCTCCCACCTCCAAAGACATGCACCTGGGGATAGGCCCCTCCCACCTCCAAAGACATGCACCTGGGGATAGGTTGACTGGCAACACTAAATGGTCCCTAGTGTGTGAATGTTGTCTATCTGTGTTGGTCCTGCGATGAGGTGTGAACTTGTCCAGGGTGAACCCTGCCTTCCGCCCGATTGTAGCTGAGATAGGCACCAGCACCCCCCGCGATCCCAAAGGGAATAAACGGTACAAAATGGATGGATGGATGGATATATATATATATATATATATATATATATATATATATATATATATATATATATATATATATATATATATATATATATATATAGTATATCCAGTAGTAATATGTATATGTGTGTGTAATTATTAGACATATTTCTATGTATATATTTATACACACACACTTACATACATACATACATACATATGTACATACATACATACATACATATATATATGTGTATATATATACACACACACACATATTAATGTGTGTATGTGTGTGTGTCATTGCCTGAAAAAATAAAATAAATAAATAAAATTATATATATAGATACATAGCAAGATAAATAGATAGATAGATGGATAGATGGATAGATAGATAGATAGATAGATAGATGGATAGATAGATAGATAGTACTTTATTGATTCCTTCAGGAAAATTAAAATTCCAGCAGCAGTGTACAGAGTTGAGATCAATTTAAAAAAAGTAAAAGGTAAATAATGGGGGTTTAAATGGAAACAAAATAGAGAAATATTACAATAAGAATAAAAAATAAAAAGCAACAATGGGAATCAAATTATAACAGTAAAATAAGAATATAACAAAACAAAGTAGGCAGTAGTGACTATATATATATATATATATATATATATATATATATATATATATATATATATATATATATATATATATATATATATATATATATATATATATATATAAACCCCATTTCCATATGAATTGAGAAATTGTGTTAGATGTAAATATAAACAGAATACAATGATTTGCAAATCCTTTTCAAGCCATATTCAGTTGAATATGCTACAAAGACAACATATTTGATGTTCAAACTCATAAACTTTATTTTTTTTGCAAATAATCATTTATTGTAGAATTTCATGGCTGCAATACGTGCCAAAGTAGTTGGGAAAGGGCATGTTCACCACTCTGTTACATCACCTTTTCTTTTAACAACACTCAATAAACGTTTGGGAACTGAGGAAACTAATTGTTGAAGCTTTGAAAGTGGAATTCTTTCCCATTCTTGTTTTATGTAGAGCTTCAGTCCTTCAACAGCCCGGGGTTTCCGCTGTCCTGTTTTACGCTTCATAATGCGCCACATATTTTCCATGGGAGACAGGTCTGGACTGCAGGCGGGCCAGGAAAGTACCCGCACTCTTTTACTACGAAGCCACGCTGTTGTAACATGTGCTGAATGTGGCTTGGCATTGTCTTGCTGAAATAAGCAGGGGCGTCCATGCAAAAAAAGGCGCTTATATGGCAGCATATGTTGTCCCAAAAGCTGTATGTACCTTTCAGCATTAATGGTGCCTTCACAGATGTGTAAGTTACCCATGCCTTGGGCACTAATGCACCCCCATACCATCACACATGCTGGCTTTTCAACTTTGCGTCGATAACAGTCTGGATCAGAGGTAGGGAACCTATGGCTCTAGAGCCAGATGTGGCTCTTTTGATGACTGCATCTGGCTCTCAGATAAATCATAACTGACATTACTTAACATGATAAGTAATTAATAATTCCGCTGGTAATCACAGTTTTAAAAATAACGTTCAAAATATAAAACATTCTCATACATTTTAATCCATCCATCTGTTTTCTACCTCACCTGTTCAAGAAGTCGCATTAATGGTAAAAAGTATTTTATTTATCATCAGTGAGCTTCCGAATAACAATTTTATTAAAAAGAATAACAGATTATGTGAAGATCTGTCACTTCATTTCTGTTTTGTATTTACTTCCCATCAATGCTCTTATTTTGTTTCCATTTCCTGCTTGTCCCACTAGGCACTGTGTTTTTTTCCCTCACCTGCTGTTGATTGGCAGCCGGTCCACACCTGCTGCCTATCAGCATGTTTCTATTTATGCTTGTCTCAGGCGCTCCTCAGGGCTCGAGGATTGACTATTGTTTGGAACTGTACATGCAAGACTGCTTCATTCTCCTCTGTTGATGATATTAAAAGCATCTTACCTGCTCTTCGCTCTCCGGGTTCCTGCATCTTGTCGCCACTGCTGCCATGGGAGTTTGTGACATAAATGTTGGTCTTACATAAATATGCAGACATTTAGGTGTATTCAGTGTTAAAAAATGTTATATGGCTCTCACGGAAATACTTTTTAAAGTATTTGGCTTAAATGGTTCTCTCAGCCAAAAAGGTTCCCGACCCCTGGTCTGGATGGTTCGCTTCCCCTTTGATCCGGATGACACAATGTCGAATATATCAATTTGAAATGTGGACTCGTCAGACCACAGAACACTTTTCCACTTTGTATCACTCCGTCTTAGATGATCTCGGGCCCAGAGAAGCCGGCGGCGTTTCTGGATGTTGTTGATATATGGCTTTCGCTTGGCATAGTAGAGCTTTAACTTGCACTTACAGATGTAGCGACCAACTGTATTTAGTGACAGTGGTTTTCTTAAGTGTTCCTGAGCCCATGTGGTGATATCCTTTAGAGATTGATGGCGTTTTTTGATACAATGCTGTCTGAGGGATCGAAGGTCACGGTCATTCAATGTTGGTTTCCGGCCATGCTGCTTACGTGCAGTGATTTTTACAGATTCTCTGAACCCATCCATCCATCCATTTTCAACCGCTTATTGTCTTTGGGGTCGCTGGGGGTGCTGGTGCCTATCTCAGCTACAATCGGGCGGAAGGCGGTGTACACCCTGGACAAGTCGCCACCTCATCGCAGGGCCAACACAGATAGACAACATTCACACACTAGGGACCATTTAGTGTTGCCGATCAACCTATCCCCAGGTGCATGTCTTTGGAGGAGGGAGGGGCCTATCCCCAGGTGCATGTCTTTGGAGGTGGGAGGAAGCCGGAGTACCCGGAGGGAACCCACGCATTCACGGGGAGAACATGCAAACTCCACACAGAAATATCCCGAGCCCGGGATTGAACCCCAGACTACTCAGGACCTTCGTATTGTGAGGCAGACGCACTAACCCCTCTGCCACCGTGAAGCCCATTCTCTGAACCTTTTGATGATATTATGGAGAGTAGATGTTGAAATCCCCAAATTTCTTGCAATTGCACTTTGAGAAAGGTTGTTCTTAAACTGTTTGCTCACGCAGTTGTGGACAAAGTGGTGTACCTCGCCCCATCCTTTCTTGTGAATTACTTAGCATTTCATGGAAGCTGTTTTTATAGCCAATCATGGCACCCACCTGTTCCCAATTAGCCTGCACACCTGTGGGATGTTCCAAATAAGGGTTTGATGAGCATTCCTCAACTTTATCAGTATTTATTGCCACCTTTCCCAACTTCTTTGTCACGTGTTGCTGGCAACAAATTCTAAAGTTAATGATTATTTGCAAAAAAAAACTCTTTATGAGTTTGAACATCAAATATGTTGTCTTTGTAGCATATTCAACTGAATATGGCTTGAAAAGGATTTGCAAATCATTGTATTCTGTTTATATTTACATCTAACACAATTTCCCAACTCAAATGGAAACGGGGTTTGTATGTATGTGTTTATGTGTACATGACACCAGATATTTACTTTTATTATTATTTTATTATATTATTTTTGAGTTGTTTATTATATTTAATTTTTTCTGTCTTTCTGAAGTTGTTTTAGTACTATGTACCATGTTTCCTGAGGGAATATATTGCAGTTTTGGTGCACTTTAAAATGTTCTGACTCAGTTGGAGCCAATACGTTGTTCTCTGGAGGTACAGATACGTCCATGCAGGCGCACGCTACTCTACATGCTAATGTGGCTATATGCTAACACCACTAAGAGACACTACTCTACATGCTAATGTGGCTATATGCTAACACAGCTAAGAGACACTACTCTACAAGCTAATGTGGCTATATGCTAACACCACTAAGAAACAGTACTTTACATGCTAATGTGGCTATATGCTAACACAGCTAAGAGACACTACTCTACAAGCTAATGTGGCTATATGCTAACACCACTAAGAAACAGTACTTTACATGCTAATGTGGCTATATGCTAACACCACTAAGAAACAGTACTTTACATGCTAATGTGGCTATATGCTAACACCACTAAGAAACAGTACTTTACATGCTAATGTGGCTATATGCTAACACCACTAATAAACAGTTCTTTACATGCTAATGTGGCTATATGCTAACACAGCTAAGAGACACTACTCTACAAGCTAATGTGGCTATATGCTAACACCACTAAGAAACAGTACTTTACATGCTAATGTGGCTATATGCTAGCACCACTAAGAAACCGTACTTTACATGCTAATGTGGCTATATGCTAACACCACTAAGAAACAGTACTTTACATGCTAATGTGGCTATATGCTAACACAGCTAAGAGACACTACTCTACAAGCTAATGTGGCTATATGCTAACACCACTAAGAAACAGTACTTTACATGCTAATGTGGCTATATGCTAACACCACTAAGAAACAGTACTCAACATGCTAATGTGGCTATATGCTAACACAACAGATACCTTAAACTCGTACGACTCTTCGATGATGATTTCCACTTTGGTGTATTGGCCCAACTGAGGTAGACCCATCTGTGCGATGCGCCTCTCCTGGTCCTCCTTGGTGGCCACACCCTGGCCGCCTGTTACGAGAGACACAGACTGAAGATGGCCACAGTAGCACAGTCAGGTGTAGGTAGCACAGTCGGGTGTAGGTAGCACAGTCGGGTGTGGGTAGCAGAGTCAGGTGTAGGTAGCACAGTCAAGTGTAGGTAGCACAGTTGGCTATAGGTAGCACAGTAGGGTGTAGGTAGCACAGGAGGGTGTAGGTAGCACAGTCGGGTGTGGGTAGCAGAGTCAGGTGTAGGTAGCACAGTCAAGTGTAGGTAGCACAGTTGGCTATAGGTAGCACAGTAGGGTGTAGGTAGCACAGGAGGGTGTGGGTAGCACAGGAGGGTGTGGGTAGCACAGTAGGGTGTAGGTAGCACAATAAGGTGTAGGTAGCAGAGTCGGGTGTAGGTAGCACAGTCGGGTGTAGGTAGCACAGTCGGTTGTGTCTAGCACAGTTGGTTGTGACTAGCACAGTAGGTCGTGACTAGCACAGTCGGTTGTGACTAGCACAGTAGGTCGTGACTAGCACAGTCGGTTGTGACTAGCTCAGTGGGTCGTGTCTAGCACAGTAGGTTGTGACTAGCACAGTAGGTTGTGACTAGCTCAGTGGGTCGTGACTAGCAAAGTCGGTTCTAACTAGCACAGTAGGTCGTGACTAGCACAGTCGGTTGTGACTAGCACAGTAGGTTGTGACTAGCTCAGTGGGTCGTGACTAGCACAGTAGGTTGTGACTAGCACAGTAGGTTGTGACTAGCTCAGTGGGTCGTGACTAGCAAAGTCGGTTGTAACTAGCACAGTAGGTCGTGACTAGCACAGTCGGTTGTGACTAGCACAATAGGTCGTGGCTAGCACAGTAGGTTGTGACTAGCTCAGTGGGTCGTGACTAGCACAGTAGGTTGTGACTAGCACAGTAGGTCGTGACTAGCACAGTCGGTTGTGACTAGCACAGTCGGTTGTGACTAGCACAGTAGGTTGTGACTAGCTCAGTGGGTCGTGACTAGCACAGTCGGTTGTGACTAGCACAATAGGTCGTGGCTAGCACAGTAGGTTGTGACTAGCTCAGTGGGTCGTGACTAGCACAGTAGGTTGTGACTAGCACAGTAGGTCGTGACTAGCACAGTCGGTTGTGACTAGCACAGTAGGTTGTGACTAGCTCAGTGGGTCGTGACTAGCACAGTAGGTTGTGACTAGCACAGTAGGTTGTGACTAGCACAGTAGGTTGTGACTAGCTCAGTGGGTCGTGACTAGCAAAGTCGGTTCTAACTAGCACAGTAGGTCGTGACTAGCACAGTCGGTTGTGACTAGCACAGTAGGTTGTGACTAGCTCAGTGGGTCGTGACTAGCACAGTAGGTTGTGACTAGCACAGTAGGTTGTGACTAGCTCAGTGGGTCGTGACTAGCAAAGTCGGTTGTAACTAGCACAGTAGGTCGTGACTAGCACAGTCGGTTGTGACTAGCACAATAGGTCGTGGCTAGCACAGTAGGTTGTGACTAGCTCAGTGGGTCGTGACTAGCACAGTAGGTTGTGACTAGCACAGTAGGTCGTGACTAGCACAGTCGGTTGTGACTAGCACAGTCGGTTGTGACTAGCACAGTAGGTTGTGACTAGCTCAGTGGGTCGTGACTAGCAAAGTCGGTTGTAACTAGCACAGTAGGTTGTGACTAGCACAGTAGGTTGTGACTAGCTCAGTGGGTCGTGACTAGCAAAGTCGGTTGTAACTAGCACAGTAGGTCGTGACTAGCACAGTCGGTTGTGACTAGCACAATAGGTCGTGGCTAGCACAGTAGGTTGTGACTAGCTCAGTGGGTCGTGACTAGCACAGTAGGTTGTGACTAGCACAGTAGGTCGTGACTAGCACAGTCGGTTGTGACTAGCACAGTAGGTCATGACTAGCACAATAGGTTGTGACTAGCTCAGTGGGTCGTGACTAGCACAGTCGGTTGTGACTAGCACAGTAGGTTGTGACTAGCTCAGTGGGTCGTGACTAGCAAAGTCGGTTGTAACTAGCACAGTAGGTCGTGACTAGCACAGTCGGTTGTGACTAGCACTGTAGGTCGTGACTAGCACAGTAGGTTGTGACTAGCTCAGTGGGTCGTGACTAGCACAGTCGGTTGTGACTAGCACAGTAGGTTGTGACTAGCTCAGTGGGTCGTGACTAGCAAAGTCGGTTGTAACTAGCACAGTAGGTCGTGACTAGCACAGTCGGTTGTGACTAGCACTGTAGGTTGTGACTAGCACAGTAGGTTGTGACTAGCTCAGTGGGTCGTGACTAGCAAAGTCGGTTGTAACTAGCACAGTAGGTCGTGGCTAGCACAGTAGGTCGTGACTAGCACAGTAGGTTGTGACTAGCACAGTAGGTTGTGACTAGCACAGTCGGTTGTGACTAGCACAGTCGGTTGTGACTAGCACAGTAGGTCGTGACTAGCACAGTAGGTTGTGACTAGCACAGTAGGTTGTGACTAGCACAGTCGGTTGTGACTAGCACAGTAGGTTGTGACTAGCACAGTAGGTTGTGACTAGCACAGTCAGTTGTGACTAGCACAGTAGGTTGTGACTAGCACAGTCAGTTGTGACTAGCACAGTAGGTTGTGACTAGCACAGTAGGTTGTGACTAGCACAGTCGGTTGTGACTAGCACAGTCGGTTGTGACTAGCACAGTAGGTTGTGACTAGCTCAGTGGGTCGTGACTAGCACAGTAGGTTGTGACTAGCACAGTAGGTCGTGACTAGCACAGTCGGTTGTGACTAGCACAGTCGGTTGTGACTAGCACAGTAGGTTGTGACTAGCTCAGTGGGTCGTGACTAGCAAAGTCGGTTGTAACTAGCACAGTAGGTTGTGACTAGCACAGTAGGTTGTGACTAGCTCAGTGGGTCGTGACTAGCAAAGTCGGTTGTAACTAGCACAGTAGGTCGTGACTAGCACAGTCGGTTGTGACTAGCACAATAGGTCGTGGCTAGCACAGTAGGTTGTGACTAGCTCAGTGGGTCGTGACTAGCACAGTAGGTTGTGACTAGCACAGTAGGTCGTGACTAGCACAGTCGGTTGTGACTAGCACAGTAGGTCATGACTAGCACAATAGGTTGTGACTAGCTCAGTGGGTCGTGACTAGCACAGTCGGTTGTGACTAGCACAGTAGGTTGTGACTAGCTCAGTGGGTCGTGACTAGCAAAGTCGGTTGTAACTAGCACAGTAGGTCGTGACTAGCACAGTCGGTTGTGACTAGCACTGTAGGTCGTGACTAGCACAGTAGGTTGTGACTAGCTCAGTGGGTCGTGACTAGCACAGTCGGTTGTGACTAGCACAGTAGGTTGTGACTAGCTCAGTGGGTCGTGACTAGCAAAGTCGGTTGTAACTAGCACAGTAGGTCGTGACTAGCACAGTCGGTTGTGACTAGCACTGTAGGTTGTGACTAGCACAGTAGGTTGTGACTAGCTCAGTGGGTCGTGACTAGCAAAGTCGGTTGTAACTAGCACAGTAGGTCGTGGCTAGCACAGTAGGTCGTGACTAGCACAGTAGGTTGTGACTAGCACAGTAGGTTGTGACTAGCACAGTCGGTTGTGACTAGCACAGTCGGTTGTGACTAGCACAGTAGGTCGTGACTAGCACAGTAGGTTGTGACTAGCACAGTAGGTTGTGACTAGCACAGTCGGTTGTGACTAGCACAGTAGGTTGTGACTAGCACAGTAGGTTGTGACTAGCACAGTCAGTTGTGACTAGCACAGTAGGTTGTGACTAGCACAGTCAGTTGTGACTAGCACAGTAGGTTGTGACTAGCACAGTAGGTTGTGACTAGCACAGTCGGTTGTGACTAGCACAGTCGGTTGTGACTAGCACAGTCAGTTGTGACTAGCACAGTAGGTTGTGACTAGCACAGTCGGTTGTGACTAGCACAGTCAGTTGTGACTAGCACAGTAGGTTGTGACTAGCACAGTCGGTTGTGACTAGCACAGTAGGTCGTGGCTAGCACAGTAGGTTGTGACTAGCACAGTCGGTTGTGACTAGCACAGTAGGTTGTGACTAGCACAGTAGGTTGTGACTAGCACAGTAGGTTGTGACTAGCACAGTCAGTTGTGACTAGCACAGTAGGTTGTGACTAGCACAGTCAGTTGTGACTAGCACAGTAGGTTGTGACTAGCACAGTCGGTTGTGACTAGCACAGTCGGTTGTGACTAGCACAGTCGGTTGTGACTAGCACAGTAGGTTGTGACTAGCACAGTCGGTTGTGACTAGCACAGTAGGTTGTGACTAGCACAGTCAGTTGTGACTAGCACAGTAGGTTGTGACTAGCACAGTAGGTTGTGACTAGCACAGTCAGTTGTGACTAGCACAGTAGGTTGTGACTAGCACAGTAGGTTGTGACTAGCACAGTAGGTTGTGACTAGCACAGTCGGTTGTGACTAGCACAGTAGGTCGTGGCTAGCACAATAGGTTGTGACTAGCACAGTAGGTTGTGACTAGCACAGTAGGTCATGACTAGCACAGTAAGTTGTGACTAGCACAGTAGGTTGTGACTAGCACAGTCAGTTGTGACTAGCACAGTAGGTTGTGACTAGCACAGTCAGTTGTGACTAGCACAGTAGGTTGTGACTAGCACAGTCAGTTGTGACTAGCACAGTAGGTCATGACTAGCACAGTAAGTTGTGACTAGCACAGTCAGTTGTGACTAGCACAGTAGGTTGTGACTAGCACAGTAGGTTGTGACTAGCACAGTCAGTTGTGACTAGCACAGTAGGTTGTGACTAGCACAGTAGGTTGTAACTAGCACAGTCGGTTGTGACTAGCACAGTCAGTTGTGACTAGCACAGTAGGTTGTGACTAGAACAGTAGGTTGTGACTAGCACAGTCAGTTGTGACTAGCACAGTAGGTTGTGACTAGCACAGTAGGTTGTGACTAGCACAGTCAGTTGTGACTAGCACAGTAGGTTGTGACTAGCACAGTCAGTTGTGACTAGCACAGTCAGTTGTGACTAGCACAGTCGGTTGTGACTAGCACAGTAGGTCATGACTAGCACAGTAGGTTGTGACTAGCTCAGTGGGTCGTGACTAGCACAGTAGGTTGTGACTAGCTCAGTGGGTCGTGACTAGCAAAGTCGGTTGTGACTAGCTAAGTGGGTCGTGACTAGCAAAGTCGGTTGTAACTAGCACAGTAGGTCGTGACTAGCACTGTCGGTTGTGACTAGCACAGTAGGTCGTGGCTAGCACAGTAGGTCGTGACTAGCACTGTCGGTTGTGACTAGCACAGTAGGTCGTGGCTAGCACAGTAGGTCGTGGCTAGCACAGTAGGTTGTGACTAGCACAGTAGGTTGTGACTAGCACAGTAGGTCGTGACTAGCACAGTAGGTTGTGACTAGCTCAGTGGGTCGTGACTAGCACAGTAGGTTGTGACTAGCACAGTAGGTTGTGACTAGCACAGTAGGTCGTGACTAGCACAGTCGGTTGTGACTAGCACAGTCGGTTGTGACTAGCACAGTAGGTCATGACTAGCAAAGTAGGTTGTGACTAGCTCAGTGGGTCGTGACTAGCACAGTAGGTTGTGACTAGCTCAGTGGGTCGTGACTAGCAAAGTCGGTTGTGACTAGCTAAGTGGGTCGTGACTAGCAAAGTCGGTTGTAACTAGCACAGTAGGTCGTGACTAGCACTGTCGGTTGTGACTAGCACAGTAGGTCGTGGCTAGCACAGTAGGTCGTGACTAGCACTGTCGGTTGTGACTAGCACAGTAGGTCGTGGCTAGCACAGTAGGTCGTGGCTAGCACAGTAGGTTGTGACTAGCACAGTAGGTTGTGACTAGCACAGTAGGTCGTGACTAGCACAGTAGGTTGTGACTAGCTCAGTGGGTCGTGACTAGCACAGTAGGTTGTGACTAGCTCAGTGGGTTGTGACTAGCACTATAGGTCGTGACTAGCACAGTAGGTTGTGACTAGCTCAGTGGGTCGTGACTAGCACAGTCGGTTGTGACTAGCACTGTAGGTCGTGACTAGCACAGTAGGTTGTGACTAGCACAGTAGGTTGTGACTAGCACTATAGGTCGTGACTAGCACAGTAGGTTGTGACT
The DNA here is from genome assembly GCF_033978795.1 of Nerophis ophidion. Classification (NCBI taxonomy): domain Eukaryota; kingdom Metazoa; phylum Chordata; class Actinopteri; order Syngnathiformes; family Syngnathidae; genus Nerophis; species Nerophis ophidion. The sequence continues at coordinate 36,349,540 of NC_084630.1, read as the reverse complement.
AGCACTGTAGGTTGTGACTAGCACAGTCGGTTGTGACTAGCACAGTAGGTTGTGACTAGCACAGTAGGTTGTGACTAGCACAGTAGGTTGTGACTAGCACAGTAGGTTGTGACTAGCACAGTAGGTTGTGACTAGCACTATAGGTCGTGACTAGCACAGTAGGTTGTGACTAGCACTGTAGGTTGTGACTAGCACAGTCGGTTGTGACTAGCACAGTAGGTTGTGACTAGCACAGTAGGTTGTGACTAGCACAGTAGGTTGTGACTAGCACAGTAGGTTGTGACTAGCACAGTAGGTTGTGACTAGCACTGTAGGTTGTGACTAGCACAGTCGGTTGTGACTAGCACAGTAGGTTGTGACTAGCACAGTAGGTTGTGACTAGCACAGTCGGTTGTGACTAGCACAGTAGGTTGTGACTAGCACAGTAGGTTGTGACTAGCACAGTCGGTTGTGACTAGCACAGTAGGTTGTGACTAGCACAGTAGGTTGTGACTAGCACAGTAGGTTGTGACTAGCACAGTAGGTTGTGACTAGCACTATAGGTCGTGACTAGCACAGTAGGTTGTGACTAGCACTGTAGGTTGTGACTAGCACAGTCGGTTGTGACTAGCACAGTAGGTTGTGACTAGCACAGTCGGTTGTGACTAGCACAGTAGGTTGTGACTAGCACAGTAGGTTGTGACTAGCACAGTAGGTTGTGACTAGCACAGTAGGTTGTGACTAGCACAGTCGGTTGTGACTAGCACAGTAGGTCGTGACTAGCTCAGTGGGTCGTGACTAGCACAGTCGGTTGTGACTAGCACAGTAGGTCGTGACTAGCACAGTAGGTTGTGACTAGCACAGTAGGTTGTGACTAGCACAGTAGGTTGTGACTAGCACAGTAGGTCGTGACTAGCTCAGTGGGTCGTGACTAGCACAGTCGGTCGTGACTAGCACAGTAGGTCGTGACTAGCACAGTAGGTCGTGACTAGCTCAGTGGGTCGTGACTAGCACAGTCGGTTGTGACTAGCACTATAGGTCGTGACTAGCACAGTCGGTTGTGACTAGCACTATAGGTCGTGACTAGCACAGTCGGTCGTGACTAGCACAGTAGGTCGTGACTAGCACAGTAGGTCGTGACTAGCTCAGTGGGTCGTGACTAGCTCAGTGGGTCGTGACTAGCACAGTAGGTCGTGACTAGCACAGTTGTTAATCAAATTCCTTCCTGAAGGTTCTTTTTGGAAGTACCTCAGGTTGAAATGTTCCCAAGAAGAATGTTTTTTTTTTTTTTTGCCAGCTCAGGGATTTGGTTCCTTGTCTAGCGTGCTCATCTTTGGAAGTGTGGCCCCCAGGCAGTCAAGTATGACATCATGACTTGGTCACATGACCTGAGAGGAAGAAAGAACTCACCTGTTGGGCAAAGTCCACCTGAGAACAGGAGAAGACAGAAGTAAGGAAGAAGAAGAAGTTGTCTTGGGTGGAGGAAGAAGATCAAGTTACACATTTTACCTTCTTTTTCTTCTTCTTGGAGGAGAACAGCTGCACACACAATATACACAACAATTAGTGATCACACAATATACACAACAATTAGTGATCACAATATACACAACAATTAGTCATCACACAATATACACAACAATTAGTCATCACACAATATACACAACAATTAGTCATCACACAATATACACAACAATTAGTCTTCACACAATATACACAACAATTAGTCATAACACAATATACACAACAATTCGTCTTCACACAATATACACAACAATTAGTCTTCACATGATACACACAACAACTATTCCTCACACAATATACACAACAATTAGACTTCACACAATATAGACAACAATTTGTCTTCACACGATATACACAACAACTATTCCTCACACAATATACACAACAATTAGTCTTCACACAAAATACACATCAATTGGTCTTCACACAATATACACAACAATTGGTCTTCACACATTATACACAACAATTAGTCTTCACACAATATACACAACAATGAGTCTTCACACAATATACACAACAACTATTCCTCACACGATATACAAAGCAATTAATCTTCACACAATATACACAACAATTAGTCTTCACACAATATACACTACAATTAGTCTTCACACAATATACACAACAATTAGTCTTCACACAATATACACAACAATTGGTCATCACACAATATACACAACAATTGGTCATCACACAATATACACAACAACTAGTCTTCACACAATATACACAATAATTAGCCTTCACAGAATATACACAACAATTAGTCTTCACACAATATATACAACAATTGGTCCTCACACAATATACACAACTATTGGTCTTCACACAATATACACAACAGCTAGTCTTTACACAATATACACAATAATTAGTCTTCACACCATATACACAACGATTAGTCTTCACACAATATACACAACAATTAGTCTTCACACAATATCCACATTTAATTTTCACACAATATACATAACAACTAGTCCTCACACAATATACACAACAATTAGTCATCACACAATATACACAACAATTAGTCTTCACACAATATACACAACAATTAGTCATCACACAATATACACAACAATTCGTCTTCACACAATATACAAAACAATTAGTCTTCACATGATACACACAACAACTATTCCTCACACAATATACACAACAATTAGACTTCACACAATATACACAACAATTTGTCTTCACACGATATACACAACAACTATTCCTCACACAATATACACAACAATTAGTCTTCACACAAAATACACATCAATTGGTCTTCACACAATATACACAACAATTGGTCTTCACACATTATACACAACAATTAGTCTTCACACAATATACACAACAATGAGTCTTCACACAATATACACAACAACTATTCCTCACACGATATACAAAGCAATTAATTTTCACACAATATACACAACAATTAGTCTTCACACAATATACACTACAATTAGTCTTCACACAATATACACAACAATTAGTCTTCACACAATATACACAACAATTAGTATTCACACAATATACTGTTGGATTTGGTTGTCTTTTTATTTCCTAGTCAGATTTTAGAACAGCTAAATTGTGATCCTTTTACATAGACCTTGAATTTGGAATGTTGGAATGAAGACATAACAATCTGTTATCTCAACTGTCCGAAGTAGGGAGGAGAAGAAGAGGGGCGGGTGAGAGTGAGTGAGGAGGGAGAAACTGCCATTTTAGGATTAGATCAATTTGGACCGAGTTTTGAAATGTTGTATCTAGATTGATCTCCCAAGGCGCTTCGGTAATAAAATAGAAAAATGAGCAACCTCTGTCTCTGATTGATTTAAAACCAGCTTATGTGTCATCAAACAATCTGGGGGCCTTGACCGAAGGAAGAAAGGGTCAAAACGCAACAATTTTAGGGCTGAAAATTGGACTGCTCTTGCAAACTTAAGGACAGACTCACTTGGCCAACAGCAGTGCCTTTTTCTAGAATCTGCATTAGGAGTCCCTCCAAAAGTCTTGTAAGTCAAACACTGTTATATTACCACAGAGACGGGGTGCTGATTTTGATAGGTTGGTTGCATTATTGCCTTGTCCGCCATTACATAATAGTTGAAAATAAGTGGTCAACTCACGGCATTGTGTCTAGATTACCGTGACGAGTAGGCAAATAGTCGGGTGTGGCTCGCCCTGGGGAATTGGTCTCCCATAAAAGAGTAACGGGACGGATAACCGTTGTGTGGATAGTAAATACTCCCCGGTTGTGAGATCCAAGGGACATTAACGTGTGCACAGAAATTAAGGATGGGTTGGAAGCCATTTGTGAAAGTACAATAAAATATTCCCCGGTTGCAAGATCCAAGTGACACTAACGTGTGCACGGAAAATACGGACCGTAAGGGTGGAGGCCCTTCTATGCCACATGACAAATTCCGAGGTTGGAGGCCATTTGTAAAGAGTACAATAAAGTTCCCGGTTGAGAGATCCCTGCGGCACTCAGGTGTGCGTTAAAATGAAGGAAAAAGACACAATGGCAAAGGAGTGTGACAGACAGGAACGTAATGGCGGCTGGGAAAATGTGATCAATCGTTACCGCTTCATGAAAAATTGAATGTACAATAAAAAAAAAAAAAAAGAAGAAAAAAGAGAGAAAATAAAAAAGAGAACGTTTCTTGAAAGGGGTAAGAGGGTGTTTACAACACTCGTAAAGTAGTGAACTCAAACGTTTGGTAAATAAAAAAAAAAGTAACTCGAAGTTTTATGGTAGAGTGGAACGTAGAAAGAGAGAGCAAGAGAGGTTTGAAGGTGAAGAGAATGGATGGTGAAAACCTTACGGAAAAGGTTTCTAGGAGAGGAGAATAGAAATAGAAACAGTCTGAAGAGTGAGGAAGAGATGGATACAGGATGTGGTTTGAAAATGAAAAAGCAAGTCGAAGTAAGGAAGAGAATGTGTCAAATGAAGGTATTGATGGTGTTGGTGTGTCAGCGTATGCTGTTGGGGGTTCACTGCATTTGTTTGTTTGTGAAGTGAAGTGAAGTGAATTATATTTATATAGCGCTTTTCTCTAGTGACTCAAAGCGCTTTACATAGTGAAAGCCAATATCTAAGTCACATTTAAAGCAGTGTGGGTGGCACTGGGAGCAGGTGGGTAAAGTGTCTTGCCCAAGGGCACAACGGCAGAAGCGGGAATCGAACCTGCAACCCTCAAGTTGCTGGGACAGCCACTCTACCAACCGAGCTATGCCGCCCCAATTTAAAAAGTAAATGATATCAAAAGACCAGTCTTAGTTTTTATTCTATTTAGGGTCCAATAAGCCCAAATAGCAAAGAGAAATAAAACAAGCATGAAAACAAACAGCTTGTGTCTCAAGAGGTTAATGTTGATTTTCTTTTGTTTAGTACAGGGGTCACCAACGCGGGTATGGCTGGTTAACTCCTAAAACTTAAATACATTTATATTTTATAGTTGTTCTTATAATACTTAGTTCAGAAATCGTATGAGTGAGTGATCCATCTATTTAATTTTCTTCCTCCGCTTATCGGAGGTCGGGTCGCGGGGGCAGCAACCAAAGCAGGGAGGCCCAGTGACTTCACTTACACAGGGCCAGTTTGTGAAGGTCAGAGTGAATGATAAATGTTGTTTGCAGTTACTAAGGGTTGATATGATACAGCTGCGCTTCTGGGGTGAGCCGTGAGATAAGAGTTGTCTTAGAAACAAGGGCATCTTTGAGCGTGATCCGCCTTATCTCTTGGAGTGTGCGTTCGTACACACAAATAGGTGTGTATGTGTGTGTGTGTCACATTGATAGTTTTAGACGAATGAGAATAAACACATGCCCTTATTTTGTAGAATATCACACACGACAGGAAGTCAGAATGCACAACTAACTAACTGATAGGCACAAACGATAGTCTCATTAACTTATAGATAAGCCAAAGCTTGTGCAGCTCAAAGGATTCTTAGATAATCTTTAGTTGATTTAGAAAGTCTACTTAAATAATGTGTATAAATCGTTGAAATAGGGGTATTGATTAACGCTTATTGGGACAATTAATGTTGTGGTTTTAAAACGTGATATGCATAATTGGGCTGAGCAGGATGACGATGATAAGACGGATGACAGAGTAACAAGGAAACGACTCCTTCATTTTCAAATCACTGTAGAAAAAAAATGTCAAAAGAACCGAAAGGACAAAAATCAGCTAAAGTATATTCAGCAGTGGGTGACCTTCGTTTTGAGTTCCAGCAGGCGGAGAAAAGAATCTGTAACAGATAAGAGACCAGACAGATGGACTCGGATGGTGGACAACGCGGTGCTTCAAGGTCAATCCGGGGTGGAAACTGTTTCGCCTGTGCCCACAGCTGGAGGCCCAGAAGGGGATACAAACAGACCTCTACTGGACATAAGTGTCAATGGACAATGTTATCAGTTCATGATTGACACTGGTGCCACCCACTCATCTCTGAATGCAAAGGTACCAAAGAAACTGTGTGCTTCCCTTTTGAAGGTCAAAGGCTTCGCTGAGGTCACAAGAAGGTTACCTGTCACCAAACCGCTTCCGGTTCAAATTGCTGGACACACACTGAAGCATCCCTTTGTCGTCGACCTGAACACACCGTGCCTGCTTGGTAATGACCTGCTTTACAAACTGTGCCCTGACATTCAATATCGCACAGAAGGGACCTTTCTGGTGTTACCTGACGGTACAACAACCAAGCTGCGGCACCACTATCAAGGCACCTCCATGAGCATGAGCTCATACCACAGCCTGGAGCACCAAACATGGCTGGCGCCTACTGAGTACCTCAACTCTTGCTGCAACTGTTCTATCAGTGAAAACCCTGGCTGACTGAACTGTGTCTGTGTGCACCACCACCCGGCCCACCATATGTTATGATCACAAGTAGACGACTCATACCAGGAGGCCTTTGATACCATCGGAAGCCTCTGCACTGGGAGACAGGGTCTAGGAACATCACATTTCCAGCAGCGGTCCAAGCCCACTCTCAGGGAAAAGAGGACCTTGATTCAGGATGAAGTCCGAAACCTTGAGGAAGAAGGAAGAAGAGCTAAAGCCATCGAGCTCGCAACCCAAGGTGCCTGGACAAGGTGGAACCTTTCCAAGAGGAACGTGACATGGAGTGAACTGTGGAGGCTGGAGCCGTTTCGTATCTCATTTCTGCTTCGAGCAGTATACCGACCCCAGTCAACTTGCATAGGTGGGGAATGAGGGAGGACCCGCTGTGCAGGTTGTGTGGCGGTTAAGGAACTATGGCGCACATTCTTTCTGGGTGCAAAACAGCATTGATCCAGGGAAGATACAGGTGGCGCCATGACAAGGTGTTGGCAATGCTCGCAGACATCTTGGAGCAAGAGAGGAGAAAGAAACACCCAGCCAAAACAAAGCCATTGCTGAGCACCATCACCTTCATGAAAGAGGGTCATAGACCAGTTGTCCAAGGCCAAGTCAACCAAAACCTCTTGTAGTTGGCCCAGGGATGGGAGATGGAGGTCGACCTGGGGCGGAAGCTCCTCTTCCCAGGGTCAGTACTGTCCACCACTCTGAGACCAGACATAGTTTTGTGGTCCCCAGAGGGAAAGAAAATCATCCTGGTGGAGCTCACTGTCCCGTGGGAGGAAGGATGTGAGGAAGCGGCAAAGAGGAAGAAAACAAAGTACCAACAACTTGTCCAGGACTGCCGGGACCAGGGGTGGACGGCGTGGCTGATGACAGTGGAAGTTGGTTGTCGAGGATTCCCTGCTCAATCTGTGTGGAATCTGATGACAATGGTCAGATTGAGAGGTCACTTGAGAAAAACAGCCGTTCATAGGCTGGGAGAAGCGGCGGAGAGAGCCTCCTGTTGGCTCTGGCATAAAAGAGAGGACAATAGCTGGAAGCCTGGATGAGAGGAGCAGTGATCTGGCCAATCACTGCTGACCCACCAACTGGAGAGTGTTGTGGTTAAGGGTCGAAACACTCGGTGAACGTTGGGGACCACCTGATGACCTCTTGTCCAGGCCAAAGCTTTATCCATTAGAAATGGATTATAATAGCATCTTTGATGTATTTGCAAACTAAACTGATCACAAGTAGACGACTCATACCAGGAGGCCTTTGACTCCTTTTTACATATATATATAGTATACGTTGGAACTCAAGGTTTGGCTACTCACGTTGACACGGAATATGATAGACACCAATGCTGTCCCACATTGTTCCCTTGCTCTCTGTCCCCCCTACGGAAACTAAAGACTTAGGTCCAATGATGATGCCACACAAATACCACATTATTAATTGTTTCAGTTGTCTGTTAAACACATAGCTATGGGCTGCACTTTGGACACTGCGGCTGTAGGCTACAAGGAGCTAGCAGCTACACAACAGCTGAGCTAAAACTACACATAACATTTAAGAAGGGATGCACCGATTAATCGGTAACCGAATATATTCGGCCGAATATGGCAAAAAAAGCCACATTCGGCCTTCGGTGGAATGAGTTAAGAACAAGGCCGAATAGTGGCGTGTGACGCAATTTTTTGACGCGGTGACGCAATCAACCAACGTGCAGTGACGCGGTGACGTTGGGATATGTTGTGTACCTGTATAAGTGTATGAGGTTACAAGCACACACTTTTTGAGATTTAGTGGGTCCTCTGTTTACATTATTAGCCTGTTGTGTAGGCTACCTGTATAAGTGTAAGAGGTTACAAGCACACACTTAATTGAGATTTAGTGGGGCCTCTGTTTACATTATTAGCCTGTTGTGTAGGCTACCTGTATAAGTGTAAGAGGTTACAAGCACACACTTAATTGAGATTTAGTGGGGCCTCTGTTTACATTATTAGCCTGTTGTGTGGCTACCTGTATAAGTGTATGAGGTTACAAGCACACACTTTTAGAGATTTAGTGGGTCCTCTGTTTACATTATTAGCCTGTTGTGTAGGCTACCTGTATAAGTGTAAGAGGTTACAAGCACACACTTAATTGAGATTTACTTGAGCCTTCTGTTTACATTATTAGCATATCTACTGTGGCTAAGCAGACTTTTGCCAAAAGGACAATAATTCATTTGTTGTGGGTTTATCCACTTAAATGCACTTTTTTTTTTTTTTGGAATGCATGTTTGTTAGGGGCTTCACGGTGGCAGAGGGGTTAGTGCGTCTGCCTCACAATACGAAGTTCCTGCAGTCCTGGGTTCAAATCCAGGCTCGGGATCTTTCTGTGTGGAGTTTGCATGTTGTTTGTTAGGGGCTTCACGGTGGCAGAGGGGTTAGTGCGTCTGCCTCACAATACGAAGTTCCTGCAGTCCTGGGTTCAAATCCAGGCTCGGGATCTTTCTGTGTGGAGTTTGCATGTTCTCCCCGTGAATGCGTGGGTTCCCTCCGGGTACTCCGGCTTCCTCCCACTTCCAAAGACATGCACCTGGGGATAGGTTGATTGGCAACACTAAATTGGCCCTAGTGTGTGAATGTGAGTGTGAATGTTGTCTGTCTATCTGTGTTGGCCCTGCGATGAGGTGGCGACTTGTCCAGGGTGTACCCTGCCTTCCGCCCGATTGTAGCTGAGATAGGCGCCAGCGCCCCCCGCCACCCCGACAGGGAATAAGCGGTAGAAAATGGATGGATGGATGGCATGTTTTGTTTGAAGGCCTAATATAAATGAAAAACTTTGTGCTTTTTTTGAAAAGCAAAGGCTACTGGAATATTAAAAAAATGACATTATTCAATAAAAAATTACTTTATTTGAAAAACATGTCTAAATATTTATTCTAGGCTATTTATGCAATATTAAAAAAATTGTGAAAAACTGCATTCATTATTCGGTATTCGGTATTCGGCCAAGCGTTTAGATTTTATTTGGCTTCGGCTTCGGCCACCAATTTTTATTTCGGTGCATCCCTACATTTAAGCATATCAAATAATTACAGTTGCTTATTACATGAACAAAGTAGTCAAGACAGAAGTCTAATCGAAAATATTCGGTAACCAACGTGTCCGCATCATTCAACTTTCTACAACATGAGCTTTACTTAACGAATTAATGCGGCCACCAGGTGTGGTAGAATGTCAACTTACTATTGCAAAAGCATCCGCCATAAGGTTGGTGTTTTTCTAGCATTTGTGTCAACATAAATATAAGCATATATTGTCGCCTTCACCAGGTTGAATAATTTACTTGACTATCAGCTAAACTTTTTCTTAGATGTTTCTGAAAGTAAAAGTATTACAAACACCTTTGATGTCCCTTCTTCAGAAACAGAAGGGGGAGGAGTTGAGGGTGGAGTCAGACTCCTTATAAAAATTAAAAAAAATCGACAATAATCAGACTCTGACAATTTCCATAGTTTTAACACTTTTCAGTTAAAAACAAAGTCAAATTGAGAATGAGGTAATAAAATCATTGACTAAAAAGTATTTGTTATTTTGAGACCTGACATTCGGTCCTGCTAGACACCGACCTCTATTTAATAATACAACTTTAACATTTGACAACCAAATAATAAAACAAGGTGACTCGGTAAAAAATCTGGGTATTATCTTCGACCCAACTCTCTCCTTTGAGTCACACATTAAAAGCGTTACTAAAACGGCCTTCTTTCATCTCCGTAATATCGCTAAAATTCGCTCCATTTTATCCACTAAAGACGCCGAGATCATTATCCATGCGTTTGTTACGTCTCGTCTCGATTACTGTAACGTATTATTTTGGGGTCTCCCCATGTCAAGCATTAAAAGATTACAGTTGGTACAAAATGCGGCTGCTAGACTTTTGACAAGAACAAGAAAGTTTGATCATATTACGCCTGTACTGTACATACCTTTATATACATATATACATACATATATACCTATACTGTATATACATATATACATACATATATACATACATATATACCTATACTGTATATACCTTTATATACATACATATATACCTATACTGTATATACCTTTATATACATACATATATACCTATACTGTATATACCTTTATATACATATATGCATACATATATACCTGTACTGGCTCACCTGCACTGGCTTCCTGTGCACTTAAGATGTGACTTTAAGGTTTTACTACTTACGTATAAAATACTACACGGTCTAGCTCCATCCTATCTTGCCGATTGTATTGTACCATATGTCCCGGCAAGAAATCTGCGTTCAAAAGACTCCGGCTTATTAGTGATTCCTAGAGCCCAAAAAAAGTCTGCGGGCTATAGAGCGTTTTCCGTTCGGGCTCCAGTACTCTGGAATGCCCTCCCGGTAACAGTTGGAGATGCTACCTCAGTAGAAGCATTTAAGTATCACCTTAAAACTCATCTGTATACTCTAGCCTTTAAACAGACCTCCTTTTTAGACCAGTTGATCTGCCGCTTCTTTTCTTTATCCTATGTCCCCCCTCCCTTGTGGAGGGGGTCCGGTCCGATGACCATGGATGAAGTACTGGCTGTCCAGAGTCAAGACCCAGGATGGACCGCTTGTCGGGACCCAGGATGGACCGCTCGCCTGTATCGGTTGGGGACATCTCTACGCTGCTGATCCGCCTCCACTTGAGATGGTTTCCTGTGGACGGGACTCTCGCTGCTGTCTTGGATCCACTTGAACTGAACTCTCGCGGCTGTGTTGGAGCCACTATGGATTGAACTTTCACAGTATCATGTTAGACCCGCTCGACATCCATTGCTTTCGGTCCCCTAGAGGGGGGGGGGGGGTTGCCCACATCTGAGGTCCTCTCCAAGGTTTCTTATAGTCAGCATTGTCACTGGCGTCCAACTGGATGTGAATTCTCCCTGCCCACTGGGTGTGAGTTTTCCTTGCCCTTTTGTGGGTTCTTCCGAGGATGTTGTAGTCGTAATGATTTGTGCAGTCCTTTGAGACATTTGTGATTTGGGGCTATATAAATAAACATTGATTGATTGATTGATTGATTGATTGACATTAAACAAACCCATCCTGATGAAGTTATTGACAAGCTTCGATGTTGGCTTTGATTAGGAGAAGATAGGAATGAGATTGTTTAGGTTAGCAGGGTGGCTAAGTTTCCCAATGGCTCCTCTCTTGGTTGCCACAACAGGAATGTAGAAGGTGCCATGATTGGATGTAGGGAAGACTGCTGTCAGGGCGCGGTAAGGGAGAAGTGGAGTAGTTGTAACATTTTTTCAGTGGGTAAAAAGATGTAACTCAATTTAATTTGAAAATACGATGTTGCACATCGATAGTGGTTTAGTAGATTAATCTGGAATATGGAGGAAGTGAGGTAACATCTGTGAAAAGTTTGTAATTTCATTGATATGATCAATCTGGTACAAGGGAAAAGGTACTTGCTGACTTGCGTTGACAATTACAGTGGTTGGCCAGAAGCAACCACAACCTAAAAAGAGGATGCAAAATCAGTAATAAAAAGGCTTGTTAATGACCTAATAGTCCGACATTGTGACCCCAAAAATATTAGGTCAAATAACGGCACCCATTTTAAAAATGCTCACTTAGCCTTGGTCAAAAAGGATCTCGGACTAAAACACAGGTTTTGTTCAGTGTACCATCCTCTTTTTAGGTAAGGTCGGGAGAATGAACAAGAATTAAAACAAATTGGCTAAAATCTGTGCAGAGACCAAATTGACGTGTTGACGTGTTACCATTGGCTTTAATGACCACTCGAATGTCCACGAAGAAAACTGGTCTTTCACCCTATGAACTGCACACAGATCAGCCCTTCCCAGGTCCAGCCGCCCCCTGGAAGGAGGAATCAGCGTAAAAACAAACCGGTAAGTTGAGCAAATTTAGAATTATGTGCCAGTTCCTCTGTGCAGATTTGAGGATGACAGCCCACCACACCAAATTCCATTCCGCCGGTCGAGAGGGTCAAGGTCATTAACCGCAAGCGGACGGAGCCCAGGTGGACCGGTCCCTTTGAGGTCGTGGAACGGACGTCTCACTCCCTTCGGCTGGCAGATGTCAATGCCGACATCGCCACATCGCCGGCCCCACTCGGTCCACTTGCAGAACTTACAAACATAGCCTCACTCCCTTCGGCTGGCAGATGTCAATGCCGACATCGCCACATCGCCGGCCCCACTCGGTCCACTTGCAGAACTTACAAACATAGCCTCACTCCCTTCGGCTGGCAGATGTCAATGCCGACATCGCCACATCGCCGGCCCCACTCGGTCCACTTGCAGGACTTTCAAACAGCCTCACAACCCAGAAGACGACGCCGAGAGAAATCTCCCCACGTTGAGCTGCCGTCTACCGTGGTGTAGATCTACCAGACCTGCTCAACTACTGTTTCATATATCCAAAGCTATCAATACTTGAGAGCAACCTATCAACGTCTCACTCCCTTCGGCTGGCAGATGTCAATGCCGACATCGCCACATCACCGGCCCCACTCGGTCCACTTGCAGAACTTACAAACAGCCTCACAACCCAGAAGACGACGCCGAGAGAGATCTCCCCACGTTGATCTGCCGTCTAACGTGGTCTAGATCTACCAGACCTGCTCAACTACTGTTTCATATATCCAAAGCTATCAATCAATACTTGAGATCAACCTATCAACGTCTCACTCCCTTCGGCTGGCAGATGTCAATGCCGACATCGCCACATCGCCGGCCCCACTCGGTCCACTTACAGAACTTACAAACATAGCCTCACTCCCTTCGGCTGGCAGATGTCAATGCCGACATCGACACACCGCCGGCCCCACTCGGTCCACTTGCAGAACTTACAAACATAGCCTCACAACCCAGAAGACGACGCCGAGAGAGATCTCCCCACGTTGATCTGCCGTCTAACGTGGTCTAGATCTACCAGACCTGCTCAACTACTGTTTCATATATCCAAAGCTATCAATACTTGAGATCATCCTATCAACGTCTCACTCCCTTCGGCTGGCAGATGTCAATGCCGACATCGCCACATCGCCGGCCCCACTCGGTCCACTTGCAGAACTTACAAACAGCCTCACAACCCAGAAGACGACGCCGAGAGAGATCTCCCCACGTTGAGCTGCCGTCTACCGTGGTGTAGATCTACCAGACCTGCTCAACTACTGTTTCATATATCCAAAGCTATCAATACTTGAGATCATCCTATCAACGTCTCACTCCCTTCGGCTGGCAGATGTCAATGCCGACATCGCCACATCGCCGGCCCCACTCGGTCCACTTGCAGAACTTACAAACATAGCCTCAGAACCCAGAAGACGACGCCGAGAGAAATCTCCCCACGTTGAGCTGCCGTCTACCGTGGTGTAGATCTACCAGACCTGCTCAACTACTGTTTCATATATCCAAAGCTATCAATACTTGAGATCAACCTATCAACGTCTCACTCCCTTCGGCTGGCAGATGTCAATGCCGACATCGCCACATCGCCGGCCCCACTCGGTCCACTTGCAGAACTTACAAACAGCCTCACAACCCAGAAGACGACGCCGAGAGAGATCTCCCCACGTTGAGCTGCCGTCTACCGTGGTGTAGATCTACCAGACCTGCTCAACTACTGTTTCATATATCCAAAGCTATCAATACTTGAGATCATCCTATCAACGTCTCACTCCCTTCGGCTGGCAGATGTCAATGCCGACATCGCCACATCGCCGGCCCCACTCGGTCCACTTGCAGAACTTACAAACATAGCCTCACTCCCTTCAGCTGGCAGATGTCAATGCCGACATCGCCACATCGCCGGCCCCACTCGGTCCACTTGCAGAACTTACAAACATAGCCTCAGAACCCAGAAGACGACGCCGAGAGAAATCTCCCCACGTTGAGCTGCCGTCTACCGTGGTGTAGATCTACCAGACCTGCTCAACTACTGTTTCATATATCCAAAGCTATCAATACTTGAGATCAACCTATCAACGTCTCACTCCCTTCGGCTGGCAGATGTCAATGCCGACATCGCCACATCACCGGCCCCACTCGGTCCACTTGCAGAACTTACAAACAGCCTCACAACCCAGAAGACGACGCCGAGAGAGATCTCCCCACGTTGAGCTGCCGTCTACCGTGGTGTAGATCTACCAGACCTGCTCAACTACTGTTTCATATATCCAAAGCTATCAATACTTGAGATCAACCTATCAACGTCTCAGTCCCTTCGGCTGGCAGATGTCAATGCCGACATCGCCACATCGCCGGCCCCACTCGGTCCACATGCAGAACTTACAAACATAGCCTCACTCCCTTCGGCTGGCAGATGTCAATGCCGACATCGCCACATCGCCGGCCCCACTCGGTCCACTTGCAGAACTTACAAACATAGCCTCAGAACCCAGAAGACGACGCCGAGAGAAATCTCCCCACGTTGAGCTGCCGTCTACCGTGGTGTAGATCTACCAGACCTGCTCAACTACTGTTTCATATATCCAAAGCTATCAATACTTGAGATCAACCTATCAACGTCTCACTCCCTTCGGCTGGCAGATGTCAATGCCGACATCGCCACATCGCCGGCCCCACTCGGTCCAGTTGCAGAACTTACAAACATAGCCTCACAACCCAGAAGACGACGCCGAGAGAAATCTCCTCACGTTGAGCTGCCGTCTATCGTGGTGTAGATCTACCAGACCTGCTCAACTACTGTTTCATATATCCAAAGCTATCAATACTTGAGATCAACCTATCAACGTCTCACTCCCTTCGGCTGGCAGATGTCAATGCCGACATCGCCACATCGCCGGCCCCACTCGGTCCACTTGCAGAACTTACAAACATAGCCTCACTCCCTTCGGCTGGCAGATGTCAATGCAGACATCGCCACATCGCCGGCCCCACTCGGTCCACTTGCAGAACTTACAAACATAGCCTCACTCCCTTCGGCTGGCAGATGTCAATGCCGACATCGCCACATCGCCGGCCCCACTCGGTCCACTTGCAGAACTTACAAACAGCCTCACAACCCAGAAGACGACGCCGAGAGAGATCTCCCCAAGTTGAGCTGCCGTCTACCGTGGTGTAGATCTACCAGACCTGCTCAACTACTGTTTCATATATCCAAAGCTATCAATACTTGAGATCAACCTATCAACGTCTCAGTCCCTTCGGCTGGCAGATGTCAATGCCGACATCGCCACATCGCCGGCCCCACTCGGTCCACATGCAGAACTTACAAACATAGCCTCACTCCCTTCGGCTGGCAGATGTCAATGCCGACATCGCCACATCGCCGGCCCCACTCGGTCCACTTGCAGAACTTACAAACATAGCCTCAGAACCCAGAAGACGACGCCGAGAGAGATCTCCCCACGTTGAGCTGCCGTCTACCGTGGTGTAGATCTACCAGACCTGCTCAACTACTGTTTCATATATCCAAAGCTATCAATACTTGAGATCAACCTATCAACGTCTCAGTCCCTTCGGCTGGCAGATGTCAATGCCGACATCGCCACATCGCCGGCCCCACTCGGTCCACATGCAGAACTTACAAACATAGCCTCACTCCCTTCGGCTGGCAGATGTCAATGCCGACATCGCCACATCGCCGGCCCCACTCGGTCCACTTGCAGAACTTACAAACATAGCCTCAGAACCCAGAAGACGACGCCGAGAGAAATCTCCCCACGTTGAGCTGCCGTCTACCGTGGTGTAGATCTACCAGACCTGCTCAACTACTGTTTCATATATCCAAAGCTATCAATACTTGAGATCAACCTATCAACGTCTCACTCCCTTCGGCTGGCAGATGTCAATGCCGACATCGCCACATCGCCGGCCCCACTCGGTCCAGTTGCAGAACTTACAAACATAGCCTCACAACCCAGAAGACGACGCCGAGAGAAATCTCCTCACGTTGAGCTGCCGTCTATCGTGGTGTAGATCTACCAGACCTGCTCAACTACTGTTTCATATATCCAAAGCTATCAATACTTGAGATCAACCTATCAACGTCTCACTCCCTTCGGCTGGCAGATGTCAATGCCGACATCGCCACATCGCCGGCCCCACTCGGTCCACTTGCAGAACTTACAAACATAGCCTCACTCCCTTCGGCTGGCAGATGTCAATGCAGACATCGCCACATCGCCGGCCCCACTCGGTCCACTTGCAGAACTTACAAACATAGCCTCACTCCCTTCGGCTGGCAGATGTCAATGCCGACATCGCCACATCGCCGGCCCCACTCGGTACACTTGCAGAACTTACAAACAGCCTCACAACCCAGAAGACGACGCCGAGAGAGATCTCCCCAAGTTGAGCTGCCGTCTACCGTGGTGTAGATCTACCAGACCTGCTCAACTACTGTTTCATATATCCAAAGCTATCAATACTTGAGATCAACCTATCAACGTCTCAGTCCCTTCGGCTGGCAGATGTCAATGCCGACATCGCCACATCGCCGGCCCCACTCGGTCCACATGCAGAACTTACAAACATAGCCTCACTCCCTTCGGCTGGCAGATGTCAATGCCGACATCGCCACATCGCCGGCCCCACTCGGTCCACTTGCAGAACTTACAAACATAGCCTCAGAACCCAGAAGACGACGCCGAGAGAAATCTCCCCACGTTGAGCTGCCGTCTACCGTGGTGTAGATCTACCAGACCTGCTCAACTACTGTTTCATATATCCAAAGCTATCAATACTTGAGATCAACCTATCAACGTCTCACTCCCTTCGGCTGGCAGATGTCAATGCCGACATCGCCACATCACCGGCCCCACTCGGTCCACTTGCAGAACTTACAAACATAGCCTCAGAACCCAGAAGACGACGCCGAGAGAAATCTCCCCACGTTGAGCTGCCGTCTACCGTGGTGTAGATCTACCAGACCTGCTCAACTACTGTTTCATATATCCAAAGCTATCAATACTTGAGATCAACCTATCAACGTCTCACTCCCTTCGGCTGGCAGATGTCAATGCCGACATCGCCACATCGCCGGCCCCACTCGGTCCAGTTGCAGAACTTACAAACATAGCCTCACAACCCAGAAGACGACGCCGAGAGAAATCTCCTCACGTTGAGCTGCCGTCTATCGTGGTGTAGATCTACCAGACCTGCTCAACTACTGTTTCATATATCCAAAGCTATCAATACTTGAGATCAACCTATCAACGTCTCACTCCCTTCGGCTGGCAGATGTCAATGCCGACATCGCCACATCGCCGGCCCCACTCGGTCCACTTGCAGAACTTACAAACATAGCCTCACTCCCTTCGGCTGGCAGATGTCAATGCCGACATCGCCACATCGCCGGCCCCACTCGGTCCACTTGCAGAACTTACAAACAGCCTCACAACCCAGAAGACGACGCCGAGAGAGATCTCCCCAAGTTGAGCTGCCGTCTAACGTGGTGTAGATCTACCAGACCTGCTCAACTACTGTTTCATATATACAAAGCTATCAATACTTGAGATCAACCTATATACTCGATGTTATATAACTTCTCTCACTTGTTTTCAGCATAACTATTGGTGTCGCTACAATAAGTGAAAAGTTTGATGTTTATCCCCAGTTAGTTACCTGAATTACTCTGATTTTGATGGACGAAAGGCAGGATTTTACACCCAGCAGTATTCCCTGACAGATTGGTACTTAGGTTTGTTCTAATGTCCTTGTGCCTCAGTCCTTCCTTCCTGACGACAGTGACTGACAAGTGTCTTAAAACATAGGGCTGACTTGAAATAGACTGGATCAAGGGGGACAGCAAGACTTATTTTTGTTTTAACTGTGCAGTGTGATTGATTGCAAGGGACATAGTGGTGAAGTGAAATGAATTATATTTATATAGCGCTTTTTCTCAAGTGACTCAAAGCGCTTTATATAGTGACACCCAATATCTAAGTTACATTTAAACCAGTGTGGGTGGCACTGGGAGCAGGTGGGTAAAGTGTCTTGCCCGAGGACACAACGGCAGTAACTAGGATTGCACAAACGGGAATCGAACCTGCAACCCTCAAGTTGCTGGCACGGCCACTCTACCAACCGAGCTATTACCGTGGTAGTAACTTCTATATTTGATACGACGCAACTCTGAGCTATTGGTGTTGGAAGCAGAATACATATTCTGGTGGGTGGTGCCCCTGGTGGAAGCAGGTAACCCACTACACAGGGCATTGGAATCCCACTGGCCCCTAATATTACATCAAAACTACTCGGGAAGGGATGACCTTCCAGAGGAACTTTGATCGTTCGCAGAACCCCCTCGCCCTTACAAATGCCAACGTGGGTGTCATGCCCAATTGGCCCAGTCCGTTTTATGTTGTGTTAGGGGTTGAACAGACTGGTAAAGAATCTAAAGGGATTATCAAAATTAATGTCCCCGAGAGGGCGCCAAAATATGGGTGATTGTGTTGCTTGTTCCGCTAAAAGTCCTTTTCCCCACACTTACCCCGCCCCTTTTAAGTTGACTGACACAATCAATCAATCAATCAATGTTTACTTATATAGTCCTAAATCACTAGTGTCTCAAAGGGCTGCACAAACCACCACGACATCCTCGGTAGGCCCACATAAGGGCAGGGAAAACTCACACCCAGTGGGACATCGGTGACAATAATGACCCAGTGGGACGTCGGTGACAATGATGACTATGAGAACCTTGGAGAGGAGGAAAGCAATGGATGTCGAGCGGGTCTAACATGATACTGTGAGAGTTCAATCCACAATGGATACAACACAGTCGCGAGAGTCCAGTCCAAAGCGGATCCAACACAGTCGCGAGACACAAATGGCTCAAACTGGCTTATCTCCTTGCTTTCTGAACCCACGCCGCCAGGGTGCAATTTGTTGGATAGTGTGTGCCCTCCTGTTGACAATTTCACCCGACTAATTCCCTTTGTGGCCCAAAAGATGAATTATACGTGTTTTCAATTCACAGGACCATCTTCGTCTCCCAACAAATTGGGTGACATTGACCCCTCCTGGTGTACCACACTGATAGATGGCTCCAAAAATAGGCCCTTGGGCACGGGCTGACATATTCTGGTATTGTGGGGAACACAGATTGTACATTTGAATCCCGACGTCAGCCCTTGGGCTTTGTGCTATGGTTAGACTGGTGACCCCACTCAACCTAGTGGGTACCAAATTAACACCCCTTGAAACTCCTGTTTCAGCGGCCTCTTTAACTTCCCGCCAACGCCGTCATGTTCTATCTAGGAGGAGTGTAAGGGGCTCCTTTGATTTGATAAGAAACCCTTGTGGTGTTTACTTTGATGTAATAGGGCAACGAAGGGGGATCCCCTCACAACATAAATTGTGGTGTGAATCCTGTGCAGGTTTCGAGAACCTTCCTAACATTGGTGCAATTTTCCCTGTGACAGCTACTAAAAATGTAGAACGCATTAACTATGTTCTTGTAATCTATTGAGATTGACCAACCTGACTCGTGACGCTGTTGAAGAACAAATTGCCCCGACCTCCCTCAGGCCATCCAGGTAAGCAAAGTGGTAACTTTCGAGAATGGCTAGTTTCCCTTTCTGACTATGACCACGTTAACGTGGACTCCCTCTATCTGACTCCCAATTGTAACTATTATTTTATTTTAGTGCGAGCTTGCTAAAACTTCAATGTGAGGTAGGTGCTATAGAAGTATTGTAGTTGTGTTGATAGATCTTTTTTAGAAGATCTGAAGGGGGACTGTTGGATTTGGTTGTCTTTTTATTTCCTAGTCAGATTTTAGAACAGCT
This sequence comes from Nerophis ophidion, assembly GCF_033978795.1. NCBI lineage: Eukaryota > Metazoa > Chordata > Actinopteri > Syngnathiformes > Syngnathidae > Nerophis > Nerophis ophidion. The sequence continues at coordinate 36,329,401 of NC_084630.1, read as the reverse complement.
AAAGTGTGATCCTTTTACATAGACCTTGAATTTGGAATGTTGGAATGAAGACATAACAATCTGTTATCTCAACTGTCCAAAGTAGGGAGGAGAAGAAGAGGGGCGGGTGAGAGTGAGTGAGGAGGGAGAAACTGCCATTTTAGGATTAAATCAATTTGGACCGAGTTTTGAAATGTTGTATCTAGATTGATCTCCCAAGGCGCTTCGGTAATAAAATAGAAAAATGAGCAACCTCTGTCTCTGATTGATTTAAAACCAGCTTATGTGTCATCAAACAATCTGGGGGCGTTGACCGAAGGAAGAACGGGTCAAAACGCAACAATACACAACAGTTAGTCTTCACACAATATACACAACAAATAGTCTTCACACAATATACACAACAATTAGTCATCACACAATATACACAACAATTAGTCATAACACAATATACACAACAATTAGTCATAACACAATATACACAACAAATAGTCTTCACACAATATACACAACAATTAGTCTTCACACAATATACACAACAAATAGTCATCACACAATATACACAACAATTAGTCTTCACACAATATACACAACAATTAGTCTTCACACAATATACACAACAAATAGTCATCACACAATATACACAACAATTAGTCTTCACACAATATACACAACAATTAGTCTTCACACAATATACACAACAATAAGTCTTCACACAATATACACACCAATTAGTCTTCACACAATATACACAACAAATAGTCTTCACACAATATACACAACAATTAGTCCTTCCTCAATTTATACCAACTAATTAAACAAGTGACTGATTAAGTAGCTACCCAACTAGCTAAATAACTAAACAATTTATTAAGTATCTAACCAACTAGTTGAACTATTAAGTAACTGACAACTAATAAACTAACTAAATCATTGACTGATTAATGAGCGAACAACTAACTAATCAACTAATTGATTAACTGGTTAACTAGCTAACCAGCTAATGAAATAATTGACCAACCAATCAACTTGCTAACCAAATCCCTAAATATGTGACTTTGTAACTTGGACTTGGACTAAGACCTGGACTTCCTTTTCATTGCCATTGAAAAGTGAAGATTACAGAGAAGACTAGAAGTAGCACCAGCTGCTTATGGTTCATTAGCTAACAACTTACCAAACAGTTAACCAATTAACTAGCTGACCAAAAAAAAGCTAAATAAGTGACTTTTTAACTAGCTAACAACAGTTAAACAATTAACTAACAAACCAAAAACCTAAATGATTGACTGTAACTAGCTAACAACTTACTTAGCTGTTAACCGATTGACTAGCCAACCAAAACCCAAATAATTGACTGTGTAACGAGCTAACAACTTACTAAACAGTTGACCGACAATTAACCAGCCAGCCAACTAACTAAACAATTGACTGATTAACGAGTTAAGCAAAAGAAGAAATAATTGACTGATCAAGTAAGTAACTAAAGAGTTGAGTGAAGAAGTAGCTAACATGATAGCAGTGAAGCGAGGCCACGCCCACCTTTTCTCTGGCTCATCTCCAGCAGGCGGGGCTCTCCCAGCTCCAGGAAGAAGTTCTTCTTCTTCTCCTCGTACTTCTCACGCTCCTCCGCCACCACCTGGATGCTCACCTTCTGACTGGACAGTCGCACGCAGAGCAAGGAAGCAGCAGCAGCAGGAGGAGGAGGAGGAGGAGGAGGACAAGATCAAGAAAGAGGATGAGAAAAAGAAGAAGTAGAAGGAGAAAAAGAAAGAGGAGGAGGAGGAGAGGCAGAAGAAGAAAGAGGATGAGTAGAAGAAGAAAGGAGGAAAATGAGAAGGAGAAGAAGAAGAAGAAAGAAGAATGAGATGTAGGAAGAGGATGAAAATAAGAAGAAAGAGGAGGAGACAGAGAAGAAGAAGAAGGCAAAGACAATGATGAAGAAGAAGAAGGAGAAGAAAGACAAGGAGGAGGAGGAAGAGAAGAAAGAGGATGAGAAGAAGAAGATAGAGGAGAAGGAGGAGGAGAAGAAGCAGAAGAAAAAGTAGAAAAATGAGATGAAGAAAGAGGATGAAAAAAGAAAAAAAAGGAAGAAAAAGGACAAGATAAAAAGAAGGGGAAGAAAGAGGAGACAAAGGAGAACAAGAAGAAGAAAGAGGAAAGAAGAAAAACGAGGAGGAGGAGAAGGTAATGAGGAGAAAAAGAAGAAGATGGAGAAGAAGAAGAAGAAAGAGAAAAAGAATGAGATGAAGACAAAGAAAGAGGAGAAAGAGGAGAAGAAGCAGAGGAAGAAGAAAAAGGAAATGAAGAAGAGTAAGATAGAAGAGGAGAAGGAGGTGATCAAGAAAGAGGAGGAGGAGGAGAAGAAGAAAGAGAAGAAGAAAAAGTAGGAGGAGGAGAAGAAGGAGAAAAAGAAAGAAGAGTAGGAGAAGAAGAGGAAAGAGAAGAAGAAGAACAACAACAACAAGAAGAAAGAGAAGAATGAGATGAAAAAAGAGGATGAGAAGAAGAAAAAAGAGGAAAAGAAGAAGAAGAAGAACAAGAAGAAGAAGGAGGAGAAGAAGAAAAAGGAGAAGAACTAGAAGGAGAAGAAGAAAAGGGAGAAGAACCAGAAGAACAAGAAGAAAAAAAATGAGAAAAATAATGAGAAGGAGGAGAAGAATAAAAAGAAGAAAAGAAGAATAAAGAGAAGATGAAGGAGAAGGGGAAGGAGGAGGAGAAGAGGAAGGAGAAGAATGAGGAGCAGAAGGAGAACAAGAAGGAGTAGAAGGAGGAGAAGAAGGAGAAGAAGAAGAAAGAGGAGGAGAAGAAGAATGAGGAGAAGGAGAAGAAAAGGATTAGGAGGAGGAGAAGCAGAAAAAAGAGGAAAAGAAGAAAAAGAAGAAGGAGAAGAACAAGAACAAGAAGAAGGAGAAGAAGAAGGAGAAAAATAACTAGGAGAAGAATAAAGAGAAGAAAAGAAAGAGAAGGAGAAAAAGAATGAGGAGGAGAAGGAGGAGGAAAAGAAGGAGAATGAGAAAAAGAACAAAAAAGAGCGAGAAGAAGCAGATGAAGAAGGAGAATAAGAAGAAGGAGAAGAAGAACAAGAAAAAGAGCGAGAAGAAGCAGACAAAGAAGGAGAAAAAGAAGGAGGAGGAGAAGTAGAAAAGGAGAACAAAAAATGAGAAGAAGAAGAACAAGAAGCAGACGGAGAAAGAGAAAAAGAAAGAGGAGAAGGAGAAAAGAAGAACATAAAAAGGAGAAGAAGAACAAGAAGAAAAAGACGAAGGAGAACAAGAAGAACAAGAAGGAAAAGAAGAAGAAGAAAAAGAAGAAGAAAAAAGAGAAGGAAAAGAAGAAGAAAAAGACGGTAACGAAGGAGAAGGAGAAGATGGAGAAAAAGAACGAGAAGCAGAAGGTCAAAAAGAAGAAGAATGAGGAGCAGAAGGAGAACAAGAAGGAAAAGAAGGAGGAGAAGAAGAAGAAAGAGAAGGAGAAGAAGAATGAGGAGAAGGAGAAGAAGAAAGATTAGGAGGAGGAGAAGCAGAAAAAAAGAGGAAAAGAAGAAAAAGAAGAAGGAGAAGAACAAGAACAAGAAGAAGGAGAAGAAGAAGGAGAAAAATAACTGGGAGAAGAATAAAGAGAAGAAAAGAAAGAGAAGGAGAAGAAGAATGAGGAGAAGAAGGAGGAGGAAAAGAAGGAGAAGGAGAAGAAGGAGAATGAGAAAAAGAACAAGAAAAAGAGCGAGAAGAAGCAGACGAAGAAGGAGAATAAGAAGAAGGAGAAGAAGAACAAGAAAAAGAGCGAGAAGAAGCAGACAAAGAAGGAGAAAAAGAAGGAGGAGGAGAAGGAGAAAAGGAGAACAAAAAAAGGAGAAGAAGAACAAGAAGCAGACGAAGAAAGAGAAAAAGAAGGAGGAGGAGAAGGGGAAAAGAAGAACAAAAAAAGGAGAAGAAGAACAAGAAGGAAAAGACGAAGGAGAACTTGAAGAACAAGAAGGAGAAGAAGAAAAAGAAGAAAAAAAAGAAGGAGATGAAAGAAGAGAAGGAAAATAAGAAGAACAAGACGGTAACGAAGGAGGAGAAGAAGAAGAAGGAGAAGATGAAGGAGAAAACAAATGAGAAGCAGAAGGTCAAGAAGAAGAAGGAGAAGAAGCAGGAGAAAGAGAAAAGGAGGACAAGAAGGAGAAGAACAAGAAGAAGAAGAGGGAGAAGAAGGAGAAGAAGAAGAAGAAGAAGGAGAAAAAGAACGAGAAGAAGGGCAAGAAGAAGAAAGAGAAAAGAAGGAGGAGGAGAAGCAGGAGAAGAAGGAAAAGCAAAGAACACGATAAGTAGAAGAAGAAGAATGAAACGGAGAAAAAGAAGAACAACAAGAAGGAGAAAAAGGAAGAACAAAGAGGAGAAGAAGAACAAGGAGACAAAAGAGAAAAAGAACGAGAAGAAGAAGGGCAAGAAGAAGAAAGAGAAGCAAAAGAATGAGAATAATTAGTAAAAGAAGGAGAAGAAGAAGGAACAGAAGAAGGAGAAGAAGAAGTAAAAGAAGAAGAAGGAGAAGAACAAGGAGAAGGAGAAGAATAAGAAAAAAAGGAAGAAGGAGAAGAAGAACAAGAGGAAGGAGAAAAGGAGAAGAAGAAGAAGAAGAAGGGGGAAAAAGAAGAAGGACAAGAAGAAGGAGAAAAAGAAGGAGGAGGAGGAGAAGCAGGAGAACAAGGAGAAAAGAAGAACAAGACGAAGGAGAACAAAGAGAAGAAGGAGAACAAGAACAAGAAGGAAAAGAAGAATAACAGGAGAAGGAGAAAATGAACGAGAAAAAGAACGAGAAGAAGGGTAAGAAAAAGAAGGAGAATAAGCAGAAGAATGAGAAAGAGGAGAAGAAGGAGACGAAGAAGAAGAAGGAGAACAAGAAGGAGAAAAAGAAGAAGACGACGGAGAAAAAGAAGAAGAAGAACAAGACGGAGACGAAGGAGGAGAAGGAGAAGATGAACGAGAAGAAGAGCGAGAAGAAGGGCAAGAAAAAGAAGGAGAAGAAGCAGAAGAATGAGAAAAAGGAGAAGAAGAAGGACAAGAAAAAAGAACAAGAATAAGAAGGAGAAAAAGGAGAAGGAGAAGAAGAAGAAGAAAGGAGAAAAAAGAACAAGAAGGAGGACAAGAAGAAGAAGAAGGAGAAAAAGCAGAAGAAGGAGAAAAGAAGGAGGAGGAGAAGCAGGAGAAGAAGGAGAAAAGAAGAAGAACAAGAACAAGAAGAAGGAGAAAAAGAAGAACAAGAAGGAGAATAAGAAGGTTAAGAAGAAGAATGAGAAAAAGGAAAAGAAGGAGAAGAAAGAGAAGAACAAGAAGGAGAAGAAGAAGGAGAAGGGGGACAAAGAAGAAGAACAAGAAGAAGAAGAAGGAAGACAAGAAGGAGAAGAACAAGATGGACAAGAAGAAGGAGAAAAAGAAGAATAAGGATAAGATGAACAAGAATGAGAAGGAAAAGAAGAAGGAGGATAAGAAGGTGAAGGAGGAGAAGAAGAAGAAGAAACATGAATAATATCCAAAAGTAAGAATTCTTGCTCACCATATTTGGTTGTTGTGAAATTGCAGGACACCATGACTGTCCTGAAAGTGTCGCCCTCCACCTCTGGCACTGCCTTCAAGTGTTCTGTACGGCAGCACAACAAGTCCTCTGGATCCTGAACTTCTCAGCACCTTCACCTCCATCACGCCCACACTTTCACTCACAGTCAGCACCTCCTCCTCCAAGCTGAAGATGCCCGCGTGGTCGTCATCCAAGATGGCGACGGTGGCGGTGGAGGACACACCTAAAGTGACCTGGGATTCTTCTTCTTCTTCTTCTTCTTCTTCTTCCTGCTGCGACACCAGCCTCACGTGGCTCAGGTGCACCAGGAAGTGCTCCTCTTCTTCAAAGATGTCATCATCCATGATGTCGATGAGGATCTCCTTAACCGTCTCGCCTGCTGCGAACACCAAGGTTCCGCGGGCCGAACGGTAGTCTGACCCGGCGATGGCGTTCCCGTCTTGTGTGTGGTAGTCCACGGCGACCGTCGCGCTAAGGCCACCGCCTCGGCGAACCACGTTCAACGCCACGCTGCCGCAGTTCTCCACACACTGATAGCTGGACGACTGGAAGAAGACCTCGCAGGAGGAGCGGTTTGTTCTTGTCTGGTGGGCCGCCATCTTCTTTGGGACGTCAGCTCTTCCTGTCGTGGCCAGCGGGGTCATCTGCTTGGCTTTCAACTCCGCTTCTTCCCATCTCAAGCCACCCTCGCCACTCGCCAGCTCCTCCTTGCCCTGCTGTGGCTCCCCACCCTGCAGAAGCTCTTCGCCACATTGCCGCTCTTCACCCTGCAAAAGCTCTTGGTCCCTTTGCAGCTCCTCCCTGCCCCGTCGCATTTCCTCAGGGAAATGTGGTAACTCCTGGCCCCCCGGCAGGAAGCTTCCGACATTCATTTCCACGTCAGCTTTGGAGCCAAACTCCGGCTGGCCTTCGGTCTCGATAATGACGCCCCTGTGCTTCCCGGCTCGGTAGCGCTTGTACACGTACTTGTAGAAGAGCAGACGGCGGTCGGCAACGTACGCTAAGCCCACGCAGACGGGAAAGAAGAAGAGCGTGAGAAGCCCCTCCCAGATTTGAACGACGCCCGGCGAGAAGACGGCCAGGATGAGGTAGAGCCAGGTGTAGGCGAAGACGCTCCAGGCGGCCGTGACGAAGAAGACGCGCAAGTGTTTGACTCGCCGCGTTTGCCCGTCGGGGATGACGTAGACGCAGAGGCCGATGATGACGAACATGTTAAAGGCGGCGCTTCCCACGATGGTGTTGGGGCCCAGCTCGCCGGCGTCAAAGTTGTGTCCGCAGACTTCCACCACGGACAGCAGGATTTCTGGCGCCGAGGAGCCCAGCGCCATGAGGGTCAAGTTGGACACGGTCTCATTCCAGACCCTCACAGTGGCGGTCTCCTTCTGTCCATTGGCGTTCTTGATGCTGACCTGCCTCTCCTGGGACGTGATGACCTGGATGGACGCCATGAAGCGGTCGGCGATGATGGACACCCCCAGGAACATGTACACCAAGCCCAGGAAATAGATGCTGGCCCGAGCCACCCGCTCGGAGAAGGCGGGGTCTTCCGGCCGCCACACCGACAACATGACGCCATCTTTGCACCCGCTGCTGCCGCCACATTTGCTGTGATTGGTCTGAGTGTGGTTGGTGGGAGGAGCCTGTGAGCATGCCAGCTTCAAGCACGCCAACAGCAGGAGTGATGATGTCATCATGGCGGTGATGACTACCAGCCTGCCGCACGCAAACATACCATTATTATACTAATATATATATTAGGGGTGGGCAAATTAGTGCGTTAATTATGAGTTAACTCATCAATCTATTAACGCCGACAATTATTTTATCGCACATTTGCGTATGTTGTTTACATGCTTTTATTTTGTTAACGCCTTTTCTTAACAAGATGGCGTCGCCCGGCGTCGAGGGGCTCTTGGTAAAGATGGAACATTTGGCAAAAATACCGGACAATTCTGCAAATTTCATGGCTGGCTTACAGCGTGGTCACTCCGGGATCACTTACGACCGCCAGACAATTCTGGATGTGGATAGATCGGGCCGTTTTGGACTGAATGACGCGTGCTTGCTAGACCGGCTAGCTAGCATGGGAATACTTTGCCTGCTACATCCAGCGGCCTGTGAAGCAGCGGAGTATATGTGTTGTCTGTCTATGAATAATGCAGACGAGGAGTGTTGGCTGAGTTCTTAACGTTTGCTTTCAGAGCGTGCATATCACAACATACAAGATGCCGTCATGGCGACACAACCTATACCGGGCTACCGCGCATGCT
>NC_084630.1:36289096-36316596 GCF_033978795.1 Nerophis ophidion | reverse complement strand
TCCCAGGTATTTGAACTCCTCCACTTGGGGAAAGGTCTCCTCCCCAACCCGCAGATGGCATTCCACCCTTTTACGGGCAAGAACCATGGACTCGGACTTGGAGGTGCTGATTCTCATCCCAGTCGCTTCACACTTGGCTGAGAACCAATCCAGTGAGGGCTGAAAATCCTGTCCAGATAAAGCAATCAGGACCACAGCATCTGCAAAAAGCAGAGACATAATCCAAACTGGATCCCCTCAACGCTTTGACTGCGCCTTGAAATTTTGTCCATAAAAGTTATGAACAGAATCGGTGACGAGGGGCAGGCTTGGCGGAGTCCAACCCTCACTGGAAATGTGTCCGACTTACTGCCAGCAATGCGGACCAAGCTCTGACACTGATCATACAGGGAGTGGACCGTCACAATCAGACAGTCCGATACCCCATACTCTGTGAGCACCCCCACAGGACTTCCTGAGGTACACAGTCAAATGCCTTCTCCAAGTCCACAAAGCACGTGTAATCTGGTTGGGCAAACTCCCATGCACCCTCAAGGACCCTGCCCAGAGTATAGGGCTGGTCGACAGTTCTACGACCAGGGCGAAAACCACACTGTTCCTCCTGAATCCGAGGTTCGACTACCTGGCGTAGCCTCCTCTCCAGTATACCTAAATAAACCTTACCGGGAAGGCTGAGTGTGATCCCACGATAGTTGGAACACACCCTCCGGTTCCCCTTCTTAAAGAGAGGGACCACCACCCCGGTCTGCCAATCCAGAGGTACCGCCCCCGATGTCCACGCTATGTTGCAGAGTCTTGTCAACCAAGATAACCCCACAGCATCCCAAGCAACCTCAGCCCCAGAAATAGGAGAGTCCACCACAGACGCCCCAGGAACTGCTTCTTCATTGAAGACGTGCTGGTAGGATTGAGGAGGTCTTCGAAGTATTCCCTCCACCGATCCACAACATCCGCAGTCGACGTCAGCAGAACACCATCGGCACCATACACGGTGTTGACAGTGCACTGCGTCCCCTTCCTGAGGCGGCGGATGGTGGTCCAGAATCACTTCGAAGCTGTCCGGAATCCCCGAAATCTTCCCATGTCTGAGATTTTGCCTCTGTGACCGCTGAAGCCGCACACCGCTTGGCCTGTTGGTACCTGTCTGCTGCCTCCGGAGTCCTATGAGCCAAAAGAACCCGATTGGACTCCTTCTTCAGCTTGACGGCATCTCAGGTTCTAGGATTACCCCCCCAAGGCACCAACTACCTTGCGGCCACAGCTCCAAACAGCCGCCTGGACAATAGAGGTGCGGAACATGGTCCACTCGGACTCAATGTCCAGCACCTCCCTCCTGACTTCTTCAAAAAACACAACAATTCTAATTTTTCTACTCGCTCGCACTCAGCTATTTCTCCACTTGTTGGAAGTCTAAGAACACCGGAACGATCCTCAAAGTCTTGAGGCGCTCACGGTTTTTATCTCAAAGTGTTTGCCCCCAATCACACGTTGTTGGGCATGAACTTTTTCTACAAATCCTCCATTACAAGCTGACATTGCGTAATAGCAGCAGCCTCGTCCAATCACATCGAGTCCTTTCATGTCATGTGACAGCCCCTCCCCTCAGGTACCTTAGTCTGCTATAGGGTTAACAGAGCATTTCATGTTACCATGGCAACGCTATTCACCAACAAACTAAAACATGGGGTTAACAGTTCAATGGGCACACAACATACAGTAAACACACAACATACAGTAGACACACAACATAGAGGAGACACACAACATACAGTGCACACAACATAGAGGAGACACACAACATACAGTAGACACACAACAAACAGTAGACACACAACATACAGTAGAGACACAACATAAAGGAGACACACAACATACAGTAGACACACAACATAAAGGAAACACACAACATACAGTGGACACAACATACAGTAGACACACAACATAAAGGAGACACACAACATACAGTAGACACACAACATAAAGGAGACACACAACATACAGTAGACACACAACATAAAGGAGACACACAACATACAGTAGACACAACATACAGTAGACACACGACAAACAGTAGACACACAACATATTGTAGACACACAACAAACAGTAGACACACAACATACAGTAGACACACAACATAGAGGAGACACACATAATACAGTGGACACAACATACAGTAGACACACAAAATACAGTAGACACATAAAATACTGTAGACACACAACATACAGTAGACACACAACATAGACACACAACATACAGTAGACACACAGCATACAGTAGACAAAACATACAGTAGACAAAACATACAGACACACAACATGCAGTAGACACACAACATAGACACAACATACAGTAGACACACAGCATACAGTAGACGCAACATACAGTAGACACACAACATACAGTAGACACACAGCATACAGTAGATGCAACATACAGTAGACACACAACATACAGTAGACACACAGCATACAGTAGACGCAACATACAGTAGACACACAACATACAGTAGACACACAGCATACAGTAGACGCACAGCATACAGTAGACGCAACATACAGTAGACACACAACATACAGTAGACACACAGCATACAGTAGATGCAACATACAGTAGACACACAAAATAAAGTAGACACACAACATACAGTAGACACAACATACAGTAAACACACAACATACATTAGACACACAAAATACAGTAGACACACAACATACAGTAGACACAACATACATTAGACACACAAAATACAGTAGACACACAACATACAGTAGACACAACACACTGTAGACACACAACATACAGTAGACACAACACACTGTAGACACACAACATACAGTAGACACACAAAATACAGTAGACACACCATATAGTAGACACAACATAGACACACAACATACAGTAGACACACAGCATACAGTAGACGCAACATGCAGTAGACACACAACATGCAGTAGACACACAACATAGACACAACATACAGTACACACACAACATACAGTAGACACACAACATACAGTAGACACAACATAGTTATTATATATCATTATTATTATTATTATACATTAATATATAGAATTTATAATATACACAATGTAATATAATACATAAGATATATTTATGTATCATTGTTATGATACATAAATATTACATAATGTAATATATTACATATATTAATTTATGTAACATTATATTATTTACATACATAGATGTATAAACATACATATACACGTATATATACACGTGTGTGTGTGTATACACACATATGCATGTATATATATATATATATATATATATATGTGCATATATATATATATATATATATATATATATATATATATATATATATATATATATGTAGGTGTGGGAAAAAATCACAAGACTACTTCATCTCTACAGAACTGTTTCATGAGGGGTTCACTCAATCATCAGGAGATTTTAATGGAAGCATTCACATACAATGGTTTATATAGGGCACAGAGTGGGTGGGTACAGGCAGGCGTAGGGTGTGGTGATTGGCTCATGTGTTACCTAGGAGGTGTTTCCGTCTGTGGCGGCATGTTGAAATGATTTCACTGCGCTTGTTGAGGGATGATAGATCTGGATGATATATAATAAACAGTTTCTCTTTTAAGCATAGGTTGCATCTTTTATTACCGCTGTTGTAAGGTGTGCTGGATGCAAGAATTTGCCATGTTATTGAATATTCAACATTATTGTCTTTGAGGTTCCAAATGTGTTTGCTGAGTTCTGTAGAATTCTGCAAAGTCTGGTTTCTAAAGGAGGCGTTGTGATTATTCCATCTTGTTTTGAACGCTCCTTCGGTTAATCCTACGTACGTGTCGGATGTGTTAATGTCCTTGCGTGTCACCTTTGCTTGGTAAACGACTGATGTCTGTAAGCACCTTCCGTTGAGAGGGCAATCAGGTTTCTTGCGACAGTTACATTCATTATTGGTTTCAGAGTCGTTTGGTCTGGGGGTGGGCAGTCCTTTTGCAATTGCTTTGTTGTGGTTTGAAATGATTTGTTGCATGTTATTCATACAGCTGTAGCTCAATTTAATGTTGTTCTTGTTGAATATTTTTCTTAGGGTGTTGCCTTTGGGGAAGTGTTTGTCGATCAGAGTGAGGAACTTGCGGCCGATGTTGGTTGAGACGTCTTTACTGAATGGCGGATTGTACCAGATGATGTTCTTTCGTTTTCTGCTCTTTTTTGGTTGGTTTCCTGGAGTGGGTTCATAGGTGAGGGTGAAGTTGTATCCGCTTTCATCAAGTGCTTTCTGGTACGGGGGGTTGCTTGGTCGAATTCAGCTTTGCTAGATGACAGCATCGATAGCCTTTTATTAATTCCTGTAGGTATTCTTTTCGTGGTAGTGGGTGGGTGGTTGCTGTCATGGTGCACGTATTGGAGTGTTGTGTTGGGTTTCGTGAATGGTTGGTAGCTGTTATTTCTCAGGTTGAAAGTGACGTCGAGGAAGTTGACGGTTTGCTTGTTGGCTTCAATCGTGATCCGTAGGCCGTTTTCTTTGAAGATTTGGCATATGCGCTTCTTGGTGTTCTCGCTGCTCCTTGGCGAGGCGCGGCACACTGCCAGTCCGTCATCACGGTAAATACCAAGGTTCAGGTTGAGGCTAGCAAGCTGGGAGAGGAGGAAACTCCCAACGAGTTCGCACGTACCCCCCCGTACCAGAAAGCACTTGATGAAAGCGGATACAACTTCACCCTCACCTATGAACCCACTCCAGGAAACCAACCAAAAAAGAGCAGAAAACGAAACAACATCATCTGGTACAATCCGCCATTCAGCAAAGACGTCTCAACCAACATCGGCCGCAAGTTCCTCACACTGATCGACAAACACTTCCCCAAAGGCAACACCCTAAGAAAAATATTCAACAAGAACAACATTAAATTGAGCTACAGCTGTATGAATAACATACATATAACAAATAACAAATCATTTCAAACCACAACAAAGCAATTGCAAAAGGACTGCCCACCCCCAGACCAAACGACTCTGAAACCAATAATGAATGTAACTGTCGCAAGAAACCTGATTGCCCTCTCAACGGAAGGTGCTTACAGACATCAGTCGTTTGCCAAGCAAAGGTAACACGCAAGGACATTAACACATCCGACACGTACGTAGGATTAACCGAAGGAGCGTTCAAAACAAGATGGAATAATCACAACGCCTCCTTTAGAAACCAGACTTTGCAGAATTCTACAGAACTCAGCAAACACATTTGGAACCTCAAAGACAATAATGTTGAATATTCAATAACATGGCAAATTCTTGCATCCAGCACACCTTACAACAGCGGTAATAAAAGATGCAACCTATGCTTAAAAGAGAAACTGTTTATTATATATCATCCAGATCTATCATCCCTCAACAAGCGCAGTGAAATCATTTCAACATGCCGCCACAGACGGAAACACCTCCTAGGTAACACATGAGCCCATCACCACACCCTACGCCTGCCTGTACCCACCCACTCTGTGCTCTATATAAACCATTGTATGTGAATGCTTCCATTAAAATCTCCCGATGATTGAGGGAACCCCTCATGAAACAGATCTGTAGAGATGAAGTAGTCTTGTGATTTTTTCCCACACCTACATATTGCGCTCTACCACGGTATCGAGCACTATTCTCTGGATAATCCAATCAAGACATATATATATATATATATATATATATATATATATATATATATATATATATATATATATATATATATTAGGGCTGCAAATCTTTGGGTGTCCCATGATTCGATTCAATATCGATTCTGGGAGTCGCGGTTCGATAATATATCGATTTTTTCGATTCAACACGATTCTCGATTCAAAAACGATATTTTTCCGATTCAAAAGGATTGTGTATTCATTCAATACATATATTTCAGAAGGATTTACCCCAGTCTGCTCACATGCTAGCAGAGTAGTAGATTAAAAAAAAAAAAAAGCTTTTATAATTGTAAAGGACAATGTTTTATCAACTGATTGCAATAATGTAAACTTGTTTGAACTATTAAAGGAAGCAAAAATACGACTTATTTTATCTTTGTGAAAACATTGGACACAGTGTGTTGTCAAGCTTATGAGATGCCATGCAAGTGTAAGCCACTGTGACACTATTGTTCTTTTTTATAATTTTTATATATGTCTAATGATAATGTCAATGAGGGATTTTTAATCACTGCTATGCTGAAATGATAACTAATATTGATACTGTTGTTGATAATATTCACTACTTTTGGTTTGTTCTGTGTGGTGTTTGTGTCTCCTCTCAATTGTTCTGTTTATTGCAGTTCTGAGTGTTGCTGGCTCAGCTTTGCTTTTGGAATTGGATTGCATTGTTATGGTGTTGCTGTGTAGTGGTTTGTTGGATTGATTAAAAAACAAACAAATAAAAACAAATTTTTAAAAAAAGGAGAATTGATTCTGATTCACACAACGTATTCGATTCGATTTTTTCCCACACCCCCAATATATGTATATATACATATATACGCGTGTGTGTGTATATATATATATATATGTTTATATATACATACATACATATATATATATACACACACATGTATATACACATACATATATATATATATGTGTGTGTATATACATATATATGTATATATCTAAGTGTGTGTATATACAGACATAAATGTGTATATACATATATATAAATATATACATGTATGTATATATACATATAAATACATATATACACATAAACGCACACACACACACATATGTATATATATAATAAATAAATGTGTCTGTGTGTATGTATATATATATATGCATATAAATAGATGCATACATACACACATATATATATATATATATATATGTATATATATTTATATATATATATACATACACATACACACATATATATACATATATATATATATATATATATATATATATATATATATATATATACACACACACACACACACATACATACATACATACGTAATGTGTTGATGGATTCAAAATTCAAATTCAGTAAAACTTACCTGCACGTCTTTTGATTCCTCTGTATATATTAGTACTACACAAAGTACAATACTACTACTCCACAAAGTACAATAGTACTACTACCACACAAAGTAAAATTGTACTACTACACAAAGTACAGTATTACTACTACACAAAGTACATTAGGAATACTACCACACAAAGTACAATAATACTACTACACAAAGTACAGTATTACTACTACACAAAGTACAACAGTCCTACTGCACAAAGTCAAGTATTAGTACTTTGACTCTGTACAAAAAGGGGTGCTACCACTAAACCAAATACAGTACTACTACGAAACAAAACAAAACAGTACTACAACACAAAAGACAGTACTACTACTAGCAAATACAATAGTACTATAAGACAAGACACAGTAACACAACCCCACCAATATAATACTACTACCACAAACACAGTACTTCTACTACTCCAGCAAATACACTACTACTACTCCAGCAAATTGGGTATTACTACAGTACTATTACAGAAAAGGTAGTACTATACTTAAGCAAACAGTACTATTACATCAAAGGTAGTACTACTACTCCAGAAAATACACTACTACGACTCCAGTAAATACAGTAATACTACTCCAGTATATGGTGTATTACTACACAAAAACAGTACTACTACAGCAAAAGGAATACCACTAATCCAGCAAACAGTAGTACTACTCCAGCAAACAGTACTACTCCAGCAAACAGTACTACTACAGCAAACAGTACTACTACAGCAAACAGTACTACTCCAGTAAAGGGAGTACCACTACTCCCGCAAACAGTACTACTCCAGCAAACAGTACTACTCCAGCAAACAGTACTACTCCAGCAAACAGTACTACTACAGCAAACAGTACTACTCCAGCAAACAGTACAACTCCAGTAAAGGGAGTACCACTACTCCCGCAAACAGTACTACTCCAGCAAACAGTACTACTCCAGCAAACAGTACTACTCCAGCAAACAGTACAACTCCAGTAAAGGGAGTACCACTACTCCCGCAAACAGTATTACTCCAGCAAACAGTACTACTACAGCAAACAGTACTATTCCAGCAAACAGTACAACTCCAGTAAAGGGAGTACCACTACTCCCGCAAACAGTACTACTCCAGCAAACAGTACTACTACAGCAAACAGTACTACTCCAGCAAACAGTACAACTCCAGTAAAGGGAGTACCACTACTCCCGCAAACAGTACTACTACAGCAAACAGTACTACTACAACAAACAGGGTACTCTTCCAGCAAAGGGGGTGTTACTAGAGTAGACCAGCAAAGGCAGTAATCCAACAAGTAGAAAGTCGCAAGTATGAGAAAGTATGACAACCAGCGGACTCACCACTGATGATGTCATTGGTGGATGGGCGGAGCCAAGATGGTCCCGCCCCTGCAAACACACATTTGGGGGGTGGCAGATAAAACCCCTTAAAGCAGCTGATAAAGTTCTAAAGATGGCTGCCAGGGAGCATCTTATCGCCCTTTGATGAGGACACCACCAAACATGGTCTCCACTTTACTTACACCACCAAACATGGTCTCCACTTTATGTTAGCGATGGTGACTTACACCACCAAACATGGTCTCCACTTTATGTTAGCGATGGTGACTTACACCACCAAACATGGTCTCCACTTTATGTTAGGGATGGTGACTTACACCACCAAACATGGTCCCCACTTTATGTTAGCGATGGTGACTTACACCACCAAACATGGTCTCCACTTTATGTTAGCGATGGTGACTTACACCACCAAACATGGTCCCCACTTTATGTTAGCGATGGTGACTTACACCATCAAACATGGTCTCCACTTTATGTTAGCGATTGTGACTTACACCACCAAACATGGTCTCCACTTTATGTTAGCGATGGTGACTTACACCACCAAACATGGTCTCCACTTTATGTTAGCGATGGTGACTTACACCACCAAACATGGTCCCCACTTCATGTCAGCGATTGTGACTTACACCACCAAACATGGTCTCCACTTTATGTTAGCGATGGTGACTTACACCACCAAACATGGTCTCCACTTTATGTTAGCGATGGTGACTTACACCACCAAACATGGTCTCCACTTTATGTCAGCGATGGTTACTTACACCACCAAACATGGTCTCCACTTTATGTTAGCGATGGTGACTTACACCACCAAACATGGTCTCCACTTTATGTTAGCGATGGTGACTTACACCACCAAACATGGTCTCCACTTTATGTCAGCGATGGTGACTTACACCACCAAACATGGTCTCCACTTTATGTTAGCGATGGTGACTTACACCACCAAACATGATCTCCACTTTATGTCAGCGATGGTGACTTACACCACCAAACATGGTCTCCACTTTATGTTAGCGATGGTGACTTACACCACCAAACATGGTCTCCACTTTGTTAGCGATGGTGACTTACACCACCAAACATGGTCTCCACTTTATGTCAGCGATGGTGACTTACACCACCAAACATGGTCCCCACTTTATGTTAGCGATGGTGACTTACACCACCAAACATGGTCTCCACTTTATGTTAGCGATGGTGACTTACACCACCAAACATGGTCCCCACTTTATGTTAGCGATGGTGACTTACACCACCAAACATGGTCTCCACTTTATGTTAGCGATGGTGACTTACACCACCAAACATGGTCTCCACTTTATGTTAGCGATGGTGACTTACACCACCAAACATGGTCTCCACTTTGTTAGCGATGGTGACTTACACCACCAAACATGGTCTCCACTTTATGTCAGCGATGGTGACTTACACCACCAAACATGGTCCCCACTTTATGTTAGCGATGGTGACTTACACCACCAAACATGGTCTCCACTTTATGTTAGCGATGGTGACTTACACCACCAAACATGGTCCCCACTTTATGTTAGCGATGGTGACTTACACCACCAAACATGGTCTCCACTTTATGTTAGCGATGGTGACTTACACCACCAAACATGGTCTCCACTTTATGTTAGCGATGGTGACTTACACCACCAAACATGGTCCCCACTTTATGTTAGCGATGGTGACTTACACCACCAAACATGGTCTCCACTTTATGTTAGCGATGGTGACTTACACCACCAAACATGGTCTCCACTTTATGTTAGCGATGGTGACTTACACCACCAAACATGGTCTCCACTTTTTAAATGAACTTATCCCAATCGAAAATTAAGTTCATTGCTACAAGTCTAACTTATCTGAGTCCCAAATTAACTTTTTAGTTCCAAGTTTAACTTATCGGAGTCCTTTTTGTCACAAGTTGAACTTATCCCAGTCCAAAAGGAAGCTTAATTTGAAACGTTTTATTGAATCTTGCCATGGTTCCAACAGATGAAAGAATTCCAAGATCACATGCTGGGTGGTGTCAGGTCATCTCCATGCTAGCTGGGTGGTTAGCGTCCAACTTCCTGTGCCTGCAGAGGACAAAGTCCACTTAATGCTCCTCCATGTCTGCGGGGGCAGTTATGGACTCACCTTCCCTCCTCCACGTCCACCACATCCTCAGGCAGCCGTATGTTAAGGGTCTCTGGTAGGAGGAAGACCAAGCCTCCACTCACTGTGCCCATGAGGGCCAGGATTAGGGGCGGCAGGGGGAGCCAGACGTCCTCCAGCAGCAACATCATGGGCGCCAAGGAGCTGCCCACGCGAGCCAGACTGGAAGTGTAGCCCAGCCCGCACTGCCTGTCCAGTCACAGCCGCTTCAGTTAACTACACTTGCTTACTCAGCCAAGGAACAACACAAACACTTCATCTGGCTAGCAATCATGCTAACAAGTCTGAGATAACCTAACTCATGACATGCTAAAATGACCAAATAACTCAACAGGAAGTGAACTACAAACTAACATATCCTCCAGGCTAGTGCTAGGCTAGCATGTGAAAGTGGACATGCCAGATCCACTCCGGGTCCATGGTCTTACCTAAGGACAGTGGGGTATAGCTATGGTCTTACATAAGGACAGTGGGCTATAGCTGTGGTCTTTTCTAAGGACAGTGGGCTATAGCTGTGGTCTTTTCTAAGGGCAGTGGGCTATAGCTGTGGTCTTATCTAAGGACAGTGGGGTACTGCTGTTGTCTTACCTAAGGACAGTGGGCTATAGCTGTGGTCTTACCTAAGGACAGTGGGCTAAAGCTGTTGTCTTACCTAAGGACAGGGTGGTATAGCTGTGGTCTTTCCTAAAGACAGTGTGGTATAGCTGTGGTTTTACGTAAGGACAGAGGGGTATAGCTGTGTTCTTATCTAAGGACAGAGGGGTATAGCTGTGGTCTTGCCTAAGGACAGTGGGGTACTGCTGTTGTCTTACCTAAGGACAGTGGGGTATAGCTGTGGTCTTACCTAAAGACAGTGGGCTATAGCTTTGGTCTTACCTAAGGGCAGTGCGGTACTGCTGTGGTCTTATCTAAGGACAGTGGGGTACTGCTGTGGTCTTACCTAAGGGCGGTGGGGTACTGCTGTGGTCTTACCTAAGGGCAGTGGGCTATAGCTGTGGGCTTATCTAAGGACACTGGGGTACTGCTGTGGTCTTGCCTAAGGACAGTGGGGTACTGCTGTTGTCTTACCTAAGGACAGTGGGGTATAGCTGTGGTGTTACCTAAGGACAGAGGTGTATAGTTGTAGTCTTACCAAAGGACAGTGGGGTATAGCTGTGGTCTTACCTAAGGACAAAGGGGAATAGATGTGGTCTTGCCTAAGGACAGTGGGGTACTGCTGTTGTCTTACCTAAGGACAGTGGGGTATAGCTGTGGTCTTACCTAAAGACAGTGCGCTATAGCTTTGGTCTTACCTAAGGGCAGTGCGGTACTGCTGTGGTCTTATCTAAGGACAGTGGGGTACTGCTGTGGTCTTACCTAAGGGCGGTGGGGTACTGCTTTGGTCTTATCTAAGGACACTGGGGTACTGTTGTGGTCTTACCTAAGGGCAGTGGGCTATAGCTGTGGGCTTATCTAAGGACACTGGGATACTGCTGTGGTCTTGCCTAAGGACAGTGGGGTACTGCTGTTGTCTTACCTAAGGACAGTGGGGTATAGCTGTGGTGTTACCTAAGGACAGAGGTGTATAGTTGTAGTCTTACCAAAGGACAGTGGGGTATAGCTGTGGTCTTACCTAAGGACAAAGGGGAATAGATGTGGTCTTGCCTAAGGACAGTGGGGTACTGCTGTTGTCTTACCTAAGGACAGTGGGGTATAGCTGTGGTCTTACCTAAGGACACTGGGGTACTGCTGTGGTCTTACCTAAGGGCAGTGGGCTATAGCTGTGGGCTTATCTAAGGACAGTGGGGTACTGCTGTGGTCTTACCTAAGGGCTGTGGGCTTATCTAAGGACAGTGGGGTACTGCTGTGGTCTTACCTAAGGACAGTGGGCTACTGCTGTGGTCTTACCTAAGGACAGTGGGCTATAGCTGTGGTCTTACCTAAGGACAGTGGGCCATAGCTGTGGTCTTACCTAAGGACAGGGTGGTATAGCTGTGGTCTTACGTAAGGACAAAGGGGTATAGCTGTGGTCTTGCCTAAAGACAGTGGGGTACTGCTGTGGTCTTACCTAAGGACAGTGGGCTATAGCTGTGGTCTTATCTAAGGACAGTGGGGTACTGCTGTGGTCTTACCTAAGGACAGTGGGGTATAGCTGTGGTCTTATCTAAGGACAGTGGGGTACTGCTGTGGTCTTACCTAAGGACAGTGGGGTATAGCTGTGGTCTTACCTAAGGACAGTGGGCTATAGCTGTGGTCTTACCTAAGGACAGTGGGGTAGAGTTCAGCAGAGTACAGAAAGGCAGTAGTGAAGGCTGCCTCACAGAAGCCTTTGGCCAACACGGCGATACAGGTGCGCACCTGCCACAACTCTGAATCAGGAGACAAAGGTGACACAGGTGTGAGGAGACAAAGGTGACACAGGTGTGAGGAGACAGGTGACACAGGTGTGTGGAGACAGAGGGTAGACAGGTGTGAGAGACCTAGTGGGACGGTGATGTTGAGTGCGATCAGAAGTCCAGTGGTGATCAGGAAGCAGGCCTGGCCTTTGCGGCGTCCAATGCGGTCCAGCAGGAAGTAGGTGAAGATCTTGGCGGGAACTTCGATGGCGGCGTAGATGAAGTGAGTCAAGTAGATGCTGACTCCAAAGCCTGAGATCCTCAAGCTGATGCCGTAGTACAGGAAGGCCACGGAAAACCTGCAACACACTGCCATCAGTCAGCAGGTCGAAGACCAGCCTAGGCTGCCTTTACCAGACGACTCCTGAGACCAGCGTGATCTTCCTCAACTCAGGTGTGGTGAACAGGTGCAGGTAGGAGTACGTCACCTGGGGCAGCGTCACCTGGGGCAGCGTCACCAGGGTCACCAGCTGCAACAAAAGGGCTTTTCATGTGAAAGGGCCACGGGAACGTGCCACAAAGGAGCTTTTCATGTGAAAGGGCCACAGAAAAGTGCGGAAAAGGGGCTTTTCATGTGAAAAGGCCACAGAAAGGTGTAAAAAAGGGGCCTTTCATGTGAAAGGGCCACAGGAAGGTGCGACAAAGGGGCTTTTCATGTGAAAGAACCACAGGAAGGTGCAACAAAGGGGCTTTTCATGTGAAAGGGCCACAGGAAGGTGCGACAAAGGGGCATTTAATGTGAAAGGGCCACAGGAAGGTGCGACAAAGGGGCTTTTCATGTGAAAGGGCCACAGGAAGGTGCAACAAAGGGGCTTTTCATGTGAAAGGGCCAAAGGAAGGTGCAACAAAGGGGCTTTTCATGTGAAAGAACCACAGGAAGGTGCGACAAAGGGGCTTTTCATGTGAAAGAACCACAGGAAGGTGCGACAAAGGGGCTTTTCATGTGAAAGGGCCACAGGAAGGTGCGACAAAGGGGCTTTTCATGTGAAAGAACCACAGGAAGGTGCGACAAAGGGGCTTTTCGTGTGAAAGAACCACAGGAAGGTGAAAAAAAGGGGGCTATTCATGTGAAAAGGCCACAGGAAGGTGCAACAAAGGGGCTTTTCATGTGAAAGAACCACAGGAAGGTGCGACAAAGGGGCTTTTCATGTGAAAGAACCACAGGAAGGTGCAACAAAGGGGATTTTCATGTGAAAGGGCCACAGGAAGGTGCAACAAAGGGGCTTTTCATGTGAAAGGGCCACAGGAAGGTGCAACAAAGGGGCTTTTCATGTGAAAGGGCCACAGGAAGGTGCAACAAAGGGGCTTTTCATGTGAAAGGGCCACAGGAAGGTGCCACAAAGGGGCTTTTCATGTGAAAGGGCCACAGGAAGGTGCAACAAAGGGGCTTTTCATGTGAAAGGGCCACAGGAAGGTGCGACAAAGGGGCTTATCATGTGAAAGGGCCACAGGAAGGTGCGACAAAGGGGCTTTTCATGTGAAAGGGCCACGGGAAGGTGCCACAAAGGGGCTTTTCATGTGAAAGGGCCACAGGAAGGTGCCACAAAGAGGCTTTTCATGTGAAAGGGCCACAGGAAGGTGCAACAAAGAGGCTTTTCATGTGAAAGGACCAAAGGAAGGTGCAACAAAGGGGCTTTTCATGTGAAAGGGCCACAGGAAGGTGCAACAAAGGGGCTTTTCATGTGAAAGAACCACAGGAAGGTGCGACAAAGGGGCTTTTCATGTGAAAGGGCCACAGGAAGGTGCGACAAGGGGGCTTTTCATGTGAAAGAACCACAGGAAGGTGCAACAAAGGGGCTTTTCATGTGAAAAGGCCACAGGAAGGTGCAACAAAGGGGATTTTCATGTGAAAGGGCCACAGGAAGGTGCGACAAAGGGGCTTTTCATGTGAAAGGGCCACAGGAAGGTGCGACAAAGGGGCTTTTCATGTGAAAGGGCCACAGAAAAGTGCGGAAAAGGGGCTTTTCATGTGAACGGGCCACAGGAAGGTGCAACAAAGGGGCTTTTCATGTGAAAGAACCACAGGAAGGTGCGACAAAGGGGCTTTTCATGTGAAAGAACCACAGGAAGGTGCGACAAAGGGGCTTTTCATGTGAAAGGGCCACAGGAAGGTGCGACAAAGGGGCTTTTCATGTGAAAGGGCCACAGGAAGGTGCGACAAAGGGGCTTTTCATGTGAAAGAACCCTAGGAAGGTGCGACAAAGGGGCTTTTCATGTGAAAGGGCCACAGGAAGGTGCGACAAAGAGGCTTTTCATGTGAAAGGTCCACAGGAAGGTGCAACAAAGGGGCTTTTCATGTGAAAGAACCACAGGAAGGTGCAACAAAGGGGCTTTTCATGTGAAAAGGCCACAGGAAGGTGCAACAAAGGGGCTTTTCATGTGAAAGAACCACAGGAAGGTGCAACAAAGGGGCTTTTCATGTGAAAGAACCACAGGAAGGTGCAACAAAGGGGCTTTTCATGTGAAAGGGCCACAGGAAGGTGCAACAAAGGGGCTTTTCATGTGAAAGAACCACAGGAAGGTGCAACAAAGGGGCTTTTCATGTGAAAGAACCACAGGAAGGTGCAACAAAGGGGCTTTTCATGTGAAAGGGCCACAGGAAGGTGCAACAAAGGGGCTTTTCATGTGAAAGAACCACAGGAAGGTGCAACAAAGGGGCTTTTCATGTGAAAGGGCCACAGGAAGGTGCAACAAAGGGGCTTTTCATGTGAAAGGGCCACAGGAAGGTGCGACAAAGGGGCTTTTCATGTGAAAGACCCCACAGGAAGGTGCCACAAAGGGGCTTTTCATGTGAAAGGGCCACAGAAAAGTGCGGAAAAGGGGCTTTTCATGTGAAAGGGACACAGAAAAGTGCGGAAAAGGGGCTTTTCGTGTGAAAGGGCCACAGGAAGGTGGAACAAAGGGGCTTTTCATGTGAAAGAACCACAGGAAGGTGTGACAAAGGGGCTTTTCATGTGAAAGGGCCACAGGAAGGTGCGACAAAGGGGCTTTTCATGTGAAAGAACCACAGGAAGGTGCGACAAAGGGGCTTTTCATGTGAAAGGGCCACAGGAAGGTGCGACAAAGGGGCTTTTCATGTGAAAGAACCACAGGAAGGTGCAACAAAGGGGATTTTCGTGTGAAAGGGCCACAGGAAGGTGCAACAAAGGGGCTTTTCATGTGAAAGGGCCACAGGAAGGTGCGACAAAGGGGCTTTTCATGTGAAAGGGCCACAGGAAGGTGCGACAAAGGGGCTTTTCATGTGAAAGGGCCACAGGAAGGTGCAACAAAGGGGCTTTTCATGTGAAAGAACCACAGGAAGGTGCAACAAAAGGGCTTTTAATGTGAAAGAACCACAGGAAGGTGCAACAGAGGGGCTTTTCATGTAAAAGGGCCACAGGAAGGTGCGACAAAGGGGCTTTTCATGTGAAAGAACCACAGGAAGGTGCAACAAAGGGGCTTTTCATGTGAAAGAACCACAGGAAGGTGCAACAAAGGGGCTTTTCATGTGAAAGGGCCACAGGAAGGTGCAACAAAGGGGCTTTTCATGTGAAAGAACCACAGGAAGGTGCGACAAAGGGGCTTTTCATGTGAAAGAACCACAGGAAGGTGCAACAAAGGGGCTTTTCATGTGAAAGGGCCACAGGAAGGTGCAACAAAGGGGCTTTTCATGTGAAAGGGCCACAGGAAGGTGCAACAAAGGGACTTTTCATGTGAAAGGCCCACAGGAAGGTGCCACAAAGGGGCTTTTCATGTGAAAGGGCCACAGAAAAGTGCGGAAAAGGGGCTTTTCATGTGAAAGGGCCACAGAAAAGTGCGGAAAAGGGGCTTTTCGTGTGAAAGGGCCATGATAATTCCAAGATGGCGGCGCCCGGACGGGCTGCGCTCACGAGGAGCTCCTGCTAAAGATGGAACATTTGGCAGAAATACCGGACAATTCCACAAACTTTATGGCTGGCTCACATCGTGGTCACTCCGTGATCACGTACGACCGCCAGACACTTCTGGATGTGGACATATCGGGCCGTTTTGGACTGATAGACACTTGCGTGCTAGACTTGCTAACTAGCATGGGAATACATCGGCGGCTACATCCAGCGGCCCGTGAAGCAGGGGAGTATAGTAGCAGCGGGGGCCGTCTACGGAGCAGACGCCAGCGGTGTGATCGGAAACGCGGATGCCGAGCGGGGCTAAAAACAAAGCAGAAGGCTAATCCCCACAGAACACCACTTTCCTCCATCCCGAAGACGGATTTAGATGGAAAATGCGAGACTACTGGTCTGGGTAAGGAGTCAGTTAAATTAGAACAAGTTTTTTCTGCTTTGAGTGTTTCAGAGTTGGACATGTGTTTTACTGAGGTGGCTAACTATGATGCGTGCAGTTTATCAAAGCAACAAACAAACAATCGGAAAATCCCGTTACTGAGGTGGCTAACCATGATGCGTGCAGTTTATCAAAGCAACAATCAAACAATCGGAAAATTCCTGTCGTATCAATTCCTAGATATGGTCGTAACTATACTAAATGCACTGGGCATAATAAACACAACATTATTAATATTGCTACTACGGATAATTTGATCAAAAACTCCCTAAAACAGCCCACTACCTATAATATAGGTTTTTTAAACATAAGATCATTGTCTCCCAAAACGTTGTTAGTTAATGATATTATCAGAGACAACAATCTTAACGTCATCGGTCTCAGCGAAACCTGGCTTAAACCAAACGACTTTTTTGCGCTAAATGAGGCGTGTCCTCCTAACTTTACACATGCGCATATTGCCCGTCCGCTCAAAAGGGGTGGGGGGGTCGCACTAATATACAACGAAAACTTTAACCTTAGTCCTAACATAAATAATAAATATAAATCGTTTGAGGTGCTTACTATGAGGTCTGTCACACCGCTGCCTCTACACCTGGCTGTTATCTACCGCCCCCCAGGGCCCTATTCGGACTTTATTAATGAATTCTCAGAGTTCGTTGCTGATCTAGTGACACACGCCGATAATATAATCATAATGGGGGACTTTAATATCCATATGAATACCCCATCGGACCCACCGTGCGTAGCGCTCCAGACTGTAATTGATAGCTGTGGTCTCACACAAATAATAAATGAACCCACGCATCGCAACGGTAATACGATAGACCTAGTGCTTGTCAGGGGCATCACCGTTTCCAAAGTTACGATACTCCCGTATACTAAAGTATTGTCCGATCATTACCTTATAAAATTCGAGGTTCAGACGCATGTTCGTCAAACTAATAATAATAATAACTGCTATAGCAGCCGCAACATTAATACAGCCACAACGACAACTCTTGCTGACCTACTGCCCTCGGTAATGGCACCATTCCCAAAGTATGTGGGCTCTATTGATAACCTCACTAACAACTTTAACGACGCCCTGCGCGAAACCATTGATAACATAGCACCGCTAAAGTTAAAAAAGGCTCCAAAAAAGCGCACCCCGTGGTTTACAGAAGAAACTAGAGCTCAGAAATTATTATGCAGAAAGCTGGAACGCAAATGGCGCACGACTAAACTTGAGGTGCACCATCAAGCATGGAGTGATGGTTTAATAACTTATAAACGCATGCTTACCTTAGCTAAAGCTAAATATTACTCAAATCTCATCCACCGTAATAAAAACGATCCTAAATTTTTGTTTAGTACGGTAGCATCGCTAACCCAACAAGGGACTCCTTCCAGTAGCTTAACCCACTCAGCTGATGACTTTATGCAATTCTTTAGTAAGAAAATTGAAGTCATTAGAAAGGAGATTAAAGACAATGCGCCCCAGCTACAACGGGGTTCTATTAACACTGACACGATTGTATATACGGCGGATACTGCCCTCCAAAATAGTTTCTCTCGTTTTGAGGAAATAACATTAGAGGAATTGTTACAACGTGTAAATGGAATAAAACAGACAACATGTTTACTTGACCCTCTTCCTGGGAAACTGATCAAGGAACTCTTTGTATTATTAGGTCCATCAGTGCTAAATATTATAAACTTATCACTCTCCTCGGGCACTGTTCCCCTAGCATTCAAAAAAGCGGTTATTCATCCTCTTCTTAAAAGACCTAACCTCGATCCTGACCTCATGGTAAATTACCGACCGGTGTCTCACCTTCCCTTTATTTCAAAAATCCTTGAAAAAATTGTTGCGGAGCAGTTAAATGAACACTTAGCGTCTAACAATCTATGTGAAACCTTTCAATCCGGTTTCAGGGCAAATCACTCGACGGAGACAGCCCTCGCAAAAATGACTAATGATCTATTGCTAACGATGGATTCTGATGCGTCATCTATGTTGCTGCTCCTCGATCTTAGCGCTGCTTTCGATACCGTCGATCATAATATTTTATTAGAACGTATCAAAACACGAATTGGTATGTCAGACTTAGCCCTGTCTTGGTTTAACTCTTATCTTACTGATAGGATGCAGTGTGTCTCCCATAACAATGTGACCTCGGACTACGTTAAGGTAACGTGTGGAGTTCCCCAGGGTTCGGTCCTTGGCCCTGCACTCTTCAGCATCTACATGCTGCCGCTAGGTGACATCATACGCAAATACGGTGTTAGCTTTCACTGTTATGCTGATGACACCCAACTCTACATGCCCCTAAAGCTGACCAACACACCGGATTGTAGTCAGCTGGAGGCGTGTCTTAATGAAATTAAACAATGGATGTCCGCTAACTTTTTGCAACTCAATGCCAAAAAAACGGAAATGCTGATTATCGGTCCTGCTAGACACCGAACTCTATTTAATAATACAACTCTAACATTTGACAACCAAACAATTAAACAAGGCGACACGGTAAAGAATCTGGGTATTATCTTCGACCCAACTCTCTCCTTTGAGGCACACATTAAAAGCGTTACTAAACGGCCTTCTTTCATCTCCGTAACATCGCTAAAATTCGCTCCATTCTGTCCACTAAAGACGCTGAGATCATTATCCATGCGTTTGTTACGTCTCGCCTCGACTACTGTAACGTATTATTTTCGGGTCTCCCCATGTGTAGCATTAAAAGATTACAGTTGGTACAAAATGCGGCTGCTAGACTTTTGACAAGAACAAGAAAGTTTGATCACATTACGCCTGTACTGGCTCACCTGCACTGGCTTCCTGTGCACTTAAGATGTGACTTTAAGGTTTTACTACTTACGTATAAAATACTACACGGTCTAGCTCCATCTTATCTTGCCGATTGTATTGTACCATATGTCCCGGCAAGAAATCTGCGTTCAAAGGATTCCGGCTTATTAGTGATTCCCAAAGCCCAAAAAAAGTCTGCGGGCTATAGAGCATTTTCCGTTCGGGCTCCAGTACTCTGGAATACCCTCCCGGTAACAGTTCGCGATGCCACCTCAGTAGAAGCATTTAAGTCTCACCTTAAAACTCATTTGTATACTCTAGCCTTTAAATAGACTCCCTTTTTAGACCAGTTGATCTGCCGTTTCTTTTCTTTCTCTTCTATGTCCCACTCTCCCGTGTGGAGGGGGTCCGGTCCGATCCGGTGGCCATGTACTGCTTGCCTGTGTATCGGCTGGGGACATCTCTGCGCTGCTGGTCCGCCTACGCTTGGGATGGTTTCCTGCTGGCTCCGCTGTGAACGGGACTCTCGCTGCTGTGTCTTGGATCCTCTTTGGACTGGACTCTCGCGACTGTGTTGTATCCATTGTGGATTGAACTTTCACAGTATCATGTTAGATCCGCTCGACATCCATTGCTTTCCTCCTCTCTAAGGTTCTCATAGTCATCATTGTCACCGACGTCCCACTGGGTGTGAGTTTTCCTTGCCCTTATGTGGGCCTACCGAGGATGTCGTGGTGGTTTGTGCAGCCCTTTGAGACACTAGTGATTTAGGGCTATATAAGTAAACATTGATTGATGATTGATTGAGGAAGGTGCAACAAAGGGGCTTTTCATGTGAAAGAACCACAGGAAGGTGCGACAAAGGGGCTTTTCATGTGAAAGGGCCACAGGAAGGTGCGACAAAGGGGCTTTTCATGTGAAAGAACCACAGGAAGGTGCAACAAAGGGGCTTTTCATGTGAAAGAACCACAGGAAGGTGCAACAAAGGGGCTTTTCGTGTGAAAGGGCCACAGGAAGGTGCAACAAAGGGGCTTTTCATGTGAAAGGGCCACAGAAAGGTGCGACAAAGGGGCTTTTCATGTGAAAGGGCCACAGGAAGGTGCGACAAAGGGGCTTTTCATGTGAAAGAACCACAGGAAGGTGTAACAAAAGGGCTTTTCATGTGAAAGGACCACAGGAAGGTGCAACAAAGGGACTTTTCATGTGAAAGGGCCACAGGAAGGTGCCACAAAGGGGCTTTTCATGTGAAAGGGCCACAGAAAAGTGCGGAAAAGGGGCTTTTCATGTGAAAGGGCCACAGAAAAGTGCGGAAAAGGGGCCTTTCGTGTGAAAGGGCCACAGGAAGGTGCAACAAAGGGGCTTTTCATGTGAAAGAACCACAGGAAGGTGCGACAAAGGGGCTTTTCATGTGAAAGGGCCACAGGAAGGTGCGACAAAGGGGCTTTTCATGTGAAAGAACCACAGGAAGGTGCAACAAAGGGGCTTTTCGTGTGAAAGAACCACAGGAAGGTGCAACAAAGGGGCTTTTCATGTGAAAGGGCCACAGGAAGGTGCCACAAAGGGGCTTTTCATGTGAAAGGGCCACAGGAAGGTGCGACAAAGGGGCTTTTCATGTGAAAGGGCCACAGAAAAGTGCGGAAAAGGGGCTTTTCATGTGAAAGGGCCACAGGAAGGTGCAACAAAGGGGCTTTTCATGTGAAAGAACCACAGGAAAGTGCAACAAAGGGGCTTTTCATGTGAAAGAACCACAGGAAGGTGCAACAAAGGGGCTTTTCATGTGAAAGGGCCACAGGAAGGTGCAACAAAGGGGCTTTTCATGTGAAAAAACCACAGGAAGGTGCGACAAAGGGGCTTTTCATGTGAAAGAACCACAGGAAGGTGCAACAAAGGGGCTTTTCATGTGAAAGGGCCACAGGAAAGTGCAACAAAGGGGCTTTTCATGTGAAAGGACCACAGGAAGGTGCAACAAAGGGACTTTTCATGTGAAAGGGCCACAGGAAGGTGCCACAAAGGGGCTTTTCATGTGAAAGGGCCACAGAAAAGTGCGGAAAAGGGGCTTTTCATGTGAAAGGGCCACAGAAAAGTGCGGAAAAGGGGCTTTTCGTGTGAAAGGGCCACAGGAAGGTGCAACAAAGGGGCTTTTCATGTGAAAGGGCCACAGGAAGGTGCGACAAAGGGGCTTTTCATGTGAAAGGGCCACAGGAAGGTGCGACAAAGGGGCTTTTCATGTGAAAGGGCCACAGAAAAGTGCGGAAAAGGGGCTTTTCATGTGAAAGGGCCACAGGAAGGTGCGACAAAGGGGCTTTTCATGTGAAAGAACCACAGGAAGGTGCAACAAAGGGGCTTTTCATGTGAAAGAACCACAGGAAGGTGCAACAAAGGGGCTTTTCATGTGAAAGGGCCACAGGAAGGTGCTGACTTACGTTTGCTTCCAGCTTGACGGGGTCCTTCCTGTTCATCTTGGCACAGCGCAGCAGGTGCTGGCGGGCCTCATCAGTCCTGCCCTTGGTCAGCAGCCAGCGGGCCGACTCGGGCAGCCACCTGGACAAGGTGACTTGAGGTCAAAGGTGAGGGCAGGTGGTGGAGGCGACTCTTACCAGCAGCTGAGGAGAGAGAGCGCGCAGGGCACCGTGACCGCCAGCATCAGGTGGCGCCAGTCTCGGATGGTGTAGGCAAGGAGGGCGAGCAGCATGTTGCCCACGCTCCACGCCAGGCTGATCATGGTGCTCATCAAGGTGCGGTGCTCCACGTCCATCCACTCCAAGCCTGCACGCCACAGCACGTTAGCCACAAGCTAGCTAGCATGCGCGTGGTTGCGTGTGCCTCTCACCCAGGACTGTGATGATGATGGACGTGCCGCTAAGTCCGGCGCCGCACAGCGCCCGCGACACGGCGAACATGATGTAAGAGTTGGAGAAAGCCGAGGTCACGCCCATCGTGGTGGTACCCGCCAACGCCATCACCAACATCCGCTTACGTCCCAACCTGCAACATCAGCACTTTCTGTACCATCCTTAAACACATCTATTCTAAAGCCTAAATAAACACTAGCACGAGTCAGCCAACAACGGAGCTCATTGGAGTATTCCGACTATGAAGTGCTCTAAAAAACATCCAAAAGCCAAGGTTTTATACAGACACTAAATATATATATGTAGTATTTAGTACCATTTTTAATAACATATCATATTTAAATATTGTCATCATACTGTGAGTATATATGTAGGATCTACAAACCCCGTTTCCATATGAGTTGGGAAATTGTGTTAGATGTAAATATAAACAGAATACAATGATTTGCAAATCCTTTTCAACCCATATTCAGTTGAATATGCTACAAAGACAACATATTTGATGTTCAAACTCATAAACCTTTTTATTTTTTTTGCAAATAATAATTAACGTAGAATTTCATGGCTGCAACACATGACAAAGTAGTTGGGAAAGGGCATGTTCACCACTGTATTACATCACCTTTTTCTTTTAACAACACTCAATAAATGTTTGGGAACCGAGGAAACTAATTGTTGAAGCTTTGAAAGTGGAATTCTTTCCCATTCTTGTTTTATGTAGAGCTTCAGTCCTTCAACAGTCCGGGGTCTCCGCTGTCGTATTTTACACTTCATAATGCGCCACACATTTTCCATGGGAGACAGGTCTGGACTGCAGGCGGGCCAGGAAAGTACCTGCACTCTTTTTTTACGAAGCCACTGTTGTAACACTTGTCTTACTGAAATAAGCAGGGGCGTCCACGATAACGTTGCTTGGAAGACAACATATGTTGCTCCAAAACCTGTATGGACCATTCAGCATTAATGGTGCCTTCACAGATGTGTAAGTTACCCATGCCTTGGGCACTAATACACCCCCATACCATCACACATGCTGGCTTTTCAAATTTGTGCCTGTAACAATCCGGATGCTTCATTTCCTCTTTGTTCTGGAGGACACCAGGTCCACAGTTTCCAAATATAATTTGAAATGTGGACTCGTCAGACCACAGAACACTTTTCCACTTTGCATCAGTCCATCTTAGATGAGCTCGGGCCCAGTACAGCCTGCGGCGTTCCTGGGTGTTGTTGATAAATGGGTTTTGCTTTTCATAGTAATCAATCAATCAATCAATGTTTACTTATATAGCCCTAAATCACTAGTGTCTCAAAGGGCTGCACAAACCACAAAACAAACCACTACGACATCCTCTGTAGGCCCACATAAGGGCAAGGAAAGCTCACACCCAGTGGGACGTCGGTGACAATGATGACCCAGTGGGACGGATTTGCACTTACAGATGTAGCGAACAACTGTAGTTACTGACAGTGGTTTTATAAAGTGTTCCTGAGCCCATGTGGTGATATCATCTACACACTGATGTCTGTTTTTGATGGAGTACCGCCTGAGGAATCAACAGTCTGTAATATCATCGCTTACGTGCAGTGATTTCTCCAGATTCTCTGAACCTTTTGATGATTTTTGATTGATTGATTGATTGATTGATTGATAATTTTATTAGTAGATTGCACAGTACAGTACATATTCCGTACAATTGACCACTAAATGGTAACACCCCAATAAGTTTTTCAACTTGTTTAAGTCGGGGTCCACGTTAATCAATTCATGGTACAAATATATACTATCAGCATAATACAGTCATCACACAGGTTAATCATCATAGTATATACATTGAATTATTTACAATCCGGGGGGTTGGATGAGGAGCTTTGGTTGATATCAGAACTTCAGTCATCAACAATTGCATCAACAGAGAAATGTGGACATTGAAACAGTGTAGGTGTGACTTAGTAGGATATGTACAGCCAGCAGAGAACATAGTGAGTTCAGGTAGCATAAGAACAAGTATATACATTAGAAGTACATTTGAGTTGTTTATAATCCGGGGAGATGGGATGTGAATGGAGGAGGGTATTAGTAAAGTGTTGAAGTTGCCTGGAGGTGTTGTTTTAGAGCGGTTTTGAAGGAATATAGAGATGCACTTACTTTTACACCTGTTGGGAGTGCATTCCACATTGATGTGGCATAGAAAGAGAATGAGTTAAGACCTTTGTTAGATAGGAATCTGGGTTTAACGTGGTTTGTGGAGCTCCCCCTGGTGTTGTGGTTATGGCGGTCATTTACGTTAAGGAAGTAATTTGACATGTACTTCGGTATCAAGGAGGTGTAGCGGATTTTATAGACTAGGCTCAGTGCAAGTTGTTTTACTCTGTCCTCCACTCTGAGCCAGCCCACTTTGGAGAAGTGGGTAGGATTGAGGTGTGATCTGGGGTGGAGGTCTAAAAGTAACCGGACTAGCTTATTCTGGGATGTTTGGAGTCTAGATTTGAGGGTTTTGGAGGTGCTGGGGTACCAGGAGGTGCAAGCCTAATGGAAGAAGTGTTGAATGAGAGTTCCCGCTAGAATCCTCAAGGTGCTTTTGTTGACCAGAGAGGAGATTGTGTAGAGGAATCTCGTTTCTTTGGTTGACCTTTTTGATCACCTTGGTTGCCATTTTATCACAGGAAAGATTAGTCTCTCGAATGGAACCTAGGTAGGTGATCTCATCCTTCCTGGTGATAACAATGTCACCCACTTTTATAGTGAAGTCACTGACCTTCTTAAGTTTGATATGGGAGCCAAATAGGATGGATTCCGTTTTACCTAAGTGTATGGATTGCTTGTTGTCGGCGAGCCAGGTGCAAATATTGAGGAGTTCAGCACTGAGGATTTGTTCCACCTGTGACTTGTCCTTGCCGGATACCAGCAGGGCTGAGTCTTCCGCAAGCAGGAACAATTCACAGTGGCATGCTGATGGCATGTCATTTACGTATATTAGGAACAGTAAAGGTCCTAGTATACTGCCTTGGGGGACTCCACAGCTTATTGAGAGGGGAGGGACACCTCTACCACCTGTTTCCTCCCCTCCAAGTAAGATTGCATCCAGCTCCATGAGGTTTTGTCGAATCCGATTGCTGTGAGCTTATCCAACAGTATAGCGTGGTTAACTGTGTCAAAAACCTTCTGAAGGTCCAGCATGACCATGCCGCAGTATTTGCCCGCGTCCACCTCATGTTTGATGTGGTCGGTCAGATAGAGAAGGCATATGTCAGTGGAGTGCTTAGTTCTGAAGCCGGATTGGAATTTGTACATTAATTTTTTAGTAGCAAGGTATCTATCAACCTGTTCATAAACTATTTTCTCCATTACTCTGGAAATGGAACTGAGAATAGAAACAGGCCGGTAGTTACCAGGTTCTAATTTGCTTCCTTTTTTATAAAGGGGGGTTACTCTTGCTATCTTGAAATATTTTGGTACATGGCCTTGTTGGTTGAGAGGTTTATTATGTGTGTGATTATTGGGGCAATGGTGGTGGCAGAGTCCATGAGGAATCTGGAGGGGATATTGTCAAGGTCGGTGGTCTTGTTTGGGTGAAGCGCGCTCAATTTATTAAGCACCTCGTTAGCTGAGACCATTTCTAATTTGAAATTGTTGTTGACTACTCCGAGCTTTCTGTAGAAGGCTTTAATGTGTTCTACACCAAAGCGACCAGAATGTTGGGATAGCTTGTTTACGAGAGTTGTGGCTATGTTGGTGAAAAAGATGTTAAGTCTGCTTGCTACCTCTATTTTGTCTGTAATGAGGGCTTCACCCTCCTCGATGTTGATGTTGGTGAGTCTGCTTTTAAGTTTCTGGCTGCATCCAGAATATGGCTTGAAAAGGATTTGCAAATCATTGTATTCTGTTTATATTTACATCTAACACAATTTCCAAACTCGTATGGAAACGGGGTTTGTAGTACCATTCATAATAACATGTCACATTAACATATTGTCATCATACTGTATATATGTAGTATCTAGTACCATTCATAATAACATGTCACATTTACATATTGTCACCATACTGTAAGTATATATGTAGCATTTAATACCATTAATAATAACATGTCATGTTTGCATATATGGATGCTATGATGTGTTGTGATGACATCATCTTACTTATCAGAGAGGTATCCAAACAAGATGGCGCCGAAGGTCACCCCAAGGAAGAAGTAGGTTGCCAAGGCCTGGTTGAATCTTCTCTGCTCACACACCAGGTCCCACTACACACACACACACACACACACACACACCACACACACACACACACACACACACACACACACACACACGTAGCTGACTACTGACGACCATTACAAAAGAAAAAGTTGAAAGTAAATATGAGCTGACCCTCAGATTACATCACCCCACCACCACACCAGCACAGCACCACATCACCACCACACCAGCACAGCACCCCACCACCACAGCACCATATCACCACATCACCACCACACCAGCACAGCACCACATCACCACCGCACCAGCACATCACCCCACCACCACACCAGCACATCACCCCACCACCACACCAGCACAGCACCACATCACCACCACACCAGCACACCACCACAGCACCACATCACCCCACCACCACACCACCA